>NC_091839.1:36298323-36601353 GCF_037783145.1 Equus przewalskii | reverse complement strand
TTGTACGTTATTGTCAGTCATGTTGTGGGTACACCACTTCACCCTTTGTGCCCTCCCCCGACCCCCCCTTTTCCCTGGTAACCACCCATCAGTTCTCCTTGTCTGTATGTTAACTTCCACCTATGAGTGGAGTCATACAGAGTTCGTCTTTCTCTGTCTGGCTTATTTCGCTTAACATAATACCCTCAAGGTCCATCCATGTTGATGCGAATGGGACGATTTTGTCCTTTTTTATGGCTGAGTAGTATTCCATTGTGTATATATACCTTATCTTCTTTATCCAATCATCAGTTGCTGGACACTTAGGTTGGTTCCATGTCTTGGCTATTGTAAATAATGCTGCGATGAACATAGGGGTGCATGGGACTCTTGGAATTGCTGATTTCAGGTTCTTAGGATAGATACCCAGTAGTGGGATGGCTGGGTCGTAAGGTATTTGTATTTTTAACTTTTTGAGAAATCTCCCTACTGTTTTCCACAGTGGCTGCACCAGTTTGCATTCCCACCAACAGTGAATTAGGGTTCCTTTTTCTCCACAACCTCTCCAACATTTGTCACTCTTGGTTTTGGATATTTTTGCCGATCTAACGGGTGTAAGGTGATATCTTAGTGTAGTTTTGATTTGCATTTTCCTAATGATTAGTGATGATGAGCATCTTTTCATGTGTCTATTGGCCATCCGTATATCTTCTTTGGAGAAATGTCTGTTCATGTCCCCTGCCCACTTTTTGATTGGGTTGTTTGTTTTTTTGTTGTTGAGCTGTGTGAGTTCTTTATATATTATGGAGATTATGGGGGGGTGATGCTTTTTATTGAGTAACTGTATATGATTGTCATTAAGTAAATGTTTATTTGGTGATATTGATTACAAAATCCTTTGTTCTGTCTTTCAGGATGTCCTTTGGAATATCATTTTCCTCTCCTTATACACCTCCATTAAGCTGGTCTAAGCTCTTACCCACCTTTTTGAGCTCCTCCACCTCCTCCCTTCTAATCCTTATACAGAGCCAAAGTTGCTGTCATAACATACCATTTCCACTGTATAACTGCAGGCTTGAAAACTTAAAGTGACTTTCTGCCTCCAGTCCAAACTCTTCTGCTTGACCGTAAAGACCACTGATGGATTTAGTCATCTGAATATTTATTGGGTATTGGTCCATCTCCGCTGTCTGTTTCTCCTGAATCTTGCTCATGGTGCCTTTCTCATGTGTTGAGCTATTGACTGTAAGCCGTTTGTTTTTCTTGGAAAGTTATTTGTGGGACATTTTTGAGGTTCACAGTGAAGGTCAATTTCTCTGGCAGTTTAGTATTTGGTTCTGCTGGGTGCCTGGGGTTACAACCTGGCTGGTGGATGACAAGGTTCTTTTGGACTCTGTGGTTATGTGAACTTGGGCTGGAGATCTGTGGGATGCCTGTCCTTGTGGTGACAGCTCTCAGGGCTAGGTTTTCCCCCTCTTCTCTGCTCAGTGCCAAGTCAGCCCTCCTGGGGTGGGCACCTGGGGAAGACTCACTTCTCACTCACCCTTGCACTGAAGGATAGTCCTTTGGGGTTTCAGCTTCATGAGGACCTTGTCTGCTACTGGGTTTCCCATCTTAGACTAGCATGGACTTTTTGCACTGAAAACCATAGCTCTGTTTCTAGTTTCAAGAAATGCCCTCAGAGCAAAACTGGTGTCCTTTAGCTTCAATCTCGGAGTTCCTCTCTTCAAATACATTTTGGCCAAATTCCTCTATAACTTGTTGGCACTGCAATTCTTTTTAACGAATTCCTTTCTTCTGAATTACATAGTTTGCAATGTTACTGGAAATAGATCTCAATTATTAGTTTTCTGTATTGCTCTGTTTTTACATTGTTACCTGTCTATACTAAATGATTGCTTTTTGCTCTCAATAGGGGTTCATATTTCTTTTAGAATTGAGTATGTATCGATTGTGTGTTTTTTCCACCACCACCAGTTAAGTCAATTCTGTCTCTGTCTACCTAGAGGTAAGGTCAGATCCCACGGGTTAAGGGCTCAGTCCCACAAGACTTGCTCACCGCACCCCCCCCAACCCCCGCCCTGCTTCAGATGCTTATCACCTGGGGCTTCTGACAACTTCCTTCTGAGTTCAATTACCGTGCTAGAGTGGCTTACAGAACTCAGAGAAACATTTTACTTTCTACATTACTGGTTTATTAAAAAGATGTAACTCAGGAACAGCCAGATGGAAGAGATGCATAGGGCAAGGTATGTGGGAAGGGGCATGGAGCTTCTGTGACCTCTGGGCACGCCTTTCTCCTCAATCTCTACATATCCACCAACCTGGAACCCTGTCCTTTTTGATTTTTATGGAGACTTCATTACATAGGCATGATTGATGACATCATTGGCCGTTGGTGTTTGATTTCAATCTCTAGCCCCACTCCTCTCCCCTCCCTGGAGTTGAGGGGGAGTAAGATGGGGGAAAACTGAAAATTCCCTCTGTAATCACAAGCTTGGTTCCCTGGCAACCAGCCCCATCCCTGGGTTACCCAGGGGTATTTCTAAAGTCACCTCATTAATGTAACAAGACACCTTTATTGCTCTCAGGCTTGGGAAATTCCAGGTGTTTAGAAGCTCTGCCATGAATGGGGACAAAGGCCAAATATACATTTCTTATTATAAATCACAATATGACATGCAGTTGTATTGATTCCAGTGGATATTTGTGCATATGTCTGGATAATTTGAAAGTTAGCGTTTTTATGTTTTCTGAGATGTCTTTTCTTAAAGAGGATTTGTCACTCTGAAATCCATACTGTATAAATCCATTTAAACTTTTTTTCTTTATTAAGAAACGTAAATTGCTTTTTGTATTTCTCTGCCAGATTACGGCTTGTTAACCACGCCCCAGCTGCACTACATGGTGTACTGTCGAAACAGCAGTGGCCGGTATGGAGAGGCCACCGTAGACGGTTACTACCAGAAACTCTCCACGGCCTTTGTGGAACTCACCAAACAGGTGAACGTCTCTTGAATGGTTAGAGTTGAAGCAAATGAGTGAAATAACATCAGTTGAACAATTTATTGTAATCAGATAGTTTGTCACTCCTCCTCCTCCTTTTTCGCAAAGTGTGGCAGATCTCCTTTTTCTTTGTAGGGCTCCAGGAGGTCTGGCCCTTGTGTGGTGCTAACTGTGTGTTGGCATTCACTCGGCAAGGCAGTGCTGCCTTCTGACATCGCTGGGGGAGAGGACGCGTCGTGGTCTTGTGGTTATCATAAGCGCTGGCTCAGGGAGTTTGCTCGGAGAGTTAGTGTAGGTGCTGTTCGCGTCTCACTTGAGGCGTCTGCTGTTGAGAAGGCTTGTCTTCCAGGTATCAAACAGTATCCAAAAAAAGGTGTTTTAAAATTTTACTTTGGTTTTACAGTTTTCATCTGAATGTGTGTACCCTTTAGTTTCTTGAGTTAAAATAGATGAGTTAACTGAAGTAAAGGAAGATGTTTACATATGCATATATATGCTTTATGCTTCAGTTTTCCTTTTATAACTTGAAATCTTTCTTCCATGTCTTTTCCTTTTAAGGCTTTCTGCGGTGGAAATGAATATCGATCCCTTAAGGTTGACTGTGCAAATGGCGTGGGGGCCCTGAAGCTGAGAGAAATGGAGCCCTACTTCTCCCAGGGACTGTCCGTGCAGCTGTTTAATGACGGGACGAAAGGGAAACTCAATCATTTATGCGGGGCCGACTTTGTGAAAAGTCATCAGAGACCTCCACAGGGTATGTAAAAAATGTGTTTTTAGAGCTCTTTGAAACCAATCTCATGTACAAACAGGTGGCCTGGTGAGTTAGGAGTCCTGTGGCTAGTACTGGCTCTGCCACTTTTAGACATCTGGACATCTTCCCACTCGTCAGTGCCACTCAAAATATGGTCTCCTCTCTTTGTCTGTAAGTCACACAGCTCCTCACAGTGTCCAGGAGATCGGGTGGGGAGATCAAAATTAGGAATTGGTGTTCTAGGGCACTGGTTCTCAGACTGGAGCGTGCATCAGAATCGCCTGGAGGGGTGGTTAGCGCACAGGTCTGATCTGTAGGTCTGGACTCGGACAGGAATTTGCATTTCTATCAAGTGCCCAAGCTTAGTTGCTGGTGCTGGTCTGGGGATGACACTTTGAGAACCACTGTCTCAGGGACAGCAATAGTAAGTAGCATTATTTCCACCTTGCCTGATTTAGACACACTGGAGATGGATTGCCACTCTGCTTAATGATAATTGTCTGGAAAGTCAGAGTTTCCACAGTGGGCAGGTCAGGAGGGAAGACCCTTTGTTATGTTGTAATTGTAGTCAGAGATGTTCTGTATTTAGCTGCACTGTCGATCCTAAATAGCCCGTGGCCAAACCTGTCTTGCAGGTGTGTTTTGTTTTGTCTGCTGTCTGTGTGTCTGTATGTTTAATTGCATTAGTTGCCACCATTTAAAAATTACGTGATTTCACTTAAATATTGGAATCTCTGGCTTCTCTTTACTGAAATCAGAAAATGTCCATTCTCACATGGTGTTAATCGGCTGCGGTGGAGTAGCTCCGACCCCCTTCAGACAGGACATGTGTCCTTCAGAACACCACACCTCCTCCAGTTTCCTCTCGTTCATGTTATTCTGTCTCACTGTAGTAAGCATTTAAATTTTCAGTTTAATCAACCAGTTTGAGCTACTTTTCATTGAATTCCTTGTTTTGCCCCTTACTTTGCTGACAGGTGAGTTCTGTGTCCCTCATCTGTCCCTTCACTAAATCGTGGGCTCTTCCTCTCCTGCTAGGCACGGGGGCTGCAGCAGGCACAAAACCATAGGCCTCGCTTTCCTAACGCCTGCCTGGGCCCACAGTCAACCTCCTATTCATATGCCACTCAAATGCCTGTCACTTCTTAGTTGCCTCATATTGATTTGTCAGTCTGCTGCTGTCAGGGCTAAGGAACAGACACATTTTCCAATAAATTTGATGTGACAATGGCTGAGGTTCCGATAACTTTATGTAAATTACACAAGCCATTTATGTCACAGGCTGTAATTCTTTGCTTTTAATTACCAGTGTTTCTTGTTATTGATGATGTGAACAGATAAACATTACTTCTATCAATTATATCAAATCACACAGCTCATCTATTGCTGATTATTTTTTTATGTACAGGACACCGTGGTACAAGGTAAATTGCGTTCCAAAATACCTGTACTGTGTGGGAAACTGTCTTGCCAAACTTTTATACAATGGAACATTATTTTATATCCCTCCAGCATAGATGGATTTTGAATGCTCCTTTTTCAGTTAGCTCTGAAAGAATTTATCCTGGAAAAACTACAATAAACTTGTGTACTATTTAAAGATGAAGACATTGGTTTTTACTTGGAAGGGTAATTTTAAACACCTCTTGAAAAATCACAGTGGACGTGCTTACATGTAACACATAAGGCCACTTGTGATCATACTTCAGTGCAAAATTTTTCCCTTGTAACTAGTGTAAGAGAAAAACCTGAAACTTTTTATATTGAGTTTTATTCCCATTTCTTAGACTGAGGTGCACTTTAAATTATTCTGTGTGGTAGGAATGGAAATGAAGTCCAGCGAAAGATGCTGTTCCTTTGATGGAGATGCAGACAGAATTGTTTACTACTACAGTGACACCGATGGCCACTTTCATCTCATAGATGGAGACAAGATAGCAACACTCATTAGCAGTTTCCTTAAAGAGCTCCTGGTGGAGGTATGGTGGGCAGATTGACGCCCTTTAAAACAAGACTTACCAGTGAAATGATTCTGTATCAAACAGTCATTTGAATGTCTCAAAGGCACAATTTATGGGAAGTTCCTTACATTTGTGGCCAGAAAATAGGGAAAAAAGTGATAATTCCAATCCTTTCAACATTGGGGCCCCAGTTTTGGAACCTGAAGGTACTCTTTTCTTCCTGAGAGTGGGAAAGTTTTATGATTTGAGGCTTTATGAAGTTTTGATTTCTTCATAACTCATACTTTAATGAGTTCCCCTGTCACTGCCCAGAGCCTCAAGTTTAAACAGAAAGGCTCATCCTCTGAGAGACTGATGTCCTGTGATCGTGGTAAGCTCAGTACGTGGGAGAGAGTTGTTCTGTTCTGCTCCTTTGGAAATCTCGGGCTAGCCTCAAATATAGGATGTAATGGGAAGTAATCATTATAATCTGGAAGAGGTATACTTAAGAATTCAGTAAATTCTTTTATTAAAAAACTAAAGAGGTGAAGATCAAGAAACCACAGACTCCTTTGCAGAAAGATTCCTTTTTGCTTTATATAATGCTCAGAAGTATTTTAGCTTTTTTTCTGGCATACGCATAAATTTTCAGTGAGTCGTTTATTGGGTAAACTAAGGCACAGCTGAACTGGCTGATGATTTTGTCATCCTTTAGAACTCTCAGTATAGGTTTGCTTTTTCAGGGTCTTTAATTTTGATAGCAAGATAATTATCATTGTTTTTGTCTAGATTGGAGAAAGTTTGAATATTGGTGTTGTACAAACTGCATATGCAAATGGAAGTTCAACACGGTATCTTGAAGAAGTTATGAAGGTATCGAACCATTTCCATTTTCTGGTAGCTTCTTAATAATCATATTCTATTGTAAGAGATTTCTGTGAGGAAAATAATGCCCTCATCAAAGTGAATAGGTTGTAGTGCATGAAGGTGAGCTCTTGTCTATTTAAGGGTAAAAAGAAATCAAAAATAAGAAACAAATTAAAAAAAAAAATTGTCCTTGATGCAAAAAGGGAGACACTTTCCCCCTTCCTTGTCTTAGAGCATTTATTTTATGAGACTTGTAAATTCGTTCTCTGCCCCTTTGTAATGAATGTAAATCTTTTTAAAGGCCTACTAAGCCAGTCTGACTGCTCAGGGCCTGGAGTCACCTCTTTCAAATGTAAACATCAGGGAACATAGCACCCCTGTCTCCCAGTCTCCTGAGAGTTTCACTTAGTTACAGCTTGGAGCCGGACACCTAGCTGCTTGTCACAGAGCTAGGAGTTTTATTAGTCCTTTGGGTAAGGGCAGTTAGCTAACACTGATGGCCACCCCAGTTATCACGGAAATTTGGGACAAACTGTGTGACAAATGGTACTGTGAAGTCTTCTTGAGAAGTAGGCCTATTGAATAGGTATATGGACTATTGTCATGGGGTTTTGCAGTGGGAGAGAGACACTGGGCTCAACTCCTGATAAAACAAGGAAAAGTGGGGATTTTGAGGCCAGGGAGCAAGGTGTGGGGGTGGGGGGCAGTGGGTGGAAAATGATTAAGAGGAATCATCAGGGGTCAGGGAGGATTCTGGCTTAACCGACCTAACAGACTTTTGCTGAAGGCAGGCCTGGGTGATCAGATATTTCCCGGGATGGTACAGGAGACTGAGGACTTCCATCAGATATGGAGGGTAGGGCATTCTGGTTAAGCTGATTTAGCAAGATTCTAGCTAAAATTGGGCTCTTGGAGACATGCCCAAGGACAGGACCTGTTCAGGCTCAGAGGAGCCTGAAGTTTGGTCAAGGAGACAATCTTGGTCCCTAGTCATCTGCAGCTGTATAAAGGGTGAGATTTCTGTCTCTTAGCGGATTGCCTGTGATGTGCACCACAGCCTGGCTTAGTGCTTATTGATGCGGGGTCGGTGAGCCGAGGAGTTGAAAGAAAGATTTCTTGGACTCTCAAGGTCTGGCAGTAGTGCTCTTTTATTTAGAAAATAGTGTGGAATAGCATGGGGACAGGACCCATGGGCAGTAAAGAGCTGCTGCTGCGAACAGGAGTTGAGAGAAGGGCTAAATTTAAGGCACAGGTATGTGAGTTATCTCTTTACAAGACAAAGGAAAGAATATGTAAAAAAGTTGTTAAAATGGTATCAGTGTGGGTAGGGTCTGGTTATTGGGTTGTCCTATAACTTTCAGATAAGAATCAAACCGGATTAAGTAAATGGCAGAAGCCACTGCTTAAATGTTATCTTCAGCTAAAGACAAAGGAGGATGTTGGGGGGGGGTCAGTTACATG
The DNA here is from genome assembly GCF_037783145.1 of Equus przewalskii. Taxonomy (NCBI): domain Eukaryota; kingdom Metazoa; phylum Chordata; class Mammalia; order Perissodactyla; family Equidae; genus Equus; species Equus przewalskii. The sequence continues at coordinate 36,593,349 of NC_091839.1, read as the reverse complement.
AGGTTGCCAGACAGTAAACAACTTAAGTCCTTGCCTTCCCCATTAAGAGTTTCCAGAGATAAGGCCATCCCGCCTTCCTCCTGATGCAGAGAGGGGACACCCCCCACAGATGGAGACTTCCTTCACAAATGCAAATGTCTCTCATCAAAAGGCAAGCAAATTCCACTCCTCAGAGTCTCCTTCTCATCTGCAGTTTTTAAAATTAACCAGCCTAAAATCTTCATCACTTATTCAGTGATAAAACTGTTTCCTTACTTTTCTTCTGTGGAGAAATTTTCTGAGTTGACAGATCTTGTTTCTGATTATTTCCCTAACATCCACCAGACGACCATCTCTGAGTTACCTGCTCTGAGGCAGAGGGGTCATGGCCCAGATTGGGCTGTTTGTCTTCACTCTTTCTTACTAGCTAGTGTAATATTTTCCAACTTTTGTGTATCCCTTTTCAAATTCCTGCATTTTACTCTTGTTGCCTTCCCATTCTTTGTAAAGCAGGAATGGCAGTCAGCTTGCGGCGGTTCTGGATGGGTGCAGTGAGTGCAGCCGGTGGACAGGACTAGGAAGAGTGTGCCTGGACCACATGGGCCAGCTGCTGTCACCTGTAGTGAGATTCTTCAAGAGAAGCGGAAAATCTGAATTTTCATGTGGATTTCCTGCTTTTTAAGTCTTGGCACCTGCTTCAGAATTTAAAAGAAATAGTGGGTAGGCAAAATAAAACACATCTGGAGGCTGCTAGTCTGTGGCAGTGACAACTATCTGGTCACAGAAAACTCACTCAAGGGACTCTGTGTGGGGCCCACTTGGCTGCCTCTCACAGGGATTCTCAGTACTTGGGTTATTGTTTTAGTATTTTCTTATTTTCTGTCTTAAAAATTTCTTATAGGTAAGATACCCTGTTTAAGGAACTGAATACATCGGAAACTTGCTTCTCGACCCACTCTCTTACGGATTACCTATCTGTAGCCCTAGCCACCCCAAGGTCTCCTCAGTGCCATCAGCTGCCCATCTTACCTGATCCTGACCTCTCGTCTGCACTGCTGCTGTCAGTCTTTCTTAACCATCCTTCTCTCTCAGATCCGTCCGAGACTTCCGCTACCCACTGCTGCTAGCCCACCCGCCGGTTCTTACGGGGTTAGTCCTAGACACCTCCTGCCTGATCCTGTCTTTTAACCTTCTAAGCCAGGGGTTAGCAAACAGTGGCCTGTGGGCCAAACCCAGCCTGCCACCTGTTTATAAATAGTTTTACTGCAATACAGCCACACTCCTTTGTTTTCTAGCCGCTTTTGCATCAGTGGCTGATAGAGCAGTTATGACAGGGACCATATGCTTGCAAAGCCTAAAATATTATCTGGCTCTTTATAGTCAAATCTTGCAGACACCTACTCTAAGCCATTCTCCACACCGTAGCTAAACTGAACTTTCTGAAACAATTAGATCACTTCACTCCCCAACTTGTAATCTTTATCTTATAAGAGGGCCCTCATCTTCGCTGCCTCATAGTAACATTTACCTCTTTGTATTTTAATTGCTTGTCTTCCTCACTAGACTGAGCTCCAGATTTTGTTCCCTGTTGTATCCCTGGGATAGTAAGTACACGATATTTGCCGATTGAATAACTGCTCTTGTGTTTCTTTAAATGTGTGTTATAGGTACCTGTCTATTGTACTAAAACGGGTGTAAAACATTTGCACCATAAGGCTCAAGAGTTCGACGTTGGGGTTTATTTTGAAGCAAATGGGCACGGCACAGTAAGTTCTCTTAAACAATTAAAACTGGCTTTAGCTGGCACTTTTTTTAATGAGAATCCTCTATCTGGGTAGTAATAGGTAATATTCTACTTTGAAATGATTGGGATGGTGGTAGAATAAGATTATTTGGGTAACTGAATATATTCTTATGTGTTGTGAAACGGTGGCTCTCTTAGAGTGTAATGATCTTTGAATGTGAAGTGATAATACTAATTTGTTCTTATGACAGTTTCTTAAAAAAATACGCAGTTGTTAATTTTCTTCCAGTAAGCAGATTGTTTGTACATCATTTAAAATATTTTCCTTCAACTGGCCTTAGGTGGTAAAAGGAAAGTTCAGTAGCTGTGGTGAATTGAAAAGTGTTGGAAAGCTTGAGAATTAAATTATAAACAATTGGAAATGAGTTTAAAGTAACTAGCAATACGCATATAAAATTAATGGCTCTCTTTGCAGATCGAATGTTTAAATTTTTTTTGAGATAATTCACATACCATAAAATTCACCATTTTAAAGCATATTAAGTGGCTTTTAGTATATTTATAAGGTTCAGGATTTTAAAAAGTTTTTATACCTCACCCCATTTCAGAAATGGATTTAAAGTTGCCAACAGAAAATGTTATCTAGGTCAGATCATTTTCCTTATTAATTTAAAGTTGGCTTCTAGAGGCCATGAATCTAAGAAGAAAAATAAAAATTTCTTAGGAGATACAATTAAAATATAACTTCAGTAATCTAATTAATGCAGGGGTTGGTAAATGATTTTAAAGGGCAGATAGGAAATATTTTAGGCTTCGCAGGCCGTCAGGTCTCTTGCAGCTGGTCAGCTCTGCTGGGGCAGGGAAAGTGAACGGGGATGGCTGTGTTCTGGTCAGACCGGCGACCAGCCTGCACCCCGCAGTTTCCCAACAAACCTGTATTTCCTCCATTGACTGAGCATAGTGTGCCGCTAGTCCTCAGTATTGGGCCTCTCGGGAACTAAAATCATGGGCAAGGCATTTCAGAATTACAGGCATCTGGAGGAACCTGACATATACTGTAGTAAATATCCATGGCACTCTTTGCCATATGATAAATATGATGAACCCTCCTTCTACTTTTGGCTAGCTTACTTATATCCTTAAAAATTTTAGGACAAGAAAACTGTACTAGTTGCAATGAACTATGTTCTTCAGAGTAAAACGGATACTGACAGGCTTAAGGAATGTGCTTGCACAGACCTGATGTAGCTGGCTGAGAGGCAGACAAACTGAGCTCATCATGTACATTACCTTTGCCAAGGTGGTATTTTGTAGTCAGCTCTTTAAATTTTGATAAGCAGTTTTATAGTCTATAAAGGATTTTTCCCCCCGGTAGTATTTTTTGGGTTCTGATTTGATCTTATGTTAATTTCATACATTCTGGGTCAGCCATTATTTTTCCCTCAGTTTCTCCAGATGCATTGAGAATTTCAAGTGGTTTAACTAGGATAATAGTCCTTAGACTGGGGCATGGATAGTGTTTGTGATTTTGTATGCTGTCATTGCAGGTCCTGTTTAGTAAAGCTGCTGAAATGAAGATAAAACAACTAGCGAAAGAATTAGAAGATAAGAAAAGGAAAGCTGCTCAGATGCTTGCAAATGTTATTGACTTGTTTAACCAGGTCAGAACTGGTTCCTTTTGCTGTATTCAGAAGGTGCACAGAGGCTCGTGCGCTGTATAAAGTTAGCGTGGAGAAGTCCCGGCGGCTTCCTTGCAACAGTGGTTTATGCAGTTAAGACTCACATGGCAAAGCACTGACGAACACTCACGTGCTTCCCTCCTCCCCCATTTTATGATGAGAAATTTCAAGTGTAATGAGGAGTTTCCACCTAGAGGCAACAGGTTCAGTTACTGAGCGTACATATGTGGGTCAGTGGCAGTGCAGAGTATGGCAGTGGCAGAGCAAGCAAAGTCTGGGACAGGGAAAAGCGGTGGAATTCACGTTTGAGCGTCTTCCACATATTGGGCACTTACCCCATCGTGTAATCCTTGCAGTAACACAGGGAGAGGGGTTATTATAAATGAAGAAACAGAGGGCTTAGAGCTACTAAGTGGCAGAGTAGGACTGCAACTTCAGCTGTGTCTTACACCAAAACTCCTATTTCTCCACTACACATGATGTCTTCCATCGGGATGGTATAATCTCAAAAGGGACCTAGTTATAAAGAAAGATTTGAGTCATAGAATGTTAATGCTGAAACCTTAAGAGTAATTCAGTACAGTCTAATTTTATAGATGAGGAAGATGAAAGGCAAGTTTCTCAAGAGCTAGTTTTAATATTTTTTTGTATACCTTTCATTGTTGTCTTCCACAGACATCTTTATCTTTCCCTCAGTATTGTTCATATTTATCCGCACACTCCAGTGAATAATGCTGCTTGCAGGTAGGAGGAAGCACAGGATACTGTGATTGGTTTTCTAAGAGAGCATTCATATGCAAGCTTCGCTTGTATTACAGTGGTTTCTTCCATTGTGTGTCCCTATCTATCTCGTAGGCCGCTGGTGATGCTATTTCTGACATGCTGGTGATTGAGGCAATCTTGGCTCTGAAGGGCCTGACTGTACAAGAGTGGGATGCTCTCTACACGGATCTTCCAAACAGACAGCTCAAAGTTAAGGTGTGAGCGAGATTTTAAAATTACTTCTTTTCTGATAAATAACTAGCTAAAACCCATTATCTCAAATCTCTATATAGAAATATTTCCCAAGTGTGTCATCTTTCATTCTGTACATACATACTGCACAGAATATAATGCCTTACATCATCTAACTGTATTGTCTCTCATCTTTAGAAAGTATGGAACAGCTCTTAACCATTCTATTATTTGAGAAGTATTTGGTTTCCAACTTTATTATAAATAATGATATGTATCACTTTTTTAAAAAAAGATTTTATTATGGAAAATTCAAAATAGATATAGATGTAGAGAGAACAAAATAATGAACCCCTATGTACACAGCTTCAACAGATTTCAACTATTGCCCTACACCTTCTCCCATATTATTTTGAAGCAAATCCCACATAGCCTATCATTTTAAGTTAAAATATTTCCTTTGCATTATTCTTGGTTCACAAGAGTATTTCCTGAGGTTAGGTGCTGAGAAATAGAATCTTTAGGCTCAAAGGGAGAATTTTTTAAAGGCAATTCAAATAAATGCTAATTTATTTCTATACAATACCAGTTTACACATTCATCAACAGAATTTGTGAAGACAATTAGAGATATTAAAGCCAGAGTTCACAGAAATGGCTGCTGATTGTTCAGATCAGCTTTTGGCATATTTAGGAGAGTCTTACATAAACAGGTTGCCACTTATCCTTTTTTTACTTCTTTTGGTGAGGAAGGTTAGCTCTGAGTGAACATCTGTGCCAGTTCTCCTCTTTTTTCTGCTGAGGAAGATTAGCCCTGAGGTAACATCTGTGCCAGTCTTCCTTCACTTTATATGTGGGTCGCTGCCACAGCATAGCTGACGAGTGGTGTAGGTCCACGCCTGGGATCCGAACCTTCACTGCCGAAGTGGAGCATGCCAAACCACCATTAGGCCACAGGGCCAGCCCCTATCCTCTTTTTTTAAATACCTAAGGTTATTTGCTCACTGACTAAGTCCTACAATATTTACTGGCCATTATTTTAGTGGTAACTATAAGACAGAAGGAAAATGTTACCTCTGTTTGATAAAGGTAATTCTTTATAGACTGAAGAAACAGAAGCTATACAAATGAACTTAATAACCTTGATTTTGACAGAAATAAAAATGATAGAATTGTAGTTCAGTTTCACTTTATGCTTAATCTGGTACCTTGCTATCTCCGTCTTGTACAGTTGTGCACCACAAAATGACGTTTCGGGTCACTGACGGACCGCTTATACGATGGTGGTCCCATGAGATTAGTACCACGTAGCCTAGGTGTGTGGTAGGCTATACCAATCTAGGTTTGTGTTCTATGATGTTCGCACAATGATGAAATGGCCTAATGACGCATCTCAGACTGTATCCCTGTCATTAAGTGATGTATGACTGTACTTTGTGGTCCAGTAAGCTGAAATGTAAGTCTGTTAATATTCAATGAGACGGCTGTAATCTTATGGCAGGAATTATGTTGAACAGGTTAAATGCCTGAATAATAGTAACAGGTACGAAATGCTTGTGCATAGGTTGCAGACAGGCAAGTTATTAGCACCACTGATGCTGAAAGACAAGCAGTGACACCCCCAGGACTACAGGAGGCAATCAATGACCTGGTGAAGAAGTACAAGCTTTCGCGGGCTTTTGTTAGACCCTCTGGTACTGAAGATGTTGTCCGAGTCTATGCGGAAGCAGACTCGCAAGTAAGCTGGGACAGTGCTGGTGAGAAAGTGGGCAGCGAGAGGCTGACAACAGAGGTAGCGGGAGGGGGAGGAGGAGAGAAAGGAAAACTATTTTAATAGTGTTGGAATCTGATAATTAAGGATTTAATGTCTTTGAGATTTGCTTATGGAGCCTTTTAGGTTCACATTAAGACTACAAAGTTATTTTCATCAGTAGTAGTTATATAGTTGAACAAAATTAGACCCGTTTAGTTTATTTCCCCAAATGTTCTTGATTCATTCTAGACTTCTTGAAAGGGTCATATTTCTAACTGTGGCATGAATAACTAATAGATACTTACTGTGACATATGTTAAGCTTATGCAGCCTAAAGTGGATTATCCTTTTTTTCTCCTTTAAAAACTTAATCCTGTTGTTTTATGAGAACAACTAGATTTGAGTTCCATTTCTAAATCAGCTGGTACCAACATCCATGCTTTTTGAAATTCATCTTTGAATCTGGACTCTTGATTTTTTTCAAAATATTTCCCTCCTTTAAATGATAGCCTTGCTCTGTGCCTCTACTGTTTTCCTGATAGGTCAAGACTTTGTGGTCTGGATTTTTATAATTTTCCTTCTCCACGCACTCTTCTCCATCATCTCATACCCTTGATAAAAGTGTCTGCACAGCTGAGGCAAAGTAGAGTGGGTTGAAAGGGGCTCAGAAGGAGAAATCTACAATTAATTTATGTGGTAGCTGACCGCTTTTTGGCAGAAGCTTGGGCCATTTGAGAATACAGTGAATAAATATCCCTGTGGATGAGGCGAGGAAAACAGGGGCCTTGAGAGTTACTTACTCTTAGGCTAATTGTGGTCTTCTTCTGGCCTTTAAGGACTATTGAATTTATTCAGAGTTTTGGAATGATAACTAATTTTATAATCTGATTTTATTAACTAAGAACTTACCTGATTTGGAAGAATTTGACTTATTTTCCATTTATTTAAGGTTCTTGGAATTTGTTACTGAAAGATGAAAAAAAGGGAAAGTTTTCATGTGAATATGTTAGTGAAACAAAATCAGGAAGCTCCCTCCTCTTCCCTCAGAGTTGCAGGTAACCTGGCAGATGCTGTGTCTTTCTCATCTCATCTTTACTGTACCTCGCAGGAAAGTGCAGACAGCCTTGCCCATGAAGTGAGCTTGGCAGTGTTTCAGCTGGCTGGAGGAGTTGGAGAAAGACCCCATCCAGGGTTCTGAAGATGACTGTTATATTCTTGAAAAACTGGATTTAAAAATTTTTATACAAAACAAGAATACTGCCGTTATTGTGACAAGTTTAAACACATTTATAATCATGTTTATGATGCACTGTACTGGATTGTTTCTAGATTTGATTGTTTTTCTCAAACACTACCAGAATAATTCTTTAAAAATAGGTAAGCCTTATATTTGTTAAATTCAGTTTTTTAAAAATGAAACTTACCTCTGATTTCAGTCTCACTAATGTAAAATTTTGGGGCTTAAGTATATGATTCAATCATTAACTTTATAATATACATAGAGAAAAATCCATGAGGGCTGCTGGAAAATTAAATCTTATTTATTACCAACTCCTTTGGATGTCTTTTCTCTCACTGTTGCCTAACCAAGCTGTCATTTTGCAGTATTCACCATTGTTGACACAAATGGGGAGGGGGGAGAAGACCTTATACAACCAATTTTTCCACAGCAGAGTCTTCAGAACGATTCTGAAGTGACTTACCTCTTGGATTGACATCACTAGGAACTGAGAGGTGTGAACACGGAGGCCGTACATCTCCCCTGTCCTCAGGTTGAGATGCTCCTCCTACACTTAGAGGATGCATGGCCCAGGCTCAATTGCTCGTTACTCCTCTTAGGGAAGGTGTGTGGGAGAAAACTGTAATACATCACACCAAGCCTCTGACAGACACGTGACGCCATTCTGATACTAGAATGTGGTTAATAACAGAAAGAAAAAAACCCCAACCAATCCAAATTAAACAAAGCCTGAAACCAATACAAAAAAATGTGCAGTGTGTATTTTGCAGGTTTAAGACAACTCAGGACAATAAAACAATGGACTATATATGTATATATCGATCTCTCTTAGGCACCATAATCAATATGAGCCAACAATATTTAAACTTGATTCAGGCCACATTCAGACATTTGCTCTTATTTACAAATATTTAAATTAAATACAACCTGAAATGTGTTGTTACATACAAAAAAAGAAAAACTATACAACTCAGAGCAATGTTTTAAATAATTACATTTACATTTAAACTAAATGGAACCGCTTGTGGTGCTCAAGTTTTTATCACCCCTTCCAGAAAATCTTTTTCTACCATCTCTTCTATTTTTTGCCTGGCTTTGCTGGAAGATGGTTTGTTGTTTTCCAGTTTCATGTCCTTATTAGGGAAGGTGTTTGAGTAGAGGATGGGGCTCCCTGAGTGTCCTACACATCGGCTGGTGACTTTGCTGTTGAAGACTTGGCTGAGTACGTTGAAGAACGGCAGGAGCTGCTCGATGCTGCGCACGGTGCAGATGGTGAGCAGCAAGTGCCCCGGCTCCCAACCCAACGTTCTCCCTGAGTTGTCTTCCTCTGGGTTTTTCTGCAGAAAACAAAAAGGGAATTGTTATTAACAGATCATGTATTACATGAGGAAACTTAACTCCTAAGAAATGAATACAAATGACGACGTGAAGTCTCCATTCCGGACTTCATTCCTTGCTTCTGAGGCCTTTTGGTGCCAGTTAAGTGTACATGGAGGGGTCTAACACCGTAGTAACATTTCCCAACTAGAATGCACAAGTAAGCTTAGCAGAATTAGTTTTGGATAGGGAGAGTCAAATATTACAAGTTCATGTGGTGCTTTGCATATCTCAAAAAGCTCCCAGATTTCTGGACTCCCACTAATGTAACCAAGGACTAGGTCACAAAATGACTACAGAAGAAGGCTAGGAAGGGACAAAGGGTCTCATACATTCCACAGTTAGTAATCAGTTAATTCCTTCTTAGCCTATGGCTTAAATGTGCCACAAGATGGGAGCAAGGTGCAAAGTGAATCATTACTGTCAGCACAGAGAAGAGAAAGGATCCCTCAGAGACACCACTGTCTGCTTCTGTGCTGAGCTAAACAATATGGGGAGGAGAGCTGCGCCTGGAGTCAAAATAACTGGCTAGTGTCCTGCCTCTGCCATTGTCTTACTGTGTGGCATCCTTGGGCAAGCTACAGAACGGTTCCTCACTTATACAATGGGGAAATATAATCTATCTTGCAGCAGTGAAGTCAAAGGAGAATGTATGTGAAAACTGTCAGGTAAATATAAATGCAAGTAAAATAATTTGTGTACTAAGCGGCTAGTCTGAGCAGCCAACTAAACTATACGGAGGTGGAGACATCAGTCTACCTAGGGAACGTTATGAGAGAAGTGAAGATGTGTGAACCTGGGCAGAATCAAAGATATGAACACACACTGGGTAGAGATCATGAAGACAAACAATGACCTGGATAAAAACAGGAAGAAAATCATCAAGTGGGACTTAGGAAAAAGAATTACAATCTGTCATATTCGTTAACAATTTTGCTTTCTAAGAGTTTGCCTTCTAAGATCAGATGCTGCCAAGAAACTTTCACTGTTTACCTAGTATTTTAATATCACTAGTTTCCTAGTGGACAAAGCAGACACACAATCCAGCTTATTTTCTTGTGTATGCTCACAAGGCTTGTTTGCTTACTTAAAAATAAAATCCTGAGAAAGGAAAATAGATTCAAGTTAAAACAAGACTAGGAGCAAACGAGAGATCAGCCAGTTCTTTATGGCCAACAAAAAAAAAAAAAAAAGAAAAGCCATCATTTAGTTTATTTCTTAGCAGTTATTTAACCTCCAATCTAAATTACAGGATAGAGGAAACCATCTTCCTTTTCTTCACTGTAACAATGGCATTAATGACAGTCCTGGGGCTACTTTCACATCACTCACTACCATGAACTGACAGACCATACCACCTTTAGTCCCCTAAGTCAAACTGCAATTCAGTAGTAATTAAAGGGTATACAGAGAGAAATTTATCCTGAAGGCAAATTTAGGATAATATGCTTGAACCCTCTACAGAGCTAGTTTCCAAATGCAGGAGAACCAAGGTGTAACCTTTTTATATTCTTGTCGAGATGTACCTTTAAGAAAGAGACTTTGACTAAGCTCTCACCAAGAAGAGTGCCCTTGTTTCAGTGTTCTGCTCTTCTTGATCAGAACTACACCAGCTCCTCAATAATAAATAAAATTAAAAACTCAAACATGTTTCCATACAAATGATTTCTCCTTTCACTTCATCAATCTACATTTGAAGAAAGACTTCCTTCCTGTTTACCTCTCTTGTACTTGTTGAAATTCAGACCTGGTTTGTGTCTCAATATTTGGTCCAGATGTGGCAAATGTTTCTGCCATATCACAAGCATCAAAAAGCCACCCTCACCTGATGCTTGGCCATCTCCAATCCCTCCAAAATCACTGTCTTAAAGTCCTCCTCCTTGTCCTGTGGAAGGAAAGAGGAGAACTCATAGCCTTTGTTCCAGTGAGAAATATGCTTGGCCATGAAGACCTTGTTTAAAGTGTTTTGGATGGGAAAATGTTTTCCAATCAAAACTTTTCTTATTCTGTGGGACAAGTTTTGGGCAAAAGACTGTCATGTTTATCCCTTAGATAAGGGAGAAGTCTTATAAAAACACTTCTTACTAATGAGATGCAGGGATGACAGAAAGTACTTGTGCCTGGGGTCATACATAAAATCACACTGCTTCTGGATCTGTTGTCATGATTAGTTTTTCAAACCCTGTGATATCCAAGTGAAAGTACCCAAGTCCTATCCTAAGCTCTGGACCCAACTTTCGTTTCCATCTCTATCCTTTTACTTAGTCCCTAAAGAAACAACTTGATTTTAAATCAAGTTCTTTATATCCTTTAAGTACAACCTCCTTTTTAATCACTTTCCTCCATTCCATTTCTACAGTTTAAGGAATGTGGTTTAGGAGCTGCTGCCTGAATAGGTGACCCCATAAGACTGGAAAATTTCTAAGCTCTCAAAGCATATACTGCAAACTAGGACTCACAAAACCACCCAGGATCATCCCCAAATTGTACAATTTACTTTTGAAAATTTTTGAATGCAAAAGAAAAGATGATGAAACATTTCTAACAAAGGCCAACTGATGAACACACCAAATTCATTACTATTTTCTTGGACAAAGATCTCTAATTAATTAGCCTGATGCATACTGAAAGATATAAAGTATGAGATGATATAAATATATCTTACAAGTTTTATCTTCTTACACTTCACAAAAGTAAATTACAAATAAAAAGAAGAACGTAATACCTTTGCCCTTTTCCGAAGAAGTTTGGCTAGTCGTACTACATAAGGTTTAAACTCTCGTTGATGTATGCCCTGCCTTCTGACTTCCAAACCTGAATCATCTGAGGCTTCTGGAATAAAGGCCCATCGGTACCTACGTATAGAAGAATGATATCAACATTAGTAAGACAGACTGCCATCTAAGACAAGGCCACATAAACATAATAGAAAGATCATGACCCCACCATTGCTACAGATTCAAATGCCACCTGGAGTCACTTGTAGCCCTGTCACCTTGGGTTTGTTTCTTAACCTAAGCCTTTTCTTCATCAGTAAGATACTATTCACTACCTCATAGGGTTGTAATGAGTAAATGAATATGCAAACTTGTAAAGTGCTCGTCACTATTATTTTCATGGGCACAAAGCAAGTAACTCAACAAAAGTTCCTGTCCTCATTTGTTAATAGGCAAAACCTCCACTCTATGCTTGGCCAAATGTTCCCTAAATACACAGTAAGGGGGAGAAGAACTGAAAGAATTCTTTCATACTTTCCTTGTATTTTTGTTTTTATTTTTATCCTTAGGAAGTAAAATTAATATCTGACTATGGAAAAAATTCAAACAGTATAAAAGGGCATACCAAAGAAAGGCAGTCTCCCACCACAGGATCCATTAATATGGCCAGTTTCTTGTATATCCTTACAAAGTTTACGCATAAAACAGCACATATTCACACAGCCAATCCCAAACAAGACATGATTGCTGCTTATTTTGATTTAATTCTATCTCTTGGAGATAATATCATATAAGACCCCATGCTTTTTAATAGTTACAGTTTTACTCCAGTGTTGGAAAGTACTGCTTTAACCAGTCTCCTAGATTGTCCCAATGTCTTTCCATTACAAATAGTGCCATAATGGATACCCTTATACAATGCTGATTTTGTGCACATCTGAGAGTACAGAGGCAGAATAAATCCTTGCATGTAGCAAAATTACTGGCTTACAGAGAATGTATATTTTGAATTTTGGTAAATTTAACCTCTTTGAAGAACTGGACAATATCAATGTACACTTCCAAGAAGAATAAGAATGCTTCTGTTGCTAAGGGTAAAAGGAAATACACTTTTAGATCTTAACATTCTGATGGTTATTTATCATTTTAATTGGAATTTCTCTTATGAGTATGGCTGAGTACCTTTTCCTATGTTGAGAAGCCATTCCTTTTCTATGAACTATTAACTCTGTGTCATTGGCCCATTTTTCTATTGGGCTATCAATTTTCATATATTAAGCAAGTTAGATTTTTGTCATTACACTGCAAATATCTTTTTCCAACTCATGGCTGCCTTTTAAACTTTATGATAGTTTTTAGTCACATGGAAGCTTTTTTATTGTATGTAAATTATCAAATATTTTGAACTTTTGAAATATATATCATGCTTAGATAGATATTACTCTTTCAAGATTATTAAATTCTCCATACTCTTTATAGATTTTTTCTAAAAAGACACAGTAGTTTTTAAAAAACTGTAGTTAATATTATGGCATATTTCATCCCTTTTCTAGTAACTGTATCTTGACAAGTAAAGAGGATAAACTCATTTTTGATCTCATCATGGAAGATAAAATGTCAATACCATGAGCAGTCTCAACTTTCTTCCTCGAGCACTGAAGAGTATAGTTTGACACTTTTGTGAAGTAGCCTAATTAATTTTGGCCAATTTCCTACAATTCAGCTTAGTATCCTTTCCTGAATTCCTTCAAGAGTAACATCAATTTAACAGATACCCAACCACTGATATTCATCAAGAAGTAGATATATAAGGTTTTCAAATGCAAAAAAAAAAAAATTAAAAGAACTAGAATTAATCTAAAAATAATTTCTAGTTCTTTCCATTAAATTTAATGAAAAGTAAGCTTGTGAAACAGCAATTTTTAGAGATTTAAGCATGTTCAAATATAGAAAAAAGATTCTGGTATCTTACTCTTTATCCTATTATTATTGCATTCCAGAATAATAATATAACACAATACATTATATAAATACATATTTGATCATGTGGATAAATTCTCAAATTATCTTAGCTACATTTTGATAAAACAATCTTATATAGTTTGCCTATTATTTTAAAAATTTAAATATGAAAAACCATAATTAAATCTTTTTCAGCGCTTATGAACAAGGCATTGTAAGAATTGTATTAACTTTCTCCCTATTCCCCTCTGCCATATCTCTAGTTCAGTTCACTATCATCTGAATAAAATAGCCTGCTTGATTCCTGTCTTGCCCATCTCCCATCCTTTCTCCAAACTATACAGGCAAAGTAAACTTTCTAAAATGCAAGCCTGATGACATCACTTCATTCCTTACAATGCTTCAGTGGCTTCCCACTGTTCGTAGGTTAAAGTCCAAATTCTCCAATACAGCTTACAAGGCCTTACATAACTTAGTCCCTTTCCAGCCTCTTCGGTCTATATTCTGCTCCAGCACTGCTAATCTTTCAACACTTCCAACACATCAGGTCCACTCTAACCTCTAAGTCTTCACCCATGTGCTTCCCCCAACCCTGACTCTTCACCTCCTCATTATAAAACTCCCCTCATGGCCCGCTCTGACCCTGAGCTAGGAGGGGTCTTTGCTGTGTCACCTCACAGCATCTGGCACATCAGCTATCAGAACATCCTATACTGGACTTGAAGCTGGTGAGTCATGTACCCCACTGCCTCACACCTGGTGGGTACTCAATTTGTTGACTGGTCTGTTAATCCTAATATCCATGGCAGTCATTTATTTCCAGTAACTGTTGCCCCACTGCACCCCCCCTGCCAAAAGGATGACATTTTAATAAAAAATTTGGACAATTTCAACTTGCACAAAAAAACTTTTAAATTAGTCTTAGATGTCAGTGACCAAAGCAAATGCATTTCCGAAATATCCATTTAATATCCTTGCTTTTACTTACATTTGAAACTGAGGAAGATTTTCAGAGGGCAATGCCAGAGCCAAATCCAAAAATTTGCAAGCAGAGAGATAGAGGTTTAACCACCGCTGGCTGTTATATGAAGTAGAAAAGCCATTCCCTCCTGTATAGGTTGTCTCCAGCCCAGCCACAGAGGGGCCGGCAGTCCTGTAAGCAGGAGACAGTGCTGTCAGCAGCTATACCTGTCTACTAAAAGCTAATTCCTGGAAACTCAAAGTGCCCGCTAATATTTTTCATAATCATTCTGATAAGTGTACTGGTAATTACCAGGCAAGGTCATGACTAAAGTAATTTTGCTGTTCTTCAAATAAAAAATTCACTTTTGTTCTTTAAATTTTAAGAACATAAAAATAGTACAGAATAGCTTGTGTTACACTCAAGAAATATAAAAATACAAGCTGTAAAACCAAGAGACCCCCACCCCCAAACTCCTCAGTGTCCTTCTGCAAAGATGGAGGGGCAATTTCTATAATAAAAAGCACAGTTATTAGTAGAGGGGACTGTTTTTTATAAACCCTGCAGTGAAGAAGAATAAAGTATATTCAGGACACATGGTCTTAAAGGAACTTTTTGATTTATAAACTTTTTGTACAAAAATTCCTACATAAATAAACTATATTTGGTCATATATTAATAAACCGTCTCTACTAAAAAGAATAAAATTATATAAACTGAGATCAATCTGGCAGATCTGGACACATGGATACCTTAGTTGTAGGTTGCTGGCTATAATAGGATTTGCTGCATGTTTCGGAGACAAGACCTACCAAAATCAAAATGGCTTACGGAGCTGAAAGAATATTATACTGCTTCAAACAAAATTTGAGAGGCCAAAGGCCATGAATACTGATAGTTTAATCCAGTCTAAAATGCTTAAGGAGTAAGTGAAAATATATTATATCCAACATGATCAGTTAGTTAATAACAGGCTAACCATATAACGTATTCAGATAAAACACTTATCTATACTCTCCTAGTTGTAAAGTAACATTCTGGATGATTTTAGGATACTAAACACTGACAAGAATATGTTGAAATGAATTACACATTACCGTGAAATATCTTCATCAGCGGTGAGTTCCTGTTCCATCAGTAAAAATACCTGGACCTGAAGACAGTGGAATAAATGTTAAATGTTTATTTAAACTGGGTATTTAATACTTCTTTCAAATTATCTTTAGGCTGTATTTTCATTAATCTAAAAGCAAATTTTAGGATACAACTTGAGGATCTTTTTTTTTTTTTAAGATTTTCTTTTTCCTTTTTCTCCCAAAGCCCCCCAGGACATAGTTGTGTATTTTTAGTTGTGGGTCCTTCCAGTTGTGGCATGTGGGATGCCGCCTCAGCATGGATTGATGAGCAGTGCCATGTCCGCGCCCAGGATTCGAACTGGTGAAACTCTGGCCCGTTGAAGCAGAGCACGCGATCTTAACCACTCGGCTACAGGGCCGGCCCCTGACTTGAGGATATTTATACCTAGTTTCTGAAGATAAAACTGCAATTGGCAGGGTTGAGATGAAGGTTATGGAACAAAGTTATGGTTATTAAAAAAAGGAAAAACAATAAAGCAAATTTCTTTGTTGGGAAATTATAAATACTGGGTTTCCAGAGTTATAGATTCCTTTCCCTTTCTTCGCTCATCTCCCTTTCCCCAACTCCCCAAATCATTCAGATGAGGGTGACAGCATGTGGTTTAGGGAGGGGAATGGATTAGTGTAGTGGGACATGGGAAGGTTTTATTGTTCGGGAATCACAAAGTCTTTATGAAAGTCTCTCTGAAGCAAGCTTAACTGGGGTAGGTGCTGTGCTTCAAGAGTGAGAACACGCCTGATGTGAGTCCATTTAAATCCAGCTAACTTGTCTCTAATCACTCTCGAGATGTACTCTAGAGGGACTGTTCAGGTGGGAGCCAGGCCTGGCAGCCATGACAAAGGCAACAATTTGGAGAAGAGGCTGAATTAAACCAGACCAGATGAAGTAATGATTCACAGGGAGCTAATATTTGCAATGTTGTGTATTTGGAAGTTAATGCTGTATGGAGATGGAATCTTACTTGTTTTACCATTTTCAATTGTAAAAATTGGCAGCAACAGGCTTAGAGCTCAGTTCTTTTCCAAGATTAGTTTTTATCCAGTAAGCATGTTGACACTAATCACACTGTTCTATAATTGAGAGTTATAACTTGACTGAGCTGAAATTAACTCACGAGTTCTGTAATCATGGTAGGCCAGAGCGAGGTAAGATGTTGTGGAGACATTCTCAAAAGTAACACTCTGAAAAACAGGAACACTTGGGAGTGAAGAGTTGGCACCTGGGGTAAACGGAGACTCTCAACCAATCTCTCTGAAAGAAATGCAGTATATTTTCAATATCTTAATAACTAGAATCATTCTAATATAAAGCTTTTCTATACAATTTAGTACTTCTCAAACTATCTGTGGTGAACGACCAACTTTTAAAAAAATTTTCAATCTGTTTCAGATTGATCCTTTTGTAAAATATAATAAAAAATGAATTACTAGAAAAATCAAATTGAAGAAAGATATATAAAATACAAATGCCGTTTTCTTATTACTAGATTCAACAGATTCTGTCAAATTGCTATAAAAGTCTAAAAATGTTTACTCTAAATTTCTATACTTATCATGGATTGAATGGTCCATGGACCTCTCTTTTGAGTAGCACTTAGCCAACTTTAAGAAAACTCACAGGACAAATAGTGTGCATGCTGTATATCTGACATAAGGTATAAAGGGTTAGGAAAGGAGTCACTTATCTTCTGAGAGAGAAATATAATCTCACTAAAGAGATGACAGCTGTCCTTGCCAACCCAGTCCCCACGTTGGCTGTGGAGGCTGGTGGCTGCACAAGCACAGACTCGAGCAGCAAGCAGCCAACAACTCTGCCCCGGGGCAAATTCATCCCCACTGGGGAGCTATTTGGTAGCATAGGGTGATGATGAGTGCACCCATATCCTTCAGGACTCTGAGGGCCACTAACCCATTTGATGAGGGTTATCAAAAACCTTATACTCTCCTCCCTCTGACCTCAGACTACAGCTGTCCAAATGTTACTTCTAGCCAAAATTTCCTGGCTTCGCCTATATTTTGGTCTTCTCCTTAAAGGTACAGAACTCTTTATCCACAATAAACAAAAACGCTAACATGCCTGCCTGTGGCAAAATAGTCTTATACTTCATCCTCAAACATGAATTCCTAGGAAATTGAACCAAACAATTAAATGGAGACCAGATTTAGGCAAGTTCTACAAACTCAAAGTTTGATTTCTTTTACGTATTGGTGATAATTTTTGTCGTTTCAGTAGAACAAATTTTTAATTCTACAACATTCTCCATCTACCTACACTTGGTATATTTCACTCCAACTTAGAACTTAAGGAAAGTATTTCCTAAGGAACAAAACACCCCTATAGTTTGGAAGATAGAGAAAATAGTTTTTCACTATTTACCTTGTATATCTGGAAGATATTTCTGGTACTGGTCAATTTCACTGCTAAAAATAGCAAAAGCTAATCTTTTGAGAAGCATGGCTCTCTGCTCTAGCTCCACATCACGGTTTGCAAAGAGATTAAGTGAACTGCTTTGAGCCACAGCTACACGAGCTACAAAAAAAAAGCAAGCGAGAGAGGTTGTGATTCAGTCATCTAGTCATTTGAAAAAAGATCACTCTGTTATTTGTTTTTTAAAAATGTTTAGATCGTCCATCACATCCAAGAGCGAGAGGAACTTAGGCTAGAGGACTTGGGGCTCCTCCCTGGGGCAGAAGGACTGACAGACAGATCCAGCATACAAGCCAGAAGACCAATGGTTAGGAATTGTGATATGGAGAGAGAAAAATTTAGAACTGGAGAATTCAAAAGATAAAAATCACTAAGAATGCCATTTTATAAAACCCTTTAATATCTTACGCCATCTGCCTAAATCCTACTCATTACTTAAAAAATGATTTCTGGCCTGGCCTACCCAGCTCTCCTTCCTTGGGCTTGTCTCTCACCCTCAGCTCACTCTTCTGTAGCCGCATTGTCTGATTTGCTGCTCCCTGAACTCACCAAGCTTGTTCCCACTCCAAGACCTTTATAACTTTTGTTCACTTTGCTTAGAATACCGTGTTCCTAGGCCTTCTCGTGGTTGGCTTTACTTTCATCTCAAATATGAGCTCTTCAGACGTTATTTAAAATCTATTGCATTGCCCTACTTCCTTTACAACTTCTTACTCCCTGAAATACTCTTATTTATTTGATTACTGTTAGCATCATGTCTGGCCCATTTTTGTCTTTTAATAAATATTTGCTGAACGGATGAATCTGAACCTTAAAACAACTTTGTTAAGATTAGAGAAGAGAGAATATTTTCCAGATGGAGAAACTGCAGTTTTTGTTAAAGAACTTACATAGACTCACCCAATTTCACTGCTATTTGGAGTTATTAGCTTAATAACTTTCAAACTTAAAAAAAAAAATTAAGAAAACCTTTTTTTCAGATGAAATACTGTTAGGAACGCTAATATACAAAGCCAGTTATGATGGGAGGAGGGGGTGGAGAACGATTCTCTTTCTTCCTTCAGAGGAGACACACAGATCCCTAGGATTTAGAGTAACTTGTCCCATAGGTTGGATCCAACCGTATTTCCCTGCCTCCCTACCTGTCAGTCTTTCATTTATTCAATAATTACTTACTGAGTGTTTACTATGTGCCAGGTGCTATGCTGTGTGCTAGGGAAACGATTTAGAGACAAATTAGACATGGCCAAAAAGTTTTACTTATTATTTATCACTATGTTGTCCTCTAACTTTTAACATTATATTCTTATAGGGTACTAAATATAACTTAACAAAGAGCTAATTCAGTAGTTTCTAGAAAAGAGCAAAGTAAATAATAAGAATGGATCATGTACAGGAAAGACACTGCTTAGGTTGTCATCCCACAATACTCACTCATCAAATCTCTAAATGTTGTCTTATCATGTGTCATCAGATTGTCCATAATTGCTCTCCAACTGAAATAGATAAGGATTATGAAATGTAATTAAGATTTTATTGTTGTTGTTATTGTTAAAAAACAGTGCTCTACTTTGCAGGATAGTAGTTGATTTCAACAGGCTTTATGAGATGCACTATCATGTTAAATAAAAGCGAGACAAGGACTTACTGATTAACACACGAGGCGTCCATCTGAAAGAAACTGGGGTCCATAAAGAGGTCAAAAGCTTCTTTTTTCCAAGCTCTCCGAGTGTACTGATACCCACTAAGACTGCTAAGCAGCTGGACACAGGCTCGATAACTAGGGGCATTATGTGCACTAGGAGGAAGGAAAACCACCTTAACCTCTAAGTTATAATTTTAATCATCATAGTAAGTTATTCATAACTGTTCACATTTACCTAAAATAATAAAATTTTAATCAAATTTAATGAAAATGAAATAATTTACCTAAAATAATTTACCTAATGATAGGAAACAGCACCATCAGAGAAATGTTTTTTATTTTTAATCATTATAATTCAAGGTAAAAATAATGCCATTTTGTGGTAATTCAAAAATGGCAACAAAGGAACACAATTTGTTTCTAACAGGCTAAGAATTAACTAAGAAATCTACTTAAATGATAATAGTACCTGTGATTTCGGAGGTAGGGCACAACATAATGCATAATATTTACAAGTAAAGGAATAACCCGTTCTTTTTCATCACTATAGAAAACCATATCCAAAAGATGAGCCAAAACCTAAAAAACATAAGAAGTGAAACAGAGAATAATCTAATGGCTAAAACTGACAGTATTCAGAAGTGGTTTTCAGTTTGTAAGAAAACCAAGAATACCTTAAAATTAGAAAAATCTAAAATCAGATCTAAGCCATTCTTATATGAATGATTTCTGCCACTATTTGCTTTTTTATCCATTTTAACTATAGAATATGAATATGGGCAAATTTTACAACTCTCAACCAAGATAGAGAAGTATAGAAAAAGAGAGGTCAAGAACTTTCTAATGTGACAGTGAGTAAACAGCAAATTTAAGACTAGAAACTCAGTGTTGTCACGTGCTGAATAACGACGTTTTGGTCAACAATAGACCGCATATACGGCAGTGCTCCCATAAGGTTAGTGCCGTATTGCCTAGATATGTAATAGACTATACCTTCTAGGCTTGTGTAGTGCACTCTATGATGTTCGTACAATGACAAAATCACCTAACGGTGTACTTCTCAGAAGCTATCCCCGTTGTTAAGCGATGTATGACTGTATTCTCTTTCCATGACTTGGTTAAAAAGGGGCTGGGAAAAAACCAGCCAAATGAGCTGAGCTCCTCTAGTCCCAACTCTGTCAATTAGTAGCTATTTGGCCTTAGCAGTATTGTTCGAATCTTTGTGAGGCTCAGTATCCACATCTGAAAAGGGGAAACAGATACGACCTGCAAGGCAGTGTACCAGAGTCCACAAAAGAACATGTCCGAGGATGTATATAAAAATGTTTGGTACACTGTAATGTTTGGTACACTGTAAACTACTTCACAGTGGCAAGCATCATGATCCCATCTCCACCCCTCCCTACCATACTATGATACAAAAGCACCTACCTTTTTAAAAAAGGCACACTCTAAAAAAATAGCGCATGGGGAGGTGAGCAGTATCTAAAGTTATTATCACTAATATTTAACAAACTCACCCACATACAAATACAAATCCACATACATTTGTTTATTCTAAATAGTGATTTCTAGAAGTACAAAATGGTTTTTCAAATTAAAAACTCGTCTATAAGAATTACTTGCTAATCTTTAATTGTGAAACTGTTTACTTGAATGTTCACAAAAAAACTTGATAATATTTACCTCAGAGAGTAACGTCAGTGCATGAACACTATATACAGAAGGAGTTATGTTTGAGGTTTCCATTGCAGGTGATAACATATCTAAATAAGAGAAAAGACAGGTAAAGTAAAGCGAGAGTTAGGTCTTTTCCCACTGATAAAAGCTACCCACTAAACATGAGCAAAGGGACAATTTTACGGTAGTTACAGTGCTAGCTGTAATGATTTCTTAGTGAGAATATGCCTACAAATATAAACCTACATGTTTGAGACCAATACCTTCAACATCAGATTCCAAATTGGTTCCATCCACCATTATTTTGGGAGATGGCTTAACTTCAAGATTTCGTCGCAGCCACGTCGTCTGTTCCAAAGAAGAACCAGCAATTGCACCGATTGCATCCACTATTTTATGAGTCACATCCTAAAGAAACAAGGAAAAATGTATGTATGTGTACACACACCCCCCACACACAGCTTCACAGATGATCTTATCTGACCGTATCATTTTAGAGTCAAGGGCACTGAGTAACACACTTTTGGCAATAGCCCTCAATTCAGAATGCCTTACCTGAAGGTCTCTTTGGTCTTTTTTATTTTCCAAACTAGGGTTTTTCATAATAAACTCATTCAGAACCCTAAAAAGGCCAAAGAGAAAAATAAATAGGACATATTAGTCTAAAGAAAATAAAACGATGGGGGCCGGCCCGGTGGTGCAGAGGTTAAGTGTGCACGTTCCGCTTTGGCGGCCTGGGGTTCACCAGTTTGGATCCTGGGTGCAGACATGGCACAGCTTGGCAAGCCATGCTGTGGTAGGCATCCCACATATAAGGGAGAGGAAGATGGGCATGGATGTTAGCTCAGGGCCAGTCTTCCTCAGCGAAAAGAGGAGGATTGGCAGCAGTTAGCTCAGCGCTAATCTTCCTCAAAAAAAAAAAAAGAAAAGAAAAGGAAAGAAAGAAAATGATGCAATCTAATTTCTCACAGTGAGCAAGTGGCTTTGTGGCCTCAATTTCTATTTTATATATTTACTGAATATATATGGACATCATATGACGCAGCTGAAATACATAAAGATATACATAAAAAGACATGTACAAGGATGTCTATAATGGCATTATTTGTAAAAGCCCCAAATTGGAAAGAACTCAAATGTCCAGCACCAGAAGAGAGAAACTGTGGCATAGTCATACAACGAAATATTAAACAGCAATGAAAATAAATTATGGTTATGTGAAATTACACTGATGAATCTTACAAACATATGTTGTGTGAAAGAAGACATATGAGACACAAAATAAAATATTGATATATATTTATAGTTCAGAAACAAGGCAAAATTTATCTGTGGTGTTAGAAGTCAGAACAGTAGTTCTCTCTGGGGAGAAGGCAAAGGACAATAATTGGGAGGGGATCTGAGGGGACATATGGTCTTTTATTTCTTAATTTAGGTTTGTGACTATAACTTGTGGAATTGTGTACTGATAATTTGTATGTTTTTCTGTGTTTTATATATCAACAAAAAAGTTTAAGAAAACCCCAAACCCTACCAATGTTAAATTGTAACACAGAAATGGTTTCTTACTGAGTGTGTGTATATACATATAATAGATTAAAAATACTTTATGAATGAGAAAAACTTTCCATTTCCATTGTTTGCTAAAATTCCACTCAATATTTCCTCGACTTGATTTTATTAAGATAAATTATATGCATAATTATTTCCAAACTAATATGTAAGTGATAGTGAAGAGAAATCTTCATATCGATTTCTATTTTGTAATTAGGAATTTTTAGAGGATCAGTGGAATAGTAAAAAAATAAAAAAAAATAAACCGCTAGAAATATAAAAAGGGAATTAAGTTTCTAGTGTAACTAAAAGTGTCCAACTTTTTGTTTAAATAATCAGAGCACACACACACATTGAGAAGCAGATAGGATCTTTCATCATCTGAGAAATGAGAAGAAAAGGTTGGTGAGGAAACAGTAAATTCTTGTGAGGGAGAAGCTACAAGTCCCAATGGATGGCCTTATTTGTTTTGTGTGTGTGAGGACGACAGTCCCTGAGCTAACTATCTGTGCCAATCCTCCTCTATTTGTATGTGGGATGCTGCAACAGCATGGCTTGATGAGTCGTATGTAGGTCTGCACCCGAGATCCAAACCCGTGAACCCTGGCTGCCGAACTGGAGTGCACAAACTTAACCACTGCGCCACTGGGCCTGCCCCAAGATGGCCCTAATTTTTAATGAAATTAGCCAGCAGGGTTATTTGGTGACTCAGAGGTAGGGAGGGCAGACACTATTATTCTTGCTTGACAGATGGGAAAATAGCCTTGGAGAGGTTTATTGATGTACAGATTAGAAGATAACAATCAGAAATCTTTATGAGAATGTTGTTTGATTTCCAGTATTTACATTCATCTCTTATCACTAAAAATCACACACACTATTTACCTTAATCTTTGATCCAGGAATTGCAGACACTGAATTCAGGGCTTGTTTCATTTCACCTTCAATGTCTAAAACTTCTTCAGCTTTGTGATTCAGAAAATAGACGGCATGAGGGTTCAGGGATCATCACGATCCCTGAAATTCTAGAGCAGGATCTCTAGCTCACTTTGGCTGGGCTGGGCCCTCAGTGTCACTCTACCTGCTCTCTGCCTCCTGTCAGAAGACTACATTCCCACAGTTACCAGAAAGCTAGAGGTCATCTGACTGAAGAACACTCATTTTTCCTCCTCTCCACTTCAAAATTTTCTAGACCATTGGTTGCCAAACCAGTATTCCTAGTTCTCTTAAGAACAATAAGGGTAGAAGCTAAGTTTATGTATATACAATCACCCAACTACATATACAGAATCACGACCAGCACTATAGAGGTTGACTGAAAGGTCAAAGTTCTTTGCACTTGGTTGAATTTATATTCATTCAGTGTGATAACATGGTGACTGTCACTGGCTGTTAATGACATCATTAGATTGCGAGGTAATGTAAAAAGGTTGGGGAGAAGTTTACTCTATTCCCTTTCCTTTTCCCCTTGAGTCTTAAGCAACCCTTTTCAAACTGTAGTGTGCATGTAAGTCACCTAGGGATCTTGTTAAAATTCAGGTTCTGATTTAGGTGGTCTGAGGTGGAGCCTGAGATTAACATTTCTAACAAGTTCCCAGATGATTCCAACGCTGCCGCTGCCGGCTGAGGGATCAACCTTGGAGTAGCAAACTCTCAGAGAAAATGCATCCTTCTTTTTCACTCTTACACTGCCATTCCCTCTTCTTCATTTGCTTGCTCCCAGTCATCTCTGGAATCTGATGCTATCAATGAACCCCCTTCTCTCTAGAATCTCCTATCACTCTCCACTTATATAACACTTATTGTTGGCCAGGCATTGTTCTAAGAATTTAACAAATATTTAACTCATTTAATCCTCGTAACAACTTGATGAGGTAGGCACTATTATCATGCCATTTTATAGCTGGAGAGGTTAAATAACCTGCCCCAGGCCACAGAGCTAAGAAGTAAAGGAGCTGGGATTTGTACCAGGCAGAGCACAACTTCAGAGTCTTTGCTGTTAACCACTCAACATCCTCAGGTCATCCTTACCATTAACGATGACTTTCAAATCACATTTCCTCTTGCTACCTTATCATTTCTCTTTCTTTTCATGATTGAACATCTTCAAAGAATATCCACGATTACTTTTTCACTCTAACCCTTTGCTGTTAACACTTGTGCTTACCACCTCACCAAACACCTCTTCCCCTAAATCACCAATCCTCTCCAAATCATCAACAAATACAGCCTCGTATTATTATTCATATTCCTTAATCTCTCTGAAGGTGTTACCCATGCTCTCTTAACTTCCCTATGTTTCTAGAACACTGAATTTTACCTGATTTTCTTCTTTTTCTTTTTTTTGAGGAAGATTAGCCCTGAGCTAACTACTGCCAGTTCTCCTCTTTTTCTTTTTTTGCTGGGGAAGCCTGGCCCTGAGCTAACATCCGTGCTCGTCTTCCTCTACTTTATACGTGGGACGCCTACCAGAGCATGGCATGCCAAGTGGTGCCATGTCTGCACCCAGGATTTGAACCGGCGAACCCTTGGCCACCAAGAAGTGGAACGTGTGAACTTAACCGCTGCACCACCAGCCGGCCCCTCTTCTAACTTTCTGATATTTCCTTTTCTACCTCCTTCACTGGCCCCTCTTCCTTCTTCTTTGTCCTGTTCTTTCAATCTCATCATCAATAGCTCATATACTCCCTATGTCCTACTTGAAACAGAGTTCCTAGTTCATTCCCTTTCCCCTCTCATCCTACTAACTTGCCAGTCATGACCATCCTCAACACCTGCAATCACTCCCACCCTAAGACCAATTTGCCCAAGAACAAATTTCTAAAACTAAAATGCAAAATCCTTCCTTCACCCACCATTCCACTGCCTGTGCCTTACTCTACAACTAAACCAGACAAGATACCTTGCGCCAATATATCCTTCCTCTTCCTGTCTCCACAAAGGCTTTCTGCTCCTACCACCTTGATTCACTGAGCAAGCATTTATTGTGAACCAAGAACAACGGTGAGCAAAAACAGACACTGTCCATGACATCATGATGCTTGCAGCTAAGTAAGGGTGACTGGAATTTAACAAATAATCATACAAATTATTAGCACAGATCAGGAAACTCCAAGACATAGAGAGAAAATGACTTTTCCAAACCTGTTTATGTTTAGGGCCCTGAACTCAAATGACCCTCCTCTATGAAGTTCCCCTTCAGATATCCTACTCATTCCCTCCCTTTTTAATCCTACATTCTCTCCTCACTAAGTAATCACTTCTTTAACAGTTTTATGTTAGCACATTTACATTTTGTATATCTATCAACACAAGCTGTTCCCTCCCCACCCCTTTCCTCCTTATTTTTATAGGCCTCATATTCTATACCTTGAGAATCCCAGGAGAAGGTAGAGAGATCACATGGTCATCTGAAACATCTCTTATTCAGCAATTAGGACACTGAACATCATTCTTTTACCTGAAATAATATTTTTAAGTGAAATTGCTTACCCAAGAATCAGAAACTGCCCTGGGGCTGGAAGACTCAGTTGTATAGAGTCTTTGAGAAGTGTGAGCAGTGATGCCCAGCTATCCACTAAATTGGGCACTGGGATTCTGCAAGATAAATATAGTTTGTATATTTATATAAAGCCACAGTAAATTTCAATTTTCCTTGTATTTTCCCACAGTCTTTAACACATTTTCCTACTAGTTTTTCTGAAACATTCTCTAACCTTTTACAGACTATGATAGGACAAAATTCCTAAAAGCTTTACGTTTTCTACTAATATTATATAAAAAGAAAACCAAACACATTTAACATATCCAGTGTGATTAGTCTAGAAAGTTTGCTATAGAAATCCCAGTTTTTAATCACGTGGATTCTCAAAAGTAAAATACAACTGCAATAAATCTCAGTTTAATTACTGACATCAAAGTCACTTACCCCTATCTTGTTCTTTCTGCTTCTCTCTTACATTAGCTCTTTTTCCTTCACCTGAGTCTCTGTCTCATCTAAGGGAGAGCTGTTAATCTATCCTGAACATCAGTCTCTCATCTCTAGAGAAATTAAGATTATCTTTGTTTCAGTCTGACCTTAACCCAAACACCCCTATGTATCTAAGTTCAGATTTTAGGCAGTCTTTGTTTTAAGTCACAACCAGTTTAAACACACAACATAACCTAACTTTATAAATATTAGTCACAGATCACAAACTGATGCCAAGGTTGGTGATTAAAATGGAATTACCCTACGGGGGGATTAAGATTCAGGTTCTCCAGTAAGAAGTTTACCAAAATTTAAATCAACTAACTTGTGGATCAGGGGTCAGCCAAACACAAAATTGGAATAACATAAGAAGAAGATATTTTCATACAATCCTAACATTAAAATAAATCAGATTAGGTTATCCCATGTTCACCGATATCAAAATAATAATGGATTCAGTGGCAATAGGCATGGTTTCAAGAGGAGGATTTATATTAAAAAGATTTTCTTACAATTCAGTATTTTAATATGCAGTGTATCTTTGATATACTTAGGTCTTTAGGTTTGCAGGATTTGCAGGGCTGGGTCATTAAAATATCCAATGATTTGTAGTAATATATCATAAACAAAATTTCTCTGTTTCTAGCATTTCTTCTTTTAATTTTAGGGGGAAAAAACAGCAACATCTTGAAAGAATTCAGGTGCTTTTCTCCTACATTTCTTAACTTTTCTACATTGCTAATGCAGTATGGAGAGATCCACGTCAGTTGTCTTACCTTTGAATATAAGCATAGAAAAACTGAAGCATGCAGACTTCCAAAGAAAGATGTTTCTATAGACAAAAGAAATCAATTTTACAGTGAAGAATAATGCTGCCTTTGCTTTTTCATTGTTGCAACGACTCTGTATTTTACTGCCAATTTTTAATTTAAAAAACGAAAACAAACATGAGTTTGTCATAAAAATTATGCAGCTCTTTTTCGCTTAGTAGGGAAAACAACACAAACAGGTAAGAGTTGAAAATGCATGAAAGGAATCAAAAGATTCTCACTTCCTCCCCCTGATGTCAAAAGCTAATACTCCAGCTATTGCTTTTAAATGATCCATTTACTTTATAAGCATCAAAACTAGTTTTATCTTAATCAGCTTATGCTTGGTTGGTGCTATCAGACTTAGGTTGAGTTTTTTTTTATAAAATGTATTTAAATCTATTTTACCACACATTCCTGAAAATTAGTGTAGTTGTTCAAATTTGGGACCAACTTCTAATAGCTAAAATGCAGTCTTTAAAGATAGTGCTGAGGGTAACACAATAAAAAGAAAACACCTACCCTTAGAAATTAGTAACAGGTAAGAAAATGATACTGATGTCTACTGACATTTACCAATTTGTTCCTTTTTAGGACCAACTATTCCCTTGAAGGTTTCCCTTTTTACCACACAAAGAAAAGTCAGGGATCTGATGGATACAGAACTTAGTAGACTGAGGCAGAGGGGCAGCAACTGGGGGGGTGAGCGGGTGGAACTTACTCTTGTTCCTTCACACTTAGTCCAATGTCTGGCACGAGATGCTCAAAATATTATGCTGAATTGAGGTTTCAAATGCAAATTTAAAATCCTATCACAAATGCCCCAGAGGTGATTTCAAAATGGTAAGGAAATTATTAAAAAGTTAATAAAGACACTGGCTATTCACATACGTAAGCACACTCTTCCCACTGGCAATACAAGAAAAAGATAAATGAAAAAATAATTCAACATTTTCAGAGATGAGTAATAATTCCTCTAATAATGTGATTAGGTCTATTTTGGCTTGGCTTAAATCTAACGTTCGCAATTGGTAAATACTTTCCAAGAAAATATGACCTGTTATTGCTGGAACAAAGAGCAAAAAGAGTAGGTATGTCCATAATTTTACTAATTTGTACACTTTTATGTCTGCCTAATTAGAGACAGTGCACTGTGAGTGCAGAGATGATGTTACTGATTTTCTTGCAAAGTCCTTGCAAAGCACAGTCTTGTACAGAGTCAAGAAATGACACTGACTAGAACTAAGGTTATGGCAAAACACTGGGAGCTTATAGAATTGATTCATTCTGAAGAGAAAGCAATACAGAAGCTGTGAAAAAGGCAACAAGTAAGGTAAGCACACCTTGAGCTATGACTTCTGTGTTTCCTTTAAATGACTAGAAAAACCTCCCCTAAGAATTTGGTCAAAAAGCTCCTGACTGCTTTAGATGTACATATAGAGAGACATGAGCAGCGAACTGCTCTTCACTGGCTGCAGGAAGTCGCTTGCAGACATTCATCATTGTTTTTACTGCAAGTAGTGTGAGGGCCACGTGCACTCATCTCTGAAATATGTACTATAGTCAAAAGGACATTATTATACAAAAATAACTCACCCACCAGCGTCATTTCTGAAATAGAACAAAACGAAAGCAAAGAAAACCTTTTTTACCTTGTCCTTGGCTATGGCTGGGGGCTGCTTTAAAACTTCTTTCACAGTCTGTATAACAGTTTCCGCTCTCATGACACTGATCGAGCGAACCAATTCTACTAGTAAAAGCTGTTCTTCACTGGCTGCCGGAATAACCTGGATAACACATCATTGCATTTACCTTTGTATGTTTGTACGTACGTCTTTAAGAAGAAATCACAGAATTAAGAGAATATTTTATAGCCTGTTCTTAATATAAAGGACTTTTTTTTCAAGTCACTTGATTACTTTAGGTAAAATTTATTTTTTTAATCAATATAATACATGGACATCATTTCAAAAAATCAAATAGGGCAATAAGCCTGATAAGAAAAAAATAGCAGTGCCCAATCCCAAAGAGACCATGCTCAACTCTTAGTTCTTTTCTATTATTTCTAAATAATACTCACTGCTATTATTTTTCCTATTTCATGGTCTTTTCTCAATTAGACATTATCTACTGACCTCCTAACTTCAGAAGACAAAGATTTCTCTCTCCTACACTTTTCTCCCTATCCTCCCAACACAGTAATATAACTTTATGTAAATCAACATCCAGTGTTCATATGACTATTTATGGTTGCACTGTATTGTACTATCATTGCATTTCTCTTCCTGTACAACTTTTCATTTTTCCTAGTATTAGTGAACTTTTTTGTTAGCTTGGTTGTCTCTATCATAAATGCATCCCAAATTAACCGATAACGGTAAATCTCCCCTAAGTACATATTCAATAACATCAGGTAATTAATCTTCTACCCTCTCTTCCTCCTCCTCCTCTCTTTTTTTTTCTTGAGACAGCTGTACAATGTCTTTCTGTTATACTCTGCCTTGGTTCTCTAGGCTTGCTACACACTATCATCTTGACATCTCTCCTATGACCATCAGCTTAGAGATTCCATCTCCTTTTCTTCTGTGCTGGAACCCCTATTTCTTGGATCTCATGTCTTCTTCCTTTTTGGTTTATTCTGTCTCCAGTGGAGATGCATTTTCCAGTAGCTGAGAAAGGGTGAATTGACGGCAGTTTTTTTTTCTTTTTTTTTGAGAGAGTGCATGGTTCAAAAATGCCTTGAATGACAGTTTGGCTGGATATAGGATTATAGGTTAAAACTAATTTTCCCATCACAATTTTCAGTGTTGCTACTGAGAAATCTTATCATTTCATTGAATAGGACCAGTGTTTTCTCTTTAGAAGATTTTTAGATCTCTTTATCTCCAGTGTTCTGAAATGACATGCTGATCTTTGTGTAGATCTCTTTTGTTTCATTTCTGGGAAATTTTCTTGTATTATTTCTTTAATATTTTTCTCCCCTCATTTTTTCTTTCTGCAAAAGATACAGGCATACCTCGGAGATATTGCAGGTTCAGTTCCAGACAACTGCAATACAGTGAATACAGCAATAAAGCGAGTCACACAAATTTTTTGGTTTCCCAGTGCATATAAATGTTATGTTTACCCTATATTTTAGTCTATTAAGTGTGCAATGGCATCATGTCTAAAAAAGCAATGTATGTACTTTAATTAAAAAATAATTTATTGCTAAAAAATACTATCATCTGAGCCATTAGCAAGTAGTAATCTTTCTGCTGGTGGAGAGTCTTGTAAAAAATGCAATATCTGCAAATTGCAACAAAGTGAAGTGCAATAAAACAAAGCATGCCTGTATTGAGTCTCCAATGTCACTCCCTTACTCCCCTAATTTTATTATCTCCTTTCCCCTATTTTCCATTACTCTAAGTTTATATTCTATTTCTGGCATTTATCTACTTTCTCTTCCAACCTTTACACTGATTTTGTTTTGCTTCTGCCATAAGATTTTTAATATCCAAGAAAAACTTCAATTTTTTGCAATGACCTTTCTTATAATCTCCTCTTATTTCATGGATGCGATATGGTTTCACCTATTGAAAGACATCACTATTATTATTTACATTTTCTTGTTACCTCCATTGCTTCTTTTGAATTTTTTTGCCTAGTTGTTTTGGTTTTTGTCTTTCATATTAGAGGCTTTCTTCATGAGCGGTAATCCTTGTCATTCTATTCATATTTAAATGTGAGGAATAATAGTATAGCTAATATTTGCAGAGTGCTTATTAAGTGCCAGGCATTGCTCTAAGTGTGAAAAATATGGTTTTGATTAGTGCCGTTGAGTTGATTCTGATTCCTAATGACCCTGAGCACAGCAGAGTGGAACCCTGACTGGTCTTTTTGTACCATCCTCTCATCTTCTGGTACTCTATCAGACAATGCTCTACTGCTATTCATAGGGTTTTCATGGCCAATTTTTTAAGAAGTGGATGGCCTGGTCATTCTGTCTTAGTCTGGAAGCTCTACTGAAACCTGTCCACCATGGGTGACCCTGCTGATATTTTAAATACTGGTGGCAGAGTTTTCAACATCACAGAAACATATAGTCACCACAGTATGACAACCGATAGACAGGTGTTGTGTTTCCTTAACCAGGAAACAAATCCAGGCCACGGTGATGACAGTGTATATGTATATTCTTCTAATTCTCACAAACCCATGAAGTACTATTTCTACCCTGAGGTCACATAGCTAGTCCCTGGAGGAGTTAGGATTTGAAACCCAAGGATCTAGTTTCAAAGTCTGTGCTCTTAACAACTATGTTATTACTGCCTTTCAAAAAGAAATTAACAAGTGATGGGAGTCAAGCATTTGTGTACAAGACTAATTAATAGGTAGGCCTCCCTGTGTGGTGATAACAGCCCAATTTTTTTGTTAGGGGACTCAAAAACTTCAGCTATAGGTCTTCTTGTCTTGCTCAGGTCATCTTTCTAGAGAGGAATCCTCAAAACTACCTGAGGGACATATATCTTCTTGCCATCTCACTGGGGTGAAACTGATTCCCATTTTTCAGTATGTAGACTTTTCCTGAATGCTCCTGTTTTCAGCATGAAGTCTAACTTCTACCTGTGTCAGTCTTGTGCCCCTGAGTCCAGAGCCTCTCTTGACAAACTCTTCATAGAGTAAACTTGACTCCAGTCTCCTGCTGGAGTAGGGTAGGAGAAGTGGGTGGTTGCTTGGGTTGGGGGAAAGGGCTCTAGAAGGAGTCTAAGCGCTCTTTACATAAGCTTTCAACCAATCCTCCAGATTTCAGCCCCATCCTAACCCTCTGCCTTTAAAAGTACCTGATACTCTACTCCCAGAGACTGTCTGGTTTTACAGCGAGAATTGATTCCCTTCTTGCATGCACTTAGATATCAGCTTTCTCTACTCTACTAAGTCAGCTACAACTCAGACTTGTTTTTCATCTGGCAAAATTTCGTTAACACTTATTTTTTTGCGGTTACCTCTCCCAATTTTTTGTCATTGTGGGTTTATGTCTTTTAAAATTCCTTTATTCTCATTTTTGGAAAGACAGCAGAGAAGAATGCATGTGTTCAATATGCCATGTTAAACCACATGTCCTTGACTGCTTTTAAATAGTCCAGGATTTCTGTTCTGTCCAATGTAATGTGTACTACTGAATCCTCACATGCAAACTAATGTGATAAGTGGGAATGTTTATTTCTATTATTTTAGAAATGTCAGCATATATGTAATGTGAAATCAGCACAAAAATAACAGATCAGAAACCTTTAGCTAAACAAATCATGTATCTTGTGTGAATGTAAATTTACTAGTCTTAATATCCTGAGTCACTATTTCTAATATAGAATACCTTTTCTGAACTTTCAAAGTCACAAGATTTTCACATATAATCCAGTCAAAACCAATACACGAAATACATTTAAAAATAAACTATTTACGGTATCGTGAAAAACTAGTCAAGGTGAAAACTTCTCTCTATATCCTTGCTTTGTACCTTGAATGACTAGCATTTTAAAAAATACACTGTACTATATTACCATTTCTATTTAAAAAAACAGCTACAGTTTTAATATCATACTAATTCCTTTTTTCAAATAAAATTATATCTTTTATACTTAAGAAATTTAGGCAACAATACATTATCTAAACCTGTAGACAAACTGCTGCTTTTCACTACCCAGCCCATCCCTGCCCCACTGCAACTAAGGGAGAGCTGAAAATCACCGAGTCCTCACCAAATGCTTACCAAGTGAAAAAAGAAAAAGTACCCAATGGTTAAATACACACCTTGGTCCTGGTGGTGGTTTTGTTCTGTTTTCTTTCATTCCATACGAACGCAATGGCAGCCATAAAGTGAACACCATGATTCATTGAAATGGGGCCTAATAATTCAAGAATCTGTTGTCTCAAGTTCTAAAGCAATTAAGCAAATGACAAGTAAGTTAAAAATTATGGAAGCATTAATAACAAAACTGCACTTTTAGTTTTTCTTGAAATAATACAGTAGCTATATGTTTTACTACCCAAACAATAGTAAACTTTAACAGTGTTAAGAGATGCAACCATGGTCATTTTAATTCTGGAAAATAAAAAAAAAAAACCTATAAAATGACAACTACCAATCAGCCAAATGCAAGAGTCTATTTACTTGAGATAATTAAAAAAACACAATATATGAGATTCAATTACATTTGATGTAGATTCTTTAAAAAGTAGGGGGGGCAGGAGGTGTTTTATATTTAAGTCAGATTAAATAAAAGAAAAAAGCATCATTTAATCCAAATATCAGTATGTAGACAAAATCTTCTAATGGTTCTAACCTTTTTCCTTCTCCCAATTCTAGGTGTGTTCCCATGACTCCCAGATCTAGAAAGTCAGGTCTAGGATTAAGGTTAGGTAATTGTGGGATGTCAATTTGACAACCGACATAGTATACACACTTTTAAATATTCATACAATATTCTTCTAATATAAAGTAAAAAATGTGGAAAATACTCGAGTATAAGGAAGAAAAAAAATTCTTAAATCAAGCATTAATCCCGTCATCTTGAGATAATCAGTATTAATACATGAACTTTATTCCTTTTTCTGCAGATAATTTCTTCTTACATAATTGGAAATGCAATATTTACTGAATTATGTAATATCCCTGTTTCACTTAAATTTCCAAGCACTTTTCCATCCACTAAGAATTCTTCAAAACCACAAATATTAGTGGCTATATAATGTAACACTGAAAGAATAACTTAACCATTTCCTTATTTATTGTTGAGGGCCTCTTTTTTGCTATATTTAAATAAGGCTATAATGAACATCTTATAAATAAATTTTTGTATAATTTTGATTACCTTAGAATTCACTACTAAAGTAGATTGCTAGGTCAAAGCCTGAAATTTTTAAAGCTCTCTGTAAATTTAAAATACATTTAAATTAAATTTAGCAATATTGCTAAATTGTTTTCTAGGAGGGCTTTGCACATTAAAAGTCAACTTAAAATGTCCTAAAAAAAGGGAACAAAGTTATAACATACAGGCATGAATGAACCTCAAAAACACTAGGTCACATGGAGGAAGCTAGATATGAAAAACCAAATAATGTATGATTCTATTTATATGAAATGGCCAGAAAAAGCAAACCTATATATAGAGAAAACAGATTAATGGTTGATTGTGATTAGGAATGGGAACAAGGAGTAACTGCAAATCGGCACTACGACCCTTTTTGTGGTGACAGACATGTTTGAAAATTAGATGGTGGTGATAGTTTCACTCTGTAAATTTACTAAAAACAAAAAATCACTGTATCATATATACTTAAAATAGGAGAATTTTGTGATATGTCATATCTCAATAAAATGGATAAAATTATTTGATGATTAATTATTCAATCCATGCAGAGTACCAAAGGAGTACTCAAATTATTCACAAATTCTGAATATAGTCTTGGGGAAAGTGCCTGAATAGACTCTTGGGCTCCACAGGTAAAGTGCGAATTGTCTAACCTTTGTAGCTCCAAGATTAATAGTGGTAACAGATGCGGATGCAGCAATAATCATCTTTTCTGAAGAATCAGCCTGATGCAGGATGCTCCAAAGTAACGTCACAGAGGACATGATCATATGAAGAATTGAGAGGATTCCACTGCGGGCTTCAAACAAGTGTTTTTGGTCTACATTGACCAAAAGCTATTGAAGTTGGGGGAAAAAACATATCATCATTTACTAAGGTTTACAAATGAGGACTCAGTAGACCTGATAGTCTTTAAAAAGGAGGCAAATATTTGTGCAGCCTTACTTGGTGATACTGTGTAGTAGGATCCAACAAACAGTAATGGATAATGGCTGTGATCCCTTCCAAAAGGGTAAGAATCATATCTGGTGGAATAATGGATGCCATCCACAGAGGCCTGAAATAAAATGCATTCATCTGAACACAACTTCTGTGAAAGACAAGTTTGTGTTTTATTGATAGTAAATGTCCAGCATGTGGTAGGCACACAGTAAGTGCTCAATAAGTATTATATGAATAAACAACTAAAAGGATAAATTAAGAGCTTTTATATCCTAATCTATAAAATAAGTGAGTCACACTAAATGTACTAAAGTTCTTTCTGGCTAAAAAATTCTATACAAAATAAACAAATATCGCTAGCAAATCTCGAGTAACCACACGATGGCAGCATGTCAGTATTAAGTGATACAGGCAGTTTTCTTATATTTTACATGTAGTAGCTGAGGTTATACAGGAGATAAACCAGACTCTAGTCTATGAAACATCTGGCTAATTTTTGACAGACTAATTTTGAACATGGCCTGGGGATACAGATAGAATTTACCACCAAACCATGAAAATCTAGAAGAAATAAAATCAGATAGGATTTATTAATAAATAAAATTATTTGTAATTTAAAAATAATTTTAGTGTGAAATTGATTTGCATTTAGATAACATTAAAATAAACCTAGGGAAACCCTTTGCTGAACTTTCTATTACTTTTGCCAACTCAGTCAAGAAGACCATTAAAATTAATTTTAGCCCTTAGGAGAAAAAAGGCCTGTTTAAATATTCCTTCCCTTTCCATTCTTGATTCTTTTATTGATACTCCTCCTCAAGCTAAATACTATTTGCAACCTACTGATAACGACTAATTTATTTACTCAAATTGTGACTTTCTGGATGATTAAGCAATCATATATGTGAAAAATGTCAATGATAAAGTTAAAAATCAACCCTTACCTACTATCAGATAATCCGGTTTCATATTTGTACTGCTGAATTAGATTATCCAAATTTCTGCAAAGTTGTAGCGTTACAGAAACAACCACTCTCTGTAGAACTTTCCCCATGTAAGGCAGAGTAGATGTGATTAAACCAATCCATTGTGGGTGCATCTTACAAGCACAGTGTTGATGTAAAGCTCGTATCACTGCACAGAGGAACATGCCTTGACATGTGATCGGCTGAGCGTGCAAATACTGAAGAGAAGTCATGGGCTGATGGGGACTGATGTGTTCCAGATCAGATACCACAAAATCAAAACCTGTTTCATTCTCTTCAGGGATAGTCATTACCCGGTGTTCTAGAACAATGAGCCTCTGAAGTACTTTCAGAAGTTGTGACTGGAGTGTGCTGCCATTGTCAAATTCATCCTCTGAGAAATTGATAAGGCTGTCCTCTGAGAAACCTTCTTCAACAGCAACCACATTCTTACCTGCCATTTTCTCACTATGCCACTTCTGTGCACTAAAGATAGATGACAGCAAACAGTGAAGAATAACTTTCTGAACTTTGCACTTAGATAACATATCAGAGATAAAACTAGGGAAACCCTTTGCTGAGCTTTCTATTACTTTTGCCAGCTCAGTAAAGAGTAGTGTCAAAATTTCTATGCTCATCATCTGCATGTTTCGATTGCCTATTAAATCTTGTGCAGTGACCTTGACATGAGTTGGGTAATGGCTACGCATGTAATATAAGCAGAGGGAAATAAGAATTTCTATGTACATAGAACTCCGGAAGTTATGATTTGAGTCCACTGGTATGTGACTATAAAAGTCTTTGCCCATAACAGAAATCCGGTGTCTGGCCAACAGATTCTGAAGCAGAGACAACTGAGGGGTATATGCATTATTTACACTAGTGGTTGAAATGGCATTTACGAAAGCAATAGGGTTAGTTTTCAAGATGGCTTTGATGGCAGAAAAGGCATAGAGAGTCCTTGATGAATCATACAACTGGAGATACAGAAGCACATGTTGATAGAGA
The DNA here is from genome assembly GCF_037783145.1 of Equus przewalskii. NCBI lineage: Eukaryota > Metazoa > Chordata > Mammalia > Perissodactyla > Equidae > Equus > Equus przewalskii. The sequence goes on along the minus strand of NC_091839.1, from coordinate 36,555,993 downwards.
GGATGGATGTTGAAGCTGGGAGATTTCCGTGATCCTGGAGAACCCATGTCACTCTCAATTTCAGAAATCTCTCCCTCTCCACAGCTATACCAGTTCTCCAAATCCAGACCATCACTAAAGAATACACTGGTTTGTTTGAGTTTTTCATTTGAAGGTTTTTTCTTGTCATCATCCTTTTTTCTGGCAAGTTTGACTTTAGGTTTTGCTCCTGGTTGTTTACCTGACTCCTTAACAATTGTTTCTTTCTCTGAGACTTTTTCTGATAGTTTTTCTTTGAAGCTGAACTGAATACTACTGTGACTCCTCTGTCTAGATTTGGTTTCTGTGGAAGCAACAGAAGAGTCATGGACATTCTGTGTGGTTCCTGAAATACAAGGTGAGGAGCTATTTCTGGAGATTCCGTTTGCCACGAACTCATGGCCTCCCTCTGCAGATAGAGACAGAAACTGAGAATTTTCGTTACTCAGCAAAACACTCTGACTCCGCTCAGCGAACTGTTCTTCACTTTTAGTTGCCTCCTTGCCTGGATCTGCATCATTGTGCTTTGGGGACATAGCTTCAGTTTCTAACTGAGATGTAACTGATGCAGATTCTGCTTCAAGGCCACTGACGACTTTACATATTAGGTCAAACACCACCTGCTGAACGTCATCATCTGGAGAGTTGGCATTTGGGATCTGAGATTCCTCTTGGGTATTTACATTTTCAGGATCAACTTCGTAACTCAAGTTGTCCCCAGCAGAGGACTGTGAACACCCAGAGTCAGAACTCTGAAGTATTTCAATTGGCTGGTCTGGAAGATCAAAATCAGATACAACCATTGGAATCGTCTCACTGCTGGTACTTAGAAGGGAAAGTCGGTCACTTAACGGATTAACAGTGAGACTAAAGTTCTCTATCTCGTCCATGGAAAGTGGCTTCTCACCATTTCCTTTAGATGCAATGAATTGAACTTGGCTTACTGGCATATAAGAAAAATAGTAAAGAAGGAAAATATAAAATATATTAAAATAATTGAAATGTACACTGAACTCAAGATCTTTAATCATTAGTTTCATCATCTACTTATATTTTCCTATTAAAATTATACTTTATTACTATTTAGATGTTTTAAGTTAGAAAATTATGTTGATAAATATTAGCTGGAATTTAATAAAGACAATTCAACAATAGAAAGCCTATTATTCAAATGAATTAAACAACACATTTAACAGAAAATATAAAAATTTGTCTTAATCCCCAAACAAGACACCCTTTCTACTGCAGTTCAAAATTTTAGTGTTTTTTCCCTCCCTGTGTGATACTTCCCTTCACTTTTGCTGTTTCTAAGAATTCAAATAGTTTAGTATATAGTTAATGTATAAATACACAAATAACCTCCTTGATTTTAATAAAATTCAACAAACATTTATGAATTATCTAGTCTGAATAATGCCCTAAACCAGGAGACAATGAGGGTAAGAGAAGGAAAAGACATCACTCTTTTCTGCAAGGAGTTTAAACTAAGTAGGGGATCACAAATACATTCCTCCATTTCTATACTTTTGGGGCCATAGTATGTCGATGGCCTTCCTTAGCAAGGGCAGAAGGCTTAGTTCCATATGAATAGTACAAACCAAATGCTATCAAATTCAGGGAAAGCATTATGATACCACGGGTGAGGTGTGAGACTGATCTCGAGGGAAAAGTGACAATTCGGCAGACAGGCAGGAACTGTGGCAGGTAAAGCACTAACAAAGAAGTTCTGGCAATAAGCAGGGTAGAGCATGTTCTTAGAAGGTTCAGAGGAAGCGGTGGGAAGGAAGCTAGAGAAAGGAACCGAGGCTCTGTAGAAACACACTAAAGATGAAGTAGGAGCATGATGGTTTAGTTCCAGCTTCATCATTTACCAGCCATGGGACTTTGAGAAAGCTATGGCCTTCTAAGCATCAGCTCCCTGCTCAGTAAAAATGACCTTTTTATTACTGACCTCACAGGGTTATTTGTCAAGACATACAAATGAGATATGTGAGACTCTTTTGTTTCTAAAGTATAATAAATTAATCTATGGAGCCATTATCACTGTATTAGAGAGAGCATCGCTCGACAGTTTATCAAGTGTGAATTTCATAGTAATAATGGCGAATGGTCATCAAACACTTATAATATGCCAGTCACTGCACTAAACATGCCACAAACATGACTACATCTAATGTTCACAATAAAGCCTTGAGAGGTGGGTATTATTATTCACATTTTACAGATGAGGAAAATGACTCATGAAATATAAACGTGCATTATAAGCTTACTATAAATTCCCAGTAAAGTATCTACAAAGCTTTGTAGGATCAGGACTGCTAAATAAACTCTAAAGGTGTCTCCATCAAAATTGAAGAACTTCTTCTCTGACCAGAGCTGTGCTGATTCCTCCCCTGAAAGAGTCAACTGATCAGAGATCCAAGTCCTCTATCTAAGACGGTCATTGATGAAATACATTCTGACACGGCCCATGTGAGCACTGCTATTGCATGATGAGGGGAGAAAATAAGCCCAAGGAGAAAAATCTCACATTCAATTCTCTTGCCAATCAATCTTGTGATCACGTCTCACATTATTTTAATAACTTAATTCTAAATAAAGATGTTTACTTCCATATGATATTCACCATTGCTGCATGCAAAATTTTGCATGCAATGCTTGTCACTCTCTTCTCCAGGGTAACAGGGAGCCTTATTCCAATAACGTTCTGCTTGTACCCGCTGCACTGAAACCCTCTGAGTTTTTGGATGAAGCAGGAGCAACAGCAGTGGTTCCAAAACTCTTGCAATATCATGTCTTTGTAGGACTTGGTTCAGCCAGGCTTGCCCCACAGAGCTAGTAGAACCATCGAGACTATTAAGGCTATCTAACATGATGAACAGCGACCTACAATAAACACCAATAATTAAAACAAAGAACAAAACACCTACTTTAACTATAACACACTAATTTTTCTAAAATTAACACTATTCTAAGTTATGTTTCTTATTTTGAATTAACTACTTTAAACTGATCATATTTCAGGATAACTTCTGACCACAGCATTTTAATAATCTTAATCTCTACAGTCTCAGTATACACAATGAGAAAGGAGACAACACTCTTTTTCCCTTTTGTTATATACTTGAGTTTTTTGAAATTTCACAAGCACACATTACTTTTATAAGATAAATATAAAAAAATTAGAAAATTAGTCTTGTTTTAGCAACATAATCCTGTTCAAATCACCAAATACTGAACCCCCTGCAAGTCAACACTATTTCCACGCTGGTCCATGCTCCTCTGCTCCCACTCTCTTTATGAGTCAAAAGCGTGTGCTTAATTCAAGGAAAGACCTTCTCTAAAAAGTATGGAGGTATGGTTTGGAATCAGAAAACCCAAGATTCAAATCTGGGCCATCCACTTTACCTCATGTGTGGTCTTGGGCAAATCACTTAACTTGCCTGGGCCTTCACTGCCTCACAGGTATGATGAGGAAAGGCAGTCATCAAATTAGAAATGGTATTTGTAAAGTACCTAGGCCCAGGGCCTAGTTCATTGTAGAGGTTCAACAGCAGGTCATTTAAAAATGGTAATGCTGCCTGAAAAGCACCAGCTGAAATAACATCTAGTAGAGCACACATGTGATCCTGAGCTGGGCTCTAAGCATAGTTAGGTTTGTGGCCACCTCTATGAGACCTGCTGGTGAGACTGCTGTCTTATACCAATATATAAATCTACCTATACATAGCATCTCCTTGGAACTTAATGCAAATCTCTTATTTGGGTTATGAGTCATCTAAGTAATCTAGACAAACAGCAAAAGCACTCTCAGGTAGCTACAGGTTCTCTGAATTCACGGGAGGGGTTTGTCAGTATTTCAGCTGTAGATTTTAGTAAGTCTAGGTCAGGCAGAAGATTGAGAATAACTGCTGGAGAAATACAATGCAATCTACTGTTTATATGTAATTTCACTCAATGTGAATATGGACTCAAGAAGGCGGTATCCATTGCTGTATTCCTGACACCTGAGAAAGGCACCTGCCACACAGTAGGAGCTTAATGAATAGTCGTCCAATGAAAGGAAGGAGCACTGGGTCCTCCAGAGCTAGAAAGGGAAAATCTGGTAGATAAATAAAAATGCCATGCATTTTAATATACTGAGATTTTCAACAATAATTTATAAATTCTATTTATAAAATTTGTAAATTGCTATTGCCTACTCCTGCCAAAATAACCAGAGGATTCAAGAAAAGAGACATTACGATATCCGACTATAAAATCTGAATATAAAATATAACCAACCTGTCAAAAGAACGTGCAAAAGATGAAGACTTATTTATATGGAGGTCCCTTGTTAGATGCCAAAGAACTGCAAACTTTGTATGTGCTTCCATCCTTATTTTCTGAGGAGGAATATGGCAGATTAAATTATTTTATTATCTCTTGAAGATATTAAGTGATTTTAGTAAAATCAAAGTAGCCACTTAAGAGAGAGTATTATGTTCAACATTCACAGTACTCTAATACATGCTGCAATAAACTTATTTTTTTTATGGACATAGAAAAGTAGAAAATACTTAAATATACACAGAAATATTAAACCTAAAGGAGCATCTCACACTGACTCATAGATAATTATTATTTAGTTTAGACTAGGAAATCAATTTACTAGATAATTTCATAACAGGGGATAGAAAGAGCTAATAACATGCATGTCAAGATACCTTGAGAATAGGAAGCGCTTTCCCTGATTTTAATATAAATGCTTAGTAGTCAAAATTGATTTTACACAACTATATACCTTTGCTTCCAGAAATTATATATTAATCCCAAATGAATTTATCATCACTTATAAATTTAAACATCTAAAAAATTATTTCTATAAAAAGAATATTACTCCACTTTTGGGATTATTTGGAAAAGATTAAGCGTTAAGACAACAATGGACATAACGATGCAAAAATAAATTATTTAGAAAGACCAGCATTTGGTATTAGATAAGGAACATGTATTAATCACTATTTATAATTAACTTATATTACCAAAATTTTTATAGTCTTTCCATATAGACTATCCTTCAAGTAAAGGCCCCTCAAATCAGGGATTCCAACTGTCTAAATTGCTTGTGATAGGTCAGAGGAATGTTTGCTTTTTCGTGGGCTTAATAAACACTTTTCCTATGAAGCCTACGTTTATACATCAACCATTACAAACATGTAAAAATAAAAGTAAGTAATAACAGGTATTTAAATTTTTTTCATGGATTTATGATATCTTTTATTCAGAAGTTAGTATTTCTTTACAAACAAAATATTGCACACGTAAACAGTATATAGTTTGTCCTAGATTTATACTTAATGGAAAAAAATTATTAAAATACAAGGCTTTATTTAAAATTTTATTTCTGAACAATTTTGAAAGAATGTGTTGAAGCAGAAATAGAATTTTAACATTTTCCTTGGAATAAACTTTTCATTCTTCTCATTTACTCCTTCATTTGCACTTCCTCTCTTGCCAAATGCTTCATTTACTCATTACAAAGCCTTTTTTAATGTGGCCCATTCAAACTCACTAGCATTTAGTTTTTTAAAATTGGGGCAGTCCACTTCTAAAAGCTGTTCATAAAATCTTAAATTTGTATTACAGAGCAGGCACAGGAAGACCAGAAACTTCATTAAGTTACCCTGAAGAAGTCAGTGATAACGAATGCTCTGGCTTCTTCTCAGGCCCACTCATAGCTCAGCCATCTTTACTGTAACTGACTTATGTATCACTTCCTCTACAATAGGATTCAAAATCCTTATTTTGGATATTTATTATAACGAAAATAATGTAACTTTACATACTACCATTCTATAGCTTATTAATGTAACTTAAAACACATTATTTCTTTTCCCATATAGTATCAGTTAATGTGTCCAACAATTTCATCATTGAGGCCATCGATTTCTCTTTAAATGACTCAAGAACTTGGACCAGCAACAACTTTAATCATCACTACCCATAACAGGTGTCCTGAACTAAGAAATAAACCCAGCATTTGATTCTGGCTTGCTTGATTTTTCATATTACTGATGTTTTTGTAAATAATTTTCCTCTAAAAAGAAAAGAACGCATTTATTTTAAAGATACTAAGATCACTCTGAATGAAACTATACTATCTCTTATTCAGATACTAGCTGTAATCATTCTCCTAGAATTTCCTTAATTTACCTTTTGGTATAATGAGAGCAGAGGCGGGGAGAGAGCACAGGATAAGAAGAGACAAATTTACCTTATCTTTATGGGTTAACTGCTGACTTATAACATCCTCACAGATGCTAGAAGAAGGAACCAAGTTATGTAATTGATAAAACAGTTCCACACTCTTTTGGTGGTGCTGAGGCGTCCCATCTCCCAGCTGGTCCCACAATGTTAAAGCTACACGCTATAGAAAAGGATATAAAAGTGACAGTGTTATAAAACCATAAACAAAAATTTATTTAACAAACATTTCCTATTAGGTACAAACAAGTCTCTGACTGCCAGACCTGGAAGGTCTTTAATACTCATTATACCACTGGGATGACTTTTAAAAGTGTAGCTTTCCATCTGTCCACTTTCTGGTCATCCAGGCCCTTAAAACCTCTTATGATAGTGCTTTAATAATATTTATTTTAAACATCAGACATGTAAGCACTTTCTGCAGGGCCAAGATAAGACCCCATTTCACTATTTTAGTGAAATTTAATAAAGTGATGCTAGAATATATTATCTTCCTTAAGAGGATACAAATCCCACATTGAATGTAATTTAATATTTACGGTTATATGCTGCAAAGTGAAATATAATTCATAGTCCAAATACCCAAACTACTTAAGACATACAAAATAGGTCATATGTATTTCAGAGCTACATTTGTTAATGCAGCATTTGATGATCTATGACAGCATTAATAAAAATGCAACAATCTTCAGGATTTACCACCACAATGTTATAGAAATCAACTCTAATCTAGTAGATGGAACTATCCAGAGGGGCACAATGACTTGAAATCAGATTTTAAAAATTTTTATCTTTCGTGCATAAAGAATCCACCTGCTTAAGATGTAATACAATTCAAATATACTTGATATTCTTTGTATGTAGAGAATATCTGCACTGTTGTGACAGAAATTAAAGAATGCATTTTTTTCTGAATGACATAATACACCACAGATGATAATCAGACAATACAGAGTCAGGAAAACTTTTGCTGGGAGTTTTGGAGAGCTGCAGTTGTACTCTGAAAAGCAAAAGTTCACAACCACTTCATCTGGAAGTAAGTTTTACTGCATAAATGAGCTTTCCTCTTTTTTAGCTGAAATTATTTCTTCCATGGCCTTAATGACTTAATACTTGCCTTTCTTTACCCTAAGGCTTCCCTCATCCTTATCTTTTTTCTCCTCAGAAAACTGAGGAGAAGATGGCCAAAGCAGTAGAGATCAAGTGTGGTATTTTTTCTATATGATATGATATTAAGAAGTGTTCAATTAAGCCTGATTATCATCTTTAAAATCTCTGCTAAGCAAACTAGGTCAAGTATCACCTTAGGCATGTATTTCTTAGAATTTACCTTGAAAAATTCAGTCTTCTCAGCTATGTACCTCAGATTGCCCGGAGTGAGGGGAGGCCTAATAACCACAGCTACTCTTCCCTGGTTTGGACTTAAGGGTTGTGCAGGCTCCACACTGTTGATGTTTTCCCCAGTGACCATGGCCACAGACTGCGTCAAGCCCACCAGGTCCATGACTAGTGAAATAGCAACACTCTGCACGCTGAAATCACTCGCTTGGCTACAAGCATTCATCAGAGTCTGGAGCCACAATGGAGGCTGCACATGCTCCCAGTCTGAAACAAAAGATGGAAGCCAACAGAGGTCATCCCACTAAAGCTTTCACACATACTCTAACTTCCAAGTTAATTTCAAAAAACAAAGCACCTCTACTTAATTCCTTTAGGCCTTGATCTTTTAACAAAACCATGGTTTCTCACCTGTAGCTTTAAGAAAATAAAGCAGCAATGAGAATTTCATAAACTTTTTCAATATGTATTTCTTATGCCAAGTTATACAATCTATTTTCCTGTCCTAAAAGACAGTAGATTAATCAAACATTATGTTTACTGTACTATGTGTGTGTTTATATAAAAATTCCAATAAAGGTAAACACACATGATACTAGTCATAATAAAGGAAACCAGTAGATCTAAACGTTATATTCCTTTTCTTCAGAGAAAGGAGCCGATTTCTTTCTTACCTTATACTTACTTGCAAGCAAAGTGAAAGATAACAAAATCACAAAATTTTCTAACATTTCAATCTCCCCGTAATGACAATATTTTGTTAAAAAAATCTACAAATTAAAGTAACACTTTTAAAAATTAACTGGCTGAAAAAAAAAGTCCAGATTTAATATGAGTGCTTCTTAAAAAAGAAAAAGCATGCCATAGAAAATATTTAAATATAAATAAAACAGAGATGACCTTACCAGTCTCTGATTTTTCAGAATGTAACTCTGCGGTATGGTTCCCCTCAGCAATGTAAACTGGGAAACTTGAGCACTCCAAAAAGAGCTGACAGGCAGCAAGGAAGGCAGAAAGGTATTCTTTTGAAGTTTTTTGTTTATTTATATGTCTCTCTTTTACATCTCCATGTGAATCTTTGTCCCATTTTGAAGTCTCTCCTTGCTCTCGACTGAGATCCCCTTGCTGCTCTGTAGCCAAAGCCTGAGAAAAAGAGTTACTCTGAATGATGTAGAGGTTGATAAGTCTAGTGAGAAACTGTTGGACATACTCCAAACAGCACTGCATTGCAGTCTTTTGGGCTGTCTTCCCACTTCGGGGTGCTGTCCCCTGAGTGACTATGGAAGGGAGCTGGATGACAGTTTCTTCGGATCCCACAGTGGAGGCTGTTTCTGTCTCAGAGGATGTGCTACCAATTGGGATGGCAGCTGCCCCCTGTCCCTCACTCAGTTCTCTGTCAATATCATCAGTTCGGTCTGCTTGATACTGTATGAACTCAGTGAATCCACTCTCTGATGATCGACTACTAGGTGGATTTTCTCCATCTTCAAACACTTCAGTAGGATTTTCAAGAGAAACTGATGATACCTAGTAGAGATTACAAAGAGTATAAGGCTGAGTAGCTAAATGTATATATTGGGAATTAAAAATTAGAAATGGCCATGTTTTGAGAGAAGTCAGTTTTAGATTAGAGTATTCACAACTTAATGTACATACTTGGTTGAATCTCAAAATAGTTTCTACAATTGAATCATATGTCTATGATAATGAACAGGAAATATGAATATGGTTCTAATGAGTATATTAATATAAAGTCATTCACTAAGTATTTATTATTCACTACATGCATAGCATAAGGTCAGATTCTTGAGGGTAAAATTTGTATGTACAAATCTCCAGGATCCATATGCTTGTTCTCAAATGACTAACAATTTATTCAATCTACTTCATGAAACCACTTTCCTAATGTCCAAACAATGTAATTTTCCTAATATCCAAATAACGCAAGGAACGAAACATGTAAGGTAAAAAACAAAAACAAAAACGACATTTTAAAAACCAGACATAAAATCTAATAGGTCATCTGTTCAGGACTACATGAATGTGAAATTTCTGTCTTCAATATATAAAGTACCACTTAGATGTTTGCTGTTAATCTTTCATGCTTTCACAGTTACTAAATCCACATAATATGCCAGACACTGTGTTAGGTAGTAGGAATAAAAGGAATAGTTTGCAATCTAGAGGAGAAGATAAGAGACAATTACAATATAAACAAAAAATGAACTAGCTACTGAAGTAGAGCTGGAATTGATTAACCATTCCCTCCCTATAATGACAGGATGAGTATAATCATCAAGCATATTTTCTGGCTTAGTTTAAGTAAACAAAAGTTGTATATATCATGCTTTTCTTGGGTGATTAGGCCAGAGCATAATTTGAATTTGACTAAGGTCATTAAAAAGAGATCCTATTGAAGATCACTGAAGATACACACCAACTTCTCTGCTGCTACAAAGCAAGGTCTCACCCAATGTTCCTTACTTTAGTGAATCATACACCATGCATCAAATCAGCAAGAGAGAAACCTAAGCAGTGATTCTTGTACCTTCTCCACTTCTCCTTCACACTTCCCCTCCATTCACTGCAGCAGGGTGGTTTTGGGTGCTGGCCATGAGTCAGCTAAGGCTTTGCCACTTACTAGCATGGCAAGTTATTTAACCTCTCCAAACTTCGGTTTCCTCATCTGTATAATTAAGATAATAATTCCTATATTTTACAGTTGTTATGAGGATGAATTAAGACAGTCTATATAAAGCACCTGACAGTTAACAAACAATAAGTGTTAGTGATCACTCATTACCCTTACCAATCCATTACTATGGCTAATTGATTTTTCCTCCTAAATCTATGGCTAAACCATACATTTCTCTCTGTCTTCACTCTCCCATCTTGTTAGCACATTACCACCACCTCTCACCTGCACTACTGCAGGTCTCCCCACATTCATTTTTGTCTCTCAGATCCGTACTCCACACTGCAGGCAAAATAATCTTTCTAATACACAAATCTGATTATGTCACTTTCCTCTTTCAAACCTTCAGTATCTTCCCAATGCTCCTAAGATAAGGAATAAAAGCCTTAGTACAGTGAAAAAGGCTCCGTAAGACCTGGCCCCTGCCTACCTCAACAGCCACACTCCCCCTCACTATCTGCATAGTGTTCCTTTCTGCCTAAGAGCCTTTGTGAACGCTCCTTCCTCTGTCAAGCGCTCTCTTCTTTCTGCCTCACTCCTACCCCAATTCCTGTAGGGCTTCACTCAAACAATCCTTCCTCAAGAAAGTCTTCCTGAGGCCCTAATCTAGGTTAGATCAGCCCATTTTCCACATTCCCACCACGCTACATTTTCCTTCATACATTTATCACAACTATAATTCAATGTGCAATTATTTGTTGAACGTGTGTCTCCCAACTTTCCAAAAGAAAGGGTTGAGAAGGGTAGGGAATACCTACTTCACCTCTGGATATCCAGTGCTTTATACAGAGTGGGTGCTGAATGAAGAGAGGTTGTTTTCTCTATTTCAAAGGTAAGAAAACTGAGGCTCAGGGAAGTTAAAAAAAAAAAAAATGTGCCCAAGGTTATAGCAAATAAGCTTAGTAGTTAGTAGAAGAGCTCAGATTAGGTGATTCTAAACTTCATGCTCATTTCACCATAGCATACCACTATATCTATAACAGTATGACAACTTTTCATATTATAATGTTAAAGTTTAGAGGCAGGTATCAGAATTGAACTTAATTATCAATTTTTCTCTTTTGAAAGGTTAATCATCTAAAATCTTAACACATTTTAAAAAGAAGTCTTACTTAAATGGTAAGATTGTCATTAGCTTAATACTATAAAGTTATTTCTGTATTGATCTTTTTTATATAAGGATCATAAAACAAGAGACAATATTATGTTACAATTCGAGCTATACATTCAGTTAAACTTGCATATATTTATAATATTTAGCTGTATTGTCTCTATTATATAACCATGTTTCAAATTATTTTATACTGAAATGTCTTTCTGAAAATAGAAAAGAATTACATATTTTGGACATTTGGGTATAGAGATCCAATATCCGATTTTACAAAAATGTACCAAGTGCACAGAGACAAAATTAGATTTATAATTTTTTAAGGAATCATTCCTTCACTTATACTTTCAGAAGAGGAATACAGAAAGTACCCTCAGATTTCAAATACGATCAGTTTTCACACACACATCTCAGAAAAGATAATACCATTGTGCTTCAGTGAAAAATAGGAAACAACAAATATGCCCTGGAACCATATAAGAAAACCCAAGGTGGAGGGGTAAGCATACTCTAAGGTTAATGAATCATTGTATTTTTTAAACAAGTATACTATTTAATTGTATTTCATTTAACATGAATGGATATTCCCATTTATCTTATCTGTAACCATCAATAAATGCCTCCACATGTTTTCAACATAGTAAATATGAACATATTTGAATATGCTATTGAGAGAAGGCTAAGATCCTTCCCTCACTCTCATTAATCTCACTCAAATAAAAACCAAAGCTTCAAAAGCAGTTAAGACGTGTTTTAGTTTTACTTTTAAAAAGATTCTAGAGGCATAAATTATGGAAAAACAACACAACAAAATGAATTTCCCAGCAATAGAATCATATCATACCAGAATAGCATAACAGAATCTCACATATAAATAATAAGCAGGTAGGAAGGAAATTAAGAGAGACTGGTTTTGCTTTATGTAGGATGATCCTGGGATATATTGAAACTGATTAAGGATCAGTAATGTTCATTTCATATATGAAAAGCAATATATTCAGAAGGATGAAGAAAAAAGTTTTAGGATTAATACTTGATGGGAAACGTTGTCTGAAATCATCCTGATAATATATTGTGCCTGGCTGAAAAAGATAAAAAAGCAACTGAAAAGAAGTTGGGGCAGCTATACAAATACAGGATTTCAGTAATGAATCTTATACACTAGAAATGTTTAAATCTTCATTTTAACACAGTGCCCCGTGTCTAAATTCAATGGAATTATATAATTCCATTGAATGTTTTCATTAATATTTGCTTAAAAATATTTTAGTATTATAAACCTGAAAGCTTTGAATATTGATTTTTCCATAGGTGTTTTATAGGTATTTAAGTATGTTACTAATGAGAGACATTAAAATTACTGTAACTCTATTCAACATCATACAGTAAGCATTAAGAATCTGGAAGACTGAGGAGAGTAAAAAGATTATGGATTTCAAGAAGCGCATGTCAAAAGTTTAGTGTATATATGAAAGGGACCAGTAAAGTTTAGATGACAAACCTGCTGTCCAATATGGTAGCTACTAGCCACATGTGGCTAGTGAGCACTTAGAAATCCGACAGAGGAACTAAATTTATTTCAATTAATTTTAATTAAAATTTAAAAATTGGTAACTTATTAGAAAACCTTTAAGTATATTTAGGACAACTTGGGTATGTGAATCTAATTTTTCAAACGTAAATTTTATGAAATTAAATACAGATCAAGTATTTCTGATAAAAATTTAGCGTTTGAATGAGGATGTGCTGTAAGTGTAAAATACAGAGCGGAATTTTGCAGACAGTACAAAAGAGAATGTAAAATATCTAATGTTTTTATATTACATCAATTTTAGATTGATTACATGTTGAAATGATAATAAGTTAGCTATATGGGGCTAAATAAAATATAATTCAAATTATTTTCACCTGTTTCTTTTTGCTTTTTTTAATGTGGCTACCAGAAAATTAAAAATTACGTATTTTGTTTGCGTTATATTTCTATTGGAATGCGCTGATACAGACAGTTAAACTACACCAGAGCCAAAAGCCTACAGGACGGTCTACTGCCACAACATTTGGATCTAGGAAAGACTCACTAATATTCAAATAGTTATGTATAAGTGATTTTACTCAGAAACTGTTTGGCTTTGAAGAAATATAACTAGTGTAATACCAAAATTAATAGTTCACATTACCTTTTTGTCTTCCCATTCTTTGACTGAGTTGTTCTGCCCACTTGGAAAGTGCAACACACCTCCTGTGCTGGCAGATAACAGTGGAGGTTGAACCTTGCTAAGGATCTTTGAGCAGAGCCTGAGTGAATCTGTGAGTTCAGACAAGTGCAATGTCTGGAGATGGCTTGTCAGGGCAGAAACCATCCTGAGCAGCAACTGGGGCAAGTGTTCTGTCTGGATTTCAATGTAAGTCTCCTGAAAATAAAAAGGAAATGAGAAAAGCTTAAACAATGTATAATACAAAAGTTATGTTATTTTATTTACATTTAATCTATACAAAAAAGGAAATAATTTTACTCAACTATAATATTTTATATGTATCATGCTCTTAACATTGTATGGTCATTTTGTTATTAATGACATAAAACTTCTATTCCCAAATTCTCAATTTATGTACTTCAAAGCATATATTATAAAATAACCCCAGTTTTATCTGCTACATCACTGGAATTATAACAAACGTAAATGCAATCAGTTAAAAACAAAACAGGCTGAATGTCATACCTGACACAGCACCCTCATACTTCTAGTAGGCTTCAAAATGAGAAAGCAAAGAATTGAGAGAAAAGATAAGGGGAAAAGTTTCCAACAGTCTTAATTTAATAGAAAGAATCATTAATAAATACAAATGCAGCATTAGATCATTATACACTAAACATTTAAGATTTCAATAACATGCAATTATAAAGTATATTCCATATATTAGGTAAGACTTGTATATGTAATATATATATATGTCAGAGGACAAAAAACACTTGGAAAATCTTATGAAAAAAAGCTATGCCAAAGGGAAAGAAAATCAATCTAATTTTAAAGACGAAATTTATTTGAAGATGAGGTTTGTCTCCAGCATGAAATATTTAAACTATGTTAGATTTCCTCAATAATTTTTTACCATGGTGATCTTACCAAAGAAACTATATCCAATAAAAAATCCACCAGCAGGCAGAAACTGGTCAGCTGTAACTCAGATGACTCGCTACTGTCTCCAGGCCCAATCTGAAGTCTGGCGTGCAGCGTCCTCCTAAAAGGACAAAGTCCACTTTAACAAGTATACTGTCAACTGAAATGAATACATGTGACAACATCATTGTCTTCTTAATGAGGGTCAAGTCAATACTGGGACACACAGGGTAATGTTCCCGATGAAGTACATTCCTTTCCTCCACGACCTACTGTAGCTCTACATGGAAAATTCCCAAAGCGAGATTTCTAAGCTTAACCTCTCCCTATAACTCCCAATCTGTACTTTAAGTGTCGTAGATAGGTCTCATTTGGGGGGACTTATTTCCCATTGCTCCCACTATAGATATCATTTCCTACTTAAAATGGATTATTTGCTGCTTGATTTCTAACCTCAGGGCCTTTGTTTATACAAATTTGTCCTCCTGGATTGCCATCCTCCCCAACCTCATTCTCTCATATCCAGAGTGCATCCTTCCTTCAAGGTTTGAGATCAAATGTTACCTCTTCCAGGAAGCCTCTTCTGACCCAAGTAATAGGATCATTCCTCCAACAAATATTCACATGAAATCATATTAACCCTATGACCATACATTGCCCTACACTCTGAAGACACAAAGTTAAGTAAGACTATGATATAGTCCCCAACCAGCAAGAAATATCAAGCATATAGACAAATAAATGTAACAATGTGACCGTATAGGAGAAGATGATTCTAATGAGAGACTTGAGGGAGTCATGGAAGGTTAAGGAAAGGTGGGTGAACTCTGTTTAGGACCTTACCAGATGGGCAAGGCGAAGACTATTTCAGAAGAAATAGCATGAGTGAAGGCTCAGCAGCAGGAAAGTTAATCTGTGTTCAAGTAACAGTCCGAGTTGGCTAAAGAAGGATGGATGTGTGTCTCTCTGAATGTAGAAATGAGGGCTACGTAGCAAAAAGATACTCATAATTCCTATATATTCCTACCACATTTTAATCTTTCTATTAAGGAATTTATAACTTTTAATTTAATACTAGGAATACACATGTGCATGTCTTACTTGTTCTCACCATAAAGTCTCTGAAAATAGGGACTGTTTATATGCCTCACACAGTGCTTTTCAACTAGGTGCTCAGTATCTGCTGAGTGAGTAAGCAAGAACTTTCTAAATCGTTAAAAGATTAACATAGCACATCAGCATTTATATTTTTAAAAGACTCGTAATTCTGAGATTACAAACGCTTACTTTTTGACTACATGCTCCAGAGACTTGAGAGGTTAATTTCGTTCTGAAAGGATTTGGTCTGGAATCCAGATAGAGATTCCACTCAGGTTCACTAGTTTTCCTGGGTTTTCATAGCATTTTTTAAGCTTTATGTCCTAAGGGGTGAAGGGCTTTCATCACTCACCAGGAACAATATGGGCTGGTTTAATGGCTTTAAAAACACAAGAGTGACCAAGGGATTTCTTGTTATTCAAAGAGGAAATCATTTTGGGAAAGTGTGTTGAGTCAGCAGCCCAAAATTTGCTATTTTCTCTACAACAAAGAAAAACCGGCTTATTATAGGGAAAATCTTTTATCCATGCTGGTGACTGAATAACTCATCTCTAAACTCCTTTGCAATTCATATGAGATTATATGAGCAATGATTCCACATTCTAAAGTGACATGATAGAGCCAGATTATGACTATTAAATAATTAATAGTTGTCAGTAGTAGAAGGTATAAAAGAACATTCTTTTCCTTAGAGTCAAGAACTTAAAAAAACACATAAAAGGCAAAAGCTGGCTTTGGATGCTATTAAATTAAAATGAATGAAACAGTTTAACATACCTACAACACTCTTCAAACCAACGTGCAACGTAATCCCACATATAATAAGGCTCAAAGGAGTTAAAAAGAAGGTTGGCAGTTTTAATCAGCTCTGCTGTTTTCTTATTTTCCCTTAATTTACTAAAAAAGGAAAAGAAAAACAAAAACTAATAAATATTAACATTTATTTTTTTCAACTTTAAATGTGAGTGCAATGCTATTTAGGGCAGTATACATTCCTAAGTAGTTGCTAGAAAACTTGCTAGTGAGAAAAATGCAACAAATAATTTTTATCTACTGTCACTCTATTATTTTATGTGTAGTTATTTTTCAAATTTGAGTGTTCACAACTCAAATGTATGACCAAGATCAGAAATTAGCCCCACCTAAGAAAAAACAGCTGTGCTTCTGGCAAAAGAACAAATTCTTTTTGAACTATTTTGAGTGCCTGACTGTTCATGTGGCATTAAATTCTTTTGTTTCCCTTGCACATATAAACTGAGTAGTCATATGATTTTGACAGCCTTGACTGTGAAATAATTTTGTCTGATTTCCTGTGCTCTTCAGGATTTGCTTAAGAAAGGTTAAGTTTATTTTGGTGAGTTTCAATCAAATTATTCTTAGCCTGAAAACCAAAAACAACAAAAAGAGCTAACACTATAAATAGCCATTATTATTGAAGTTCCATCAGGGAAAAATAACTTTATTATTTCAAGTGGGAATCCTTTAGCCTATTAACTACCCACCTATCTACCATCTCCTGCCATCTTTCCTAACAATTAAAAACACTGGTTCTAGGGCCAGCACTGGTGGCCTAGTGGTTAAGTTCAGCATGCTCTGCTTTGGCAGCCTAGGTTGTTCCCAGGTGTGGACCTACACTGCTCTGTTAGTAGCCATGCTGTGCTGGTGGCCCACATGCTAAAAAATGGAGGAAGACTGCCACAGATGTTAGCTCAGGGTGAATCTTCCTCAGCGAAATAAAAAAAAAAACCCACTTGTTTTTAAAAATAATGTGGTACTGTCAATGCAATAGCAAGTTAGAGCACAAGAGACTAATTAAATACCTCTACGAGGCAATATAAATTATCAGGCAGAGTACAGAATGAAATAGAGTATCAGGTTAGTCACTATTAACTCCTCAAACAAAAATTACAGGGGACCATATTTATCAGAAATCAAAAACAGTCTTAAGGGGATGGCCTGATGTCGTAGTGGTTAAGTTCGTGTGCTCCACCTTGGTAGCCTGGTGTTCATGGGTTTGGATTCCTGGAGCAGACCTACATACTGCTCATCAAGCCATGCTGTGGCAGCATCCCACATACAAAATAGAGGAAGATTGGCACAGATGTTAGTTCAGCAACAATCTTCCTCAGGAAAAAAGAGGGAGATTAGCAACAGATGTTAGCCAAGGGCTGACCTTCCTCACCAAAAAAACAAAAACGTATCTTAAAATATTTTAATATATAAAAGTACATTTTCTCCAAAGTCTCACCAAAGAGACACTAATGAAAAGCAAGCTATATAAAAGAAATTGTAGTGTTGGAACCTTTGTCATATTATGACAGATAAGACTGGAAAAGAGGTGGGCTGCTTAAAATAGAGAAGAAATGAAAAATTACGACTTGGTCAACATGTATCTTATTGCTGCCTTAGAGAATAGGATATGCTAATTTTATATGACTTGTCCCAGGCATTCAAAAAGTATATATATTTATATATATCTGAGAGAAGAAATAACCATAATTTGAAAAAAAATTTCTTCAAAAAACACTCGGTGCCCTTTGATTCACTTAACTCTGCGTTCAAGTCTTTTTCCATGATTTGGTTGCCTGAGTGTCAAGTCATGAAGAGGCACTACCCCATGCAAACAACCAAGCCTAGTTACCAAGCAAGGTACAACTCCCATTAACTGACAAGGTGTAGTTAATCTCTTGTGAGTTTGGTGGGTGTGAATAAACTCGCTGGAATCTATATTTTTACACTAACTGCTAAAATCTCGTTTTTGAAACTGGTGAGACTGAGAACCAACCCTGGGCTGTGGTGGTTCTACCATACAGCAGTCATGCTGTAAATGCCTGTTTGAAAGATCAGTGCAATCAATGATGAGAGCTCATATTACCAAAATACAGTGATATTTTAAATCAGTTTACTCCTTCAGAACACAAACTTCATAGAGTAGTGTCCACTTTATGAATATTAATAAATGAGGACACCTTTGCGACGGGCTTAATTTTTTGGTAATCCACCTGCTTAGCTGAGCATGATCCTTGCTGAAGGCTGGTTCCATCTGAAGGTCCAATTCTGCTTTACATTGAGAATATAATGTTCTAAACACTTCGATTAGGACATCTTCTAGAATTACAGGTCCTAAAATTAATATACACATTGAAGATAATAATTAGCACTGACAAATCATGATTATCTGAAAATCAGCCCAATTACAGAATGCTTTAAAACAAGTATTTTTTAAAAAGTGTTTTTTTTTCCTGAAGCTAACCTTCACATTTTGACAAGCTAACAGTAAATAACTGAACAAAAGTTTATTTAACTATAGGTTGACATACTAGAAATTACAAAATCAGAGAAATTGGTTTTGCCAGTTCATAGCTCTTTCACCTTGGAGAAGATATTTGACTTCTTTGAGCTTCAGTTTCCTCATCTAGAAGGAGGATAGTAATAAACTTACAGGACTGTTGTCAGGGTTAGGAAGAGTACTTGTAAGGTGGGTAGCATAGCTCCCAGGATATATGAGCATTCAACAAATGCTACCAATATTATTACTACTGTTAATTTAAATACAGAAATGCACGAGGCTAACCTTTATTACTGTTTTTTATTAAATTATTTATTAAACTTTATTTTCTGTTTATTGCTGTAATAGATGCCAACCTCCTTCAAAAAGTGCCTGAGCTTCATTTATTATCACATAATAGCTAAAATAAATTCTCAAAGCCATTGATACAACTCAAGTTATTTTTATATTTAAAATTTTTCATATTTAAGAGTTGGTGAGACAAGCATATTTGCTAAAACATCTGCATATAATTTAATAAAATTATATACTTTATTATTTTACTGTTGCTAATATTTATGGTTTTTCTTAATTTCTGTCCCAGGTGCCATAACTAACTTCCCACTAGGTCTAATATATAAGAAATATACAATGAAGAAAGGGAAAACATACAAAACAAATGGGATATGGGGAAGGAAGCTGAGGGATATAAGCCAAATATTTTGCTCAAGTCCTTGAATTCTGTGAAACTATAAGATAGCCCTGACAGATCACAAATGTTTCAATTTTAGTAACTTAGTCAGGATTAAGAAGAGTTTAGATAGTATCTTTAAAATGACTCCTCTGCTACAAACACAGTACAGGGTAGATATATGACAACATACCAGTTGGATGTACATCTGTATTTTCTTAATATCCTAGAGTCATTTTTAGGTAAGAAATCATTGAAAACATGTACTTAAAGGCCTCAAAATATAGCAATTTTTCTAAGTAATGACTTTGTTTTATTTTTATCATGAAACAATACAAAACAACCACATATGACCTTATGCTCTAGGAAGTATATATTACCTAGCTCAGGTTTGTCCAGTAAACTGATTAAAATACGAAAAGGTTTTAGATCCTGCATTAAAGTGCTCTCTTCTCCAAATCCATTCACTTGTAAGATCCCCACCATTGCCTTTAAAAAAGAAAAAGTACACTAGTCATTTAAATAAACAAATTCAAAGATTTTTTTCTAAAAGAAATATTTTTAAATACAACCATATGCAATGGAGATTTACATTCCCCACTGCTTTTCTGAAGCTCTTTCACTGAAGTTGGCTTTTTCCCTCTGCTAGGGGGAAAAAAATTATACTCATTCGTCTTGAGAGAAGGAAAAATGCTTACATTTTCTCTAGAAAAAAAGTGGAAAAGTTAAAGAAAATCTAGAAAAACAAATTCATGAGTTATTTGTTTACCCAAAAGATAAAAATATTTCTAAGCAGAACATCCATATGCCCCAAACTATGCCACTTCATGGTAATATCTGCTAGTATACAATTATTTCCCCATTAGTGACTCAAAACTAACTACATTCTTGTAATCTGACTCATTTTAAAATGCTTCACATACTACGTATTTTCTCAGATTATTTTCAGATATCTTCAACAAATATAATTGAAGTAAAAATAATATGACATAAACCTATAGATCATTTTAACATTTCCATTACAATAGTAGTTTTATCACATTTAGATTCTTGTTGCAACCCACATTTCCCTGGGAGGAAATAACATAGGTCCTGGCTTGTTTTTGGAAAAGCTCCAACTTTCATAGGGCAGACAGGTGAGAAGCTGCAACTATGTTTTTTTTTTTTTTTTTTTAAAGATTTTATTTTTTCCTTTTTCTCCCCAAAGCCCCCCAGTACACAGTTGTATATTCTTCGATGTGGGTCCTTCTAGTTGTGGCATGTGGGACGCTGCCTCAGCGTGGTTTGATGAGCAGTGTCATGTCCGCGCCCAAGATTCGAACCAACGAAACACTGGGCCGCCTGCAGCGGAGCGCGCGAACTTAACCGCTCGGCCACGGGGCCAGCCCCAGCAACTATGTTTTAATAAAGTCATGAAAACAAAGTAAAAAAAGAAGTCTCTGGACTTACAGAGAAGTGATTCTAGCTTATGCTTATTTGCTTTACAGTAGTCATTTGCTTGTTATAGTCATTCTTAGCAAGTTTGTGAGTCGTGTCTCTACCCCTTCAACTGTGAATCAATTCAATTAAGGCAGGACCTTGTCTTAACACTTGTTGAGTAACTCTAGTGGTCAGGGAGTTAACCAAAAAAATAAAATGAAAGTATTCATTACCTGAACCAACAATTCTTTTGAAAACGTAGTGAAATAGTAAGTGGCATGTTCTTCAGGGTTACTGTGTCTTGTGCTTCTGGGTCCTACGATAGCACCGTTGTTATCAAAACCTCCATGAAAACAAATTACAAAATAAATTAAAATGGAATTCCCAAAACTGTTGTTTACTAAATACCAAAACAGCAAATATCTCAAAAGCAGCACTAAACACTTACCAATTAGTAGCCCAATCAATGTCAGCAAGAGAGATCATTTTAGATAGTTTAATAAAGGGAAACCAATTCAATATGTAAGTGAGTATCATAGTATTCTTCCAGAATTATCTTTTTTTTTTTCAATCTTATGAACAGTGAAATAAATGAAGATTCAGAAAATCCAAGGTAAGTTACATTGTCCACTCTCACTCCAGGTGGTGAGGAGTTGTGAAGACAGGCCAAACACTCACAAAAAGCATGGAAGAACAAAGTGTACACAATGTTTTACTGCCTGAGTGGGAGACTGGAACCACGTGTGGGACAGTAACACTAGTCTGATTCCTTTGATGACTTCCAAGTTTTAGAAATTATTTCATTATTTTATTAATTTATCCTTCTTTGTTTACATACTTACAGAATAACCACCTCAATTTATAAGGGGGGAGGAAATCTTGTCAAAGGGAACATGACCCATGGATTAAAATAGCTTCTTTGACTAAGAAGTTTATTAAATTTCTTCATGCAATATACAATACTGTTTCTATTTTTATTGTCCATTTAAGCAAAGTTTTAGTTTCTTCATTTAGGACATACACACAACCTGATAATATTTAAGTATGGCAAATTCCTCTCCATCTTTTCCCAGCTAAGACCAACCACATCCAACACCTACCAAGAAGCCATGCATAAAGTCTTCGGTTCAGGGACATGTCCCTCCTCAGCACTACATGAAGGGCTGCTGACAGGATCCTGATCATGTCTGGTCGAGTGGCCTGGGAAAGTTAGGGATGTGGTTGTAGTCAGTCACATACAAAACAGTATGTCTTTCTTTCTCTTTAAAAAAATAGTACCTTGCAATACATTCAGAACTTTAGGACTCATCAGGTACTCTCAAATAACATTATCTTATTTGATCTTTCAAACATAAGAATTACTTCCGCTTTACATATTAGGAAACATTAAAAAAGTTGAGTAATGGAGCTATTTACTTGTGTAGTTGAAACATAACTGAATTATTTTAACCTCCAGTTCAAAGTTCTTCATCCTATCCAATATTAGCAAAATCTGACACAAAACAAAGGAAATGGAGCAAGATGGGACAAATACAAGGAAATCATATGCCTTTAGTCTTTCACATTCACAGTGTTGTCAACTTGACTACAAACTCTTTAGACGTTTGCTATCTTCATAAATTTTTTAAAGAACAAGAAATGAAAGACTTGGAATTTATCTTGAAGTATTTCAAACATATAGAAAAATATAGAAAACAATAAATGCTTTTGTCCTCATCAGTCAGCTTTAACAAATTTTAACATTTTGTTCATTTTACTCCAGATCTTTTAAAGAGAAATAATTCATTTTTTATTTACATCTTTCTTAACAGCCTTAAGTAGGAGTTCAAAAAATGATTTTCTAAAGCAGATCTGGTTTTAGCTATCAGAGGTAAAGTTAAAAGAACAGTAAAAGGAAGGCAGCTAATTAAATCGCTGTTAGTTTTAAGATTATTAGACAATCACTTTAGAATAGGATCTTGGAATCTGAGCATTAGAAAGTAATGTGGAAATCAACTAGTCTAACAACCCTTCTAGAACAGAAGACCAGAGCTTCACAGGGCCTAAACATGTAGCTGAATTCCAAAGCCTGGTTAGTGCCCCAGCTGGACAGAGAACTGATCTCTCCTTAACCATAGACTAGTGAACTTCTTATTTCACCATGCCTTTTGACAGTAGTAGAAAGGGATACACCCAGCTTATTTGTTTGAAAGGAATCTTAGAGCAACAACTGAGATGTCATAGAACACAGATCATCAGAAGTCAACAAATTACAGTCACTCATCTGAACATAGATGTCTTCTATTACTCTCAGCAATTCTCAAAGTGTGGTCCCCAGACTCCTAAGGATCTCACACCCCTTCATGAAGGCCATATGGTTAAGAACCATATTCATAACAATACCAAGATGTTATTTGCCTTTTCTGCTTTGTTAACATTTGCTCTGATCATGTGATAGTGGGTAAAACTGCTGGCATCTCAGCAAGAAATGAAGCAGTACAGCAACAGCATCCACTGTACTTGTAGTCACTGTATCTTTTACTGCTATGTACTTGCAGTCAAATCAAGAAGAAAAAACAAAGCCAGGGGCGGCCAAGTGGTTAAGTTTGTGTGCTCCGCTTCTGCAGCCCAGGGTTTTGCTGGTTCGGATACTGGGCGTGAACGTGGCACCCCCCTCATTAGGCCGTATTGAGGTGGCATCCCACATGCCACAACTAGAAGGACCCACAACTAAAGTATACAACTATGTACTGGGGGGATTTGGGGAGACAAAGCAAAAAAAAAAAAAAAGCCAGTTTCACTTAAGAATGTTCTTGATGAAACAGCAAAAACTTATTTTATTAAATATTGACCCTTTAGTACATGTCTTTTAACATTCTGTGTAATAAAATAGGAAGTACACATAAAGCACTTCTGATGTGTACTGAAGGATGATAGACATCTCAAAGAAAGGCACTTAAGTGACTCTGAATTGTGAGCTGACCTACCAGCTTTTTTCCAGACTTTTTTTAGGTAAAAGTCTATCACTTTTACCTAAAAGCATGACTGACACAAACTGTGATTATTCAGGCTTGGGCATGGGGCAGACATTTTCTAAAAAATAAATAGTCAGCCTGTCACTTCAAGGAAAACAATATTCATTGTTACAAATAAAATTTGAGTTTCCAAGAAAATTAGAATTTTGGAAAATTTGTATTTGCCTTGAAATTGTATTGTGTTGAACTGAATTGGCTTGAAAGCCTCCTAACGCCTAAAAAAGTTTACTGATGAGATCAGTGGTGACAGTAATGAATGTGATAGTTTGTTATTCTATAATGAAATGTGTTAACATTTGGAAGATCTGCATGTCAGTAAACCAACATTTTCCAAATAACCAATCACGATGTTACAAAAGCATGTATAGGGAAAAAGACCCATTCAAAGTGCAAGACAGACCAGCAGATTTCAATAAAACAGAATACAAAAAGTTCACTGATATGGTTTTAGATTCCATATTGCAACTAATTTTGTAAAACTACAACTTTGTCGAGTTTTGGTGTAGTATCAAAGAAGAATGTGCTATTTTGACAGAAGGACTATTGAAATACTCCTTTTTTATCCAACTTACATATCAGTGTGAGATCAGATTTTCTTCACATACTTCAAACAAAAGAAAAAAATCACAACAGATTGAATGCAGAAGTGGGTATGAGCATTTTATTCTATTAGGCCAGACATTAAAGAGATTTGCAAAAATACAAAGCACTGCTACTCTACTCATTAACTTTTTTTAATGCGTTGGAAAATAGTTGCTTTCATGAGATGTTATTTATATGAATGCAGTAACTTTGTTATTGTTATTTTTAAATGAATTAGTAAATACTGAAAAATTTCTCAGTTTCAATTTCTAATATGATAAATATAGATGGATCCAACCTACATAAACAAAAGTTTTTTTGGATCCTCAATATATTTGTTTTTTTAAAGATTAGCACGAGCTAACATCTGTTGCCAATGTTTTTTTTTTCTTCTTCTCCCCAAAGTCTTCTAGTACATAGCTGTATATTCTAGTTGTAGGTCCCTCTGGTTCTACTATGTGGGATGCCACCTCAACATGGCTTGATGAGCTGTGTCACGTCCACTCCCAGAATCTGAACCCACAAAAGCCTGGGCCGCTGAAGAGGAGTGCATGGACTTAACCACTCGGCCAGGAGGCGGCCCCTGGATCCTCAATATTTTTAAAGAGTGCAATGAGATACTGACACTAGAGAATGTAACAACTGCTGAGCTAGCTATTCAACATCAGATATGCAGATTATAGATACTGTCACAAAATTTTAAAAAGTACAAATGTCTCCCAATCTTATTTTGAGAGAAAAACTGCTCTTAAGAAAGTAAGAAGTGACTTCTTGATTCCTACTGACATCACCACATATTTCTAATATAGAAAAAAATTCTATTATCATTTCAAAGGTGTTAGTACTAGAGATTACTCAAGATTAGGGTCAGCTTTCCATGAAATAAATAAAGAGTCTAACAACTCCTTAAGTGCTGAAGCTCCTAACAGCAATCACTCTTTTGGGATACGGTAATGAAGGCTCTCAAGTGACAATTACCATGAATACTTGCTGAGTGTCTATTATAGGCAAGACATAGAAAGACGGAAAGCGGGGCACAAAGATGACTTTGTCATGACCCTTATTCTCAGGTAATCTAATGATTTGGTACAGTAACGGAGGGAAGAGTGTTAGAATTGAGCCTGGACAGGGTATGTGCTTCAAAAACACTTTCAAAATAGCTACTATTTTCATATTGTAAATTACAGAAGGTAAGGCTGGAGAAAATCTTCTTGGTAGGGATACAGATGTGGTGAAGTGAAAAAGTACTGAAGGAAGCTCAGCTGAAAAAAGGTTGAGAAACACTGGCCTAGTGAGATTGCAAATGAAGTTCTTTCCAATTTAAGTCTACCATGACTTAATTCCTCAGACCTTGCTGAGTCATCTATCAGTGTACTGAAAAACTAATAATGTTGAATGTTTGCAAGAGAAAAAATAATGGAAAAGTTTAGGAGTAAAGAACAATAATTTTTTTCAGTAAAGGGCCATATAATAAGTATTTTAGGTTTTTGAGCCACATACATTTCTTTGGTCTATTCTTTGCTTTCTTTTATGAGCCTTTAAAAAAGTAAAATCATTTCTATCTCGTGGGCTCTTTGCTCACCTCTATACTAGTAAGTTTAGATTACATTGAGATGTCTTGGTGGACATTTCTGTGAAAAGCCAGAGGCAGAATAAGGGCCTCTGGTTTAAAGATAAAAAGTCTCAAAATAGAAACTGGGGGTGGTTTATGTCCCAATTAGGGACAGTATAGGCAATGAAGTGTAAAATTCTTCAATGATTAATAATTCAATTTCAAATGGAATAAAGTAATAAAGAAAGATTTGAGTAGTGCTGATCATAATGAAAATTCACTAGTTATCTACTAACCACAGGTCTTGTAGAAACCAATAATAGTCTGTTCTACTACTTTTTATTTTTATTTTTTGCTGAGGAAGATTTGCCTTGCGCTAACATCTGTGGCCAATCTTTCCCTATTTTGTATGTGAGTCACCACCACAGCATGGCAGACGAGTGATATAGGTCTGTGCCTGGGGTCTGAATCTATCAACCCAGGCCACTGAAGCAGAGTGTGCAAACTTAACCACTAGGCCACAGGGCTGGGCCCTCTGCTAATAACTTTTAAGAAATAAACTTACTTTTCCAAAGTAAAAATTCTCTATACCTTATTACTTTTGTTAGGCATATAGTTCCACCATTCTGAATGCTTACATACTAAGTGTTGCTCTAAATCACTCCTCCTTAAGGTTTAGAACTCAGAAGGATTTGAATGATTTCTTGAAAAATGAGGACAGTGATTAAGTTCCAGCAACGAAATGCTTCATTTGTGATTTGTTAAATTAGTTGCTCTCATTTGTAACAAAAGCACTAGACAAACTCACAGTGACTAAATATTTGGCTTTCAAATTACAGCCAATTCTGCTAAGGGTCTGAAATACATCCTAAAATGACCAAACCAAGAAAAGATAACATAAGGACAGAGATAACAGCTGGGTAGAAGGCCTAGGTCTCAGAATCTTGGCTCACCCAGAATTAGCAATGAGTACTACCTCTTGCCTTTTACACATTAGAACATTTTTTTTAAAGGTATGAAATAATGTATTTCAATTTCCACATCTTATCCAAATCAATAAGTCTTTTTTCTTCAAAATTTTTACAAGGTCCACTCATTAAAAAGGAACTTGTTTTCTATGTACGTACTGGTTTATAAAAGAATCCAAATTAAAAATAACTACACATCATGAATCTGTATTTTCCAAAGAATGCCTTATATTAATATCAGCATTAATGTTTTACCTGACTCATGTGGAATGGAAAACAGAAGAGTATGAGGTCCAGCGTGCTTCTCTGTACAAGTACACTTGAGTCCTGCACTGATGTACTTACTGCTTCTACCTGAAATAAGAAAGTTTTTAATACCCATAGTCTATTACACTGGGAACTATTTACCATGAAAATGTAAAAACTCTTCATTTTCTCCTATAAATAAAAATACGCTTCTCAGCATCTTACCAATAATTAAATGTATTTAGATTATTTTGAATAGGTAAATATATTATGATAGTTTAAAAATTAAGGAGCACAAAAGAATATACAGCAAAAAGGTTCCCTCCTATCGGCCTCCCAACCACCCAATTTCCTTTCTGCAAGCAATCAGTACTACTATTGATATTTTCTGCAAATGTAAGTAAATAAAAACACATGTGTATATCCCAAACTCTGCCTTTTTAACAATATATTTCGGAGATCTTTTCTTATCACTACATAAAGAGTTTCACTATTTTTTTATGGTCAAAGTAGTACTTTATTTCATAACTAAACCCTAATTTATTTAACAATGCTCCTATGGACGGACATTTATACCATTTGTAAATATTAATATTGTAAACAAGGCTGCAATATACTTATGTAATGTACAAGTACCTCTGTAGAATAAATTCCTCAAAGGAGAACGGCCAGGGCTTAAGGTATCTGCAGTTGCATTCTAATAGTGTAATGCTTTCTATTAAGGTTATATATATATTCATATTCTGATCAGCTATGTGTGACAATTTCTGTTTTTCCACGTTTACCCATGTATGTTTTATTTTTGCCAATATGCTATATGAAAACTGGTATCTTGGTGTGTTTTAAATGTTTATTTCTCTTATTATAAATAATGTTGAGGGGCCGGCTCCATGGCTGAGTGGTTAAATTCACGTGCTCCGCTGTGGCGGCCCAGGGTTCAGATCCTGGGCGCGGACATGGCACTGCTCGTCAGGCCACGTTGAGGAGGTGTCTCACATCCCACAACTAGAAGGATCTGCAACTAAGGTATACAACTATGTACGGGGGGGTTTGGGGAGATAAAGCAGAAACAAACAAAAAAAGATTGGCAACAGTTGTTAGCCCAGGTGCCAATCTTAAAAAATAAATAAATAAATAAATAATGTTGAGTACCTTTTCATGTGTTTGTATTATTTTTATTTCCTTTAGGTTAACTATTTGTTCAAATTCATTTTCCTAATTGATCGTTAGTATTTATTTATTTATAGTAGTTCTTTGAATATTAGGAAGATTAGTCCTTTGTGATGTATTGCAAATAGTTTTCCAATTATGGCAGTTGTTTTTTAAAGAAATAAAAAAAATGACTTGTTTAATGCTTCCATGAAGTCCTTAAAAGGAAATATAATAATCCATTTAAAAATCTGCATAAAAATAATATAGCCATTTGGGAAATAGTTTGGCAGTTTCTTTTAAACTTAAACATACATTAGAAGAAAATGTTGTATTAAATCTTTGTTGCCTTGGATTACACACAATTTCTTAGATAGTATCTAATACCAAAAGCAAAAAAAGAAAAGAAAAAACAGACTAATTGGACTTAACCAAAATTAAATCTTCTGTGCTTCAAAGGACATTATCAAGAGAGTGAGAAAATCCACTGAACAGAAGAAAATATTTTCAAATTATACATATGAGTTTAATATCCAAAATATATAAAGAACTCTACAACAACAAAAAGAGAAATAGTTCAATTTAAATAATGGGCAAAGAACATGAATAAATATTTCTCCAAAGAAGATATAAAAATGGCAAATAACCACAAAAAAAAATGCTCAATATCATTAGTCATTAGGGAAATGCAAATCAAAATACAGTAAGATAACACTTCACATCTACTAGCATGGCTATAATAAAAAAGACAGACAATAACAAGTGTTGACAAGGATGTGGAGAAATGGGAACCCTCATATATTGCTGGTGGAAATATAAATTTGTACAATCACTTTGGAAAACAGTGTGCCAGTTCCTCATAATGTTAAACATAGAGTTACCACCATATGGCCCAGCAACTCCACTACTAGGTATATACCCTAAAGAAATGAAAACATATGTCTACACAAAAATTTATACATGAATGTTCACAGAACATTAATCATAACAGCCAAAAAGTAGAACTAATTCAAAACTCCACCAACTGATGAATAAATAAAATGTGGTATACAATGGAATATTACTCAGCAATGAAAAGGAATAAAGTAATGATACATGCTTCAATGTAGATGAATCTTGAAAACATTATGATAAGTGAAAGAAGCCATTCATGAGAGATTACATACTGTATAATTCTGTTTATATGAAATGTCTAGAATAGGCAAATTTATAGAAACAGAAAGTAGATTAGTGGTTCCCAGGGGCAGGAGTGAAGGGGAAATGTGGTGTGATGAATGGGCATGAGGTTTCTTTTTGGGAGGAAGAGAATGTTCTGGAATCACATAGTAGTAATAGTTGCACAACTTGGTGAATATATAAAAGCCATTGAACCGCACAATTCAAAAGGGTAAATTTTATGGTACGTGAGTTATATCTCAATAAAATTGTTATTAAAAAAAGTTAAAAATACATTTACCATGTGAACCAGGAATCCCATTCCTAGGTATTTTCCCAAGAAATAAAAACATATGTTTAGACAAAAAGCTCTATGCAAATGTTTATAGGAGATTTATTCATAACTGTCCAAAACTGGAAACAACTCAAATGTCTATTAATCAGTAAACGAATAAACAAACTATAGTACCCTCATATAATACCACAGAGAAAGATAAAGGAACAAACTACTGATATATGCAAAAACATGGATGCATCTTAAAAGTGTTATACAAAGTGAAAGTAACCAGAATACGTGGCTCATACTATATGATTCCATTTATGTAACATTCTGGAAAAAGCACCACTATAGGAACAGAAAACAGAGCAGTGTTTGCAAGGGCCTGGCAGTGCAGGGCAAGGGGAGTGACTACAAAGAGGCCGGAAAGAACTTTCTGGGGTGATGTAAACGTTCTATATCTTGATTATGGCATTGGTTACATAACTGCATGGGTTTGTCAAAATTCATACAACTGTATGCATAAGATGAGTTAATTTCAGTGTATGTTAATTACACTTTAATAAATATAACCAAAAATCTGCACAAAAATCTCAGTCATTTCATAATCATACAGGGAAAAAGTAAAGGATGATTAATCAAAATTTTTTTTAAACTTTTCAAAATGACCCGAGGTTTTTTTTTTAATCCTTGCTCATTTTAAGAGTACAACACTCTATGGAGATAAAAGGTTTCCTTCTGTTCTTAATCTTGAAATTAAAAAGCAGCAAGCAATCAATGTGATTTTTTTCTCTTCTGTTTCCCTGCTTTAGTACTACGTCCTCTTACACGAATACTACACAGATTCCGGCTATCACGTTGTCTAAAATCCATCTTTCCTACAAAGAAAGCTATGATCACGGAGAAGGTCCACTTAGGAGAAATAAAACGTGCGTAGCTAAGTTAACAGTAGTCTGATCAGTCAGCAAGACAGTAATAAAGACCATTTATTTGCTTGAGTAACAGGTAATGGACATAACATATAAATAATTCAATTTCCATGAAAAAATTTTTTTGAAGTTTTTAAAAAGAACAATTACTGATTATTTTGGGCTTTAAGTTTCCTTGATGAAAAACGTAAGCTCCATGAAAATAGGAACTTTGTTCATGGCATGATTCTCAGTATCTGTCTGGAATAGTGTGCCCGGCTCTAAATAAGCATTTGTTAAATGAGCAACCATATGTAGACCTACCATTAGCTCAATATCACTGCCAATTATATAAAGCTGATCTTCCATGGAAAGCTTCCTGTTCAAATGGGCGAGAACATAGGTGATTCCAGGTAAACGCACGGCAGGACTGGTGAGAAGACTGCCCCAGAGGGCACTGTAGAACGCTGACTGGTCCACTGCAGCAGCAACCTTTTCCAACAATGTGTTTGTTCTGAGGCACAAAAAAAAAGCTGTTTAAGAAGGTGTTAAAAACAAATCATTATTCTCTTCTAGAATGTATGGAGGCATCCATGCTGTAGAGATACGCTCTGCCCTGGAGAAGAGTGTGTTAGACTGGAAGCAGCACAGACTTTAGAATCAGAGGACTGGATTTAAGTCCTGGCTCCACCATGTACTAGTTGTGTACTTTGGGGAAATCACTTAATCTTGCTTCACTTCAGTTTCCTCAGCTGTAAAATAAAGATAACAAACACACCACAAGTCCTATGTACCTCAGTGGGCTGTTAAACACTATATACATTTTAGTTAATAGCAATCCTATAGCAGAACATATCTTCTGTGGATTTTCTACAAAATCTTAAAGGACATTTCCAAATGTTTCCTTCTCTTTGAAATCATACTAGATAATTCACAACAACTTTAATGAATTAGACCTATGATAAAATCAAGGATGCATTACTGCTTTATTAAGGATTACATTTAAAGATTAATTACCTTTAATTTCTTTTAGCAGAAGATAAACAATTTAATAGATAAAAATATATTACACTGTAGTACAGCAGACTCAGGATCAAGAGAATCTGATAAATTCTAGTGTTTACTTGCTATGTGATTTAATACTAACAGTATAATCCCTTCTGGCCTCAATTTATCTATGCATTAAAAGAAGAACATGTTTACAAATCCTTTCTAAATACAACTTGTGTGGAATAACTGGCAAACATAATACTATGATCTGAATACTTGTGTCCCCCCCAAATTCAGATGTTAAAACCTTAATCCCCAAAGGTGGTGACATTAGGAGGTAGAGCCTTTTGGAGGTGCTTAAGTCATGAGGGTGGAGCCCTCACGAATGAGATTAGTGTTCTATTAGTGTCCTTATGAAAGAAACCCCTCAGAGCTCCACAGCCCCTTCCACTAAGTGAAGGCACAGGGAGAAGGCTCTAGTTATGAACCAGGAAGAGGGCTCTCAACAGAACACGACCATGCTGGTGCCTTGCTCTTGGCTTTCCAGCCTCCAGAACTGTGAGAAATAAGTTTTTGTTGTTTATAAGCTACCCAGTCTGATATTTTGTTATAGAAACTCAAACAAAGACAAATCACTGTCATAAAGATCATTATTTATTTCTATGTTAAATTTTTTTGCTTTTCATAATAAACATGCCTTGATTCACCAAGTATTTTTTTCTGCTAGGAAAGAGTTTCCCTGAGCCATCATCTGTTGCCAATCTTCGTCTTTTTTTTCATCCTCCCCAAAGTCCTACTACACAGTTGTATATTCCAGTTGTAAGTCCTTCTAGTTCTCCTATGTAAGCCATCACCGTAGCATGGCTACTGACAGACAAGCAGTGTGGTTCTGCTCCCAGGAACCAAACCTGGGCCACTGAAGCAGAGCATGCTGAACTTTAACCACTAGGCCAACATGGCTGACTCTTTAAATTTTTAATTGTAACTAGTACAGTTATAAAGTGGTACTGATTCTATGCTTCCCTTAGGGGAGTTAATGTAACAATTTAAAACAAAACTGATTTATAAATTAAATAAAATAATTTCACATTATGTTTCTAAAGTGTAAGCAAATAAGTAAAAATGTTAAATCAACTTATCAGCTTTGAGGACAAAATTATTTTTTCTCAAAATTGCATATAAGGGTAATCCAATATTTTCAGGTTTAGATCCTTACTGCATTGTGGGAACAGATGAAACACAATAAAGTAGTGTAGCTGATCAATGTATAAGAATAAATTATTTAAATTTAAATAATTAAGTCTACTTAAAAAGAATAAGTTTGACATTTGCTATTTTTGCCACCTCAACTAAAATTACCAAATTTCCTTTTTGGTAAGAATATCAGTTGATACTAAAGATACTTAAAAAATGCCATCATGCATTGTCTACAACTATTAATTTCCAAAGAAATAATAATAGACTCCAAAATAGATGAAATAATTTTCTTTAAAAAGTTAAAATATCAAGAGTATCATGCCAACAGCCAGTGAAACAGCTCTGCACTTGGTGCTAGGCTACTTTCCACCATTAACAATCTAAAAACAGTCGGCACAAGGCCCAATTTCCTAACTTTTTAATTAATATAAATGTCCTATCTATAGTATTATTATTTTAAATCATGGGTGACAATTTTTTGAGTGACTTATATGTGCTGGGCAGTGGACTAAGTGATTTCATTACAATAACACAAGGAAATAGGTATTATGTTTGTTTTATAGATGAGGAAACTGAAAAAAGTTCAGAAATATTAAAAAAGCTTTCCTAAGCTAATACATTGTAGGATATGAACTCAATCCATCTACCTCCCAAGTCTGTGCTCTTATTATCTAGCTGTATTTTCAGAGTGAGACATAGACAGCATAAGCTGCAACAATTTTTTTGCTACAGAAATCTTCAGGTGATATAATGAAGTGTCTAGAATATTAATTTTTGTAAGGTTACAACATTACTGATCTAAGAATGCTTGGTGAAAAATCCATGACTTCGATTACTTAGCTGCACCAGTAACAGCACCTTCTTACCTCTCATAGTACTCTGATCCTTCTTCTAAGCCAGGAAGAATACCAGTTAGTAATCCTTGTAGACCAGGCTTCAGTGTTTTACCCAAAGGCAGGTAATAGATCTCATACAAACTTAGCAATGTTGGTTTCACAGACATGGCAGCATTTGCAAGAAGAGGAAATAATCCAGAACTGTTTAAAAAATAAAGACATGAACAAGTATACAACCAACAAACTGGACAACCTAAAAGAAACAGAAAATTCTTAGAAACATACAACCTAGCAAGACTGAATCAGGAAGAAATATAGAGTCTGAATAGACCAATTATTAGTAAGGAGATTGAATCAGTAATCAAAAATCTCCCAATGAAGGAAAACCAAGGACCAGATGGCTTCACTGGTGAATTTTACCAGAGATTTAAAGAATTAATGCCAATCATTCTTAAACTCTTCCAAAAAAATCAAAGCAGGAACACTCCCAAACTCATTTTACGAGACCAGCATTACCCTGATACCAAAGCAGAAAAAGACACAACAAGAAAACTACAGGTCAATATCCCTAATGAATACAGATGCAGAAATTTTCAATAAAGTATTCATGTGCCACATAATAATGTTTCAGTCAAGGACAGGCTGCATATATGATGGTGGTCCCAGAAGATTAGTACCTCCGTGTGTAGTAGGCTATATGATCCAGGTTTGTGTCTGTAGACTTCATGATGTTCACACAACAATGCACTTCTCAAAATGTACCCCCACCATTAAGCAATGCATAACTGTACTAGCAAACCAAATTTAGCAGCACATTCAAAGATTGTTCACCATGATCAAGTGGGATTTATCCCCAGGATGCAACGATGGTTGAACATACACAAAATCAATCAATGTGATGTATCATATTAACAGAACAAAACAAAAACATCATATGATCATCTCAACAGACACAGAAAAAGCATTTGACAAAATTCAACATCCATTCATGACAAAAACTCTTAACAAATTAGGTATACAAAGAACATATCTCAACATAATAAAGCCCACATATTATAAGCCCATAGCTAATATCAAACTCAATAATGAAAGGTTGAGAGCTTTTCCGCTAAGATCAGGAACAAGAGAAGGGTGCCTACTCTCACCACTCCTATTCAACATAGTACTGGGAACACAGTACTCCTACCCAGAGCAATCAGGCAAGAAAAAGAACAAGCATCAAAACTGGAAAGGAAGAAGTAAAAATCACCTCTATTTGCAGATGACATGATTTCATACATAGAAAATTCTAAAGACTCCACCAAAAAACTGTTAGATCTAATCAAAGAATTTAGTAAAGTTTGAAGATACAAAATCAAAATACAAAAATCAGTAGCATTCCTATACACTAACAACAAATTATCTGAAACATAAGTAAAACAATCCCATTTATAACAGCATCAAAAACAACAGAATACTTAGGAATAAATTTAACCAAGGAGGTAAAAGATCTGTAAACTGAAAACTAAGGTATTAACAAAGAAACTGAAGACACAAGCAAATGGAAAGATATCCTGTGTCCATGGATTGGAAGAATTAATATTGTGAAACTATCCATTGTACTGAAAGCCATCTATAGATTCAATGCAATTCCAACCATGATTTTAATGGCATTGTTTTACAAAAATAGAAAAAATAATCCTAAAATTCATTTAGAACTACAGAAGACCCTGAATAGCCAAAGCAACCCTCAGAAAGAAAGCTAGAAGTATCATACTTTTTGGTTTCAAACTATATTATAAAGCTAAAGTAATCAAAATAGTAGGATACTGGCATAAGCGCAAACATGTAATCACATGAGGTGATGAATGTGTTCACTAAACTTACTGTGGTAATCATTTCACAATAGATACATATATCAAATCATTATGTTGTACACCTTAAACTTACACAATGTTATATATCAATTATATCTCAATAAGGAAGGGGGAAAAAATAAAAGATTTTACATATAGATTAAAAAAAAGAGAGAATTAGTGACCTGGAAGCTACATAAGAGGAAATTACCCAGAAGGCAATACACAAAGACAAGAAGTTTGAAAATAGGGAAGAGAAGTTAAGGGATAGAGGAAGCCAGAGTGAGACAATCTAACATGTGTTTAATCATAGTTCCAAAAAATGGGAGAGAGAATAGATAAAGGCAATTTGAAGAGATTCCAGAACAGACTAAAGTAATTGATTCATAGATTCAAAAACCCCCATGAATCCCAACCAGAAAATATAAAAAGATATCTACTCTAAATATATCACAGTAAAACTCAGAGAACTAAGATTTAGAGGGAGGGCAATTTCAGACAGGGTAATCAGGCAAGTCTCCTCCAAGGAGTTGATATTTGATCAGAGATCTACACCGGAGTATTACAGGGTGAAGGAAAAGGAAAGAAAATGAGGAAGAATAATCAAAGAGACCCGTGTTACCAGAATGGAATAAATTGGGGGGACAGTGGTAGGAGCTGAGTGTCAGGGACACAGCCAGGGCCAAAGTACATAAAGCTGTAGAAGCCATGGTAAGGATTTGAATTTTTCTTATAGTGTGACACGAAGAAGCCAATGAAGGTTTTTAACAGGGGAATGACATTATCTATTTAATGTATTAAAAAGTTTACTCTGGTATTGTGTGGAGAAAAGAGTATAAGAGAATAAGAGCAGATGTTGTGTGAATGTGAGAAGGCCAGTGACAAAGACCAGGCTAGAGATGATGCTTACTTAGAGTGGATGCTGCTGGTGAAGTGAGACAGAAGTAAATGTATTTGGGACATATATCAGAACA
This sequence comes from Equus przewalskii, assembly GCF_037783145.1. Lineage (NCBI taxonomy): Eukaryota > Metazoa > Chordata > Mammalia > Perissodactyla > Equidae > Equus > Equus przewalskii. The sequence goes on along the minus strand of NC_091839.1, from coordinate 36,519,310 downwards.
ACAGGTAACATTTATTGAACACTTGCTTTCTGCCTCACATTGTTCTAACCACTTTACATATATTAACTCTTTTAATTCTATTAACAACCTATGAAATTTGTAATCTTATTCCCATTTTGCAGATGAGAATACACACGCGGAAGTGAAGAAAATGTCCCAGGATCACAGAACTAGCTAGTGGTAAAGATAAATCATTAGACTCCACTGCCTCTCTTCTTACCCACTACGAGTTAGAACTCTCAGTGACAGAATGTACTCAGGCAGAAGAAGAATATGGCCAAAGAAAACATGATATCAAGTGTAACTTTCAGATATCAAGCTTGTGTAAATGGAATGGACAGTGGTGCCCTTTACTGAGCTTCAGTACATTGCAGAAGGCCAGGTTTATGGGAAAAGAGGACAAGTTTAGTTTGGGACAAGTTGAGCTTCAATTGCCTTTCAAGATCCACACAGAAATGGCAAGTAAGGCAGGAATTTAAAGCAGAAGCCAACACTGCTGACATCAAGTTGGGATTCAGTACATAAAAGATAAATCACAGGCATGGATAAGCTTGCCCAAGGAGAGAAAATAAAGTGAAAAGGTAACGTACAGGACTAAGCAAGCCCTAAAAACTCCATATGTAGAGTTCAGGGAAAGGAGGAAAGGCTAATAAAGTGATCAAGAAAGTAACTAAAATGGAGAACGTGGCTTCACAGACACCAAGAGAAAAGAATATTTCAAGTAGAGAATGGTCAACAATGTTGAAAGTGCTGAGTAATCAAGGTATCTTATTTTTTTCTCAGGGTAGTTCTCAAGCTTAAAAGGTAGAACACATTGCAGTCTCAACAATTTTGAATAAAAACTTTTCATGAATGACATCTAAGGAGGAAAAAAGTCGTACATTAAGGAATATTCTAAATTTTTCTGAATCACTATCAAAATATTTAAGATCAATATCTGAAAACCTCCATCACTGAGTTTTCAATTTTTTAGCTTTTATTGCAAAAGGCAAAAATAGTTGAATATATTTTATTTATATGTAAATAGGTGTAAAAGTATTCTTACCTATATAAAAAAAGATCTTTGGCAAGTCGCTTAGGTCCAATGATTTTGAAGATAATTTCATATGTTTCAAGCGCTTTCCGATGAACTCCACCTGGTAATGCTGGATGTAGACACTGAGCTAGGCGTTTGCCTATGGTCAGCTTTTTGGGTACTACCTGATACTTTGCATTATTTTGTAAAACCTTGAAGAAAACATTTTAATTCAGTTGAGAACAAAATATTTCATTTTATTTCCATGTTTTAATATTATCAAAAACCCTTAAAAAACTTTTCATACTCTAAAAAAATTGAGAGGACACTGAAGAACTTTCGTTTTTGTCAGTTACATCTATCACTGTATATTGTATATGAAATTAAAACTGAGAATTTAAAAAAATATTTATTAATTTGTTTTAAAAAAATAAATCCATTCTGTGCTAACAGAAATAACATATTTTATGAAAAATAATAATATTTTCCAAAGCAAATATATGCAGAAGAGAGGCAATGTTTTAGATTTTTGCAACTCTTCAATGTCACTCAGCCTTCAATCTATTTTTGATACATTGTTTGAAATACATGAAGAAAACCAGACCTCAACAGAGACACGTAATTGGAAGAGGGACAACCACAGCTTTAGAGTATCATACTATAGCAAGTAATTCTAATGCTTACAAGAATCTGCAGGAGATTATAATTGTCCATTTGTTCTTACTAACTTAATTTCCCAATTGGACCAAACACATTTTGCTTTATTTACTCAACCATAATATTTCTTTAGAGATAACAATCAGGGTGGAATTTATAGAAGATCCTATCTTACAAACCACCCAAAGGAGATTAGTTATTTAAGTAACAAAAAGAACTTATAAATGTAGTTCTTCAAAGTATTATGGTCAAGTGCTGCCAGAAATTATAAAATGAACACTCAGAATGAATACGGAATAATATACTAGAACTGAATTTAGAAGAACCACACAAGAAGTCCTTTATTTTACAAAATAAAGAACTGAGGTTAAAATATATAAAATGACCTGCCCAAGGCAGTACAGCAGAAAAGCCAGCAAATTAGATCTCACAGTTCATAAAAAAAGTGGAGGCTCTAACCGAAGTCCACTTAGATATGACATTTTCAATGTTCTTCCCACTGCAAGTCTTTAATTCAATTTTTAAATGGATGTAATGAATGTGAATAAAATTAGATCTATACATGAAAAGTAAATTAAGGGCAAAACACCACTAAGGATACAGCTATGAAAAATATTTTATTTTTTCAAACTAGCTGCCTTCTATTTCTAGAATATTAATTTGAATTTTGGACATAGAAGCAGAGTCAATATTTACATATATTTTAAAGAAAATTATTATTATTACCATAAGTACCTCTATAGAAGGAAATTTAATGATATATAAAATAAAATGCTTCAATAAAGAAATTCTATTAATATCAAATAAAATGAGAAAAAATATAGCACCAATTTTTAGAAGCATTTCTGAATTGGAAAACTAAATAACATGAAAATTTAGTATACTAGTAAACAAAATTTTATGCTAAAACAAGTATTTAGACTATCTTCAACAAATATATAGATAAATATAAAACCCTTGACATATTTCACCACAATTTTAGGTAAGTTTCATCTATCACTTGGAAATCCTACTTTGTGTCATCTGGATACAGTGAAATATATTTTCACGAATATTGATTAACTATAAAAAACTAATTATGTCCTGGGGCTGGCCTGACATAGTGGTTAAGTTCATGAACTCCACTTTGGCAGCCTGGGGTTTGCAGGTTCCGATCATGGGTGCAGACTACACACAGCAAGCCATCTGTGGCAGCATCTCACATACAAAATACAGGAAGACTGGCACAAGTGTTAGCTCAGCGACAATCTTCCTCAAGCAGAAAGAGAAAGACTGGCAACAGTAATTATATTAGCTCAGGATCAATCTTCCTCACCAAAAAACAAACAACCAAATCTAATTATGAACTTAATTAGGCAAATTAATTTTCACATTTTAATGAATTGCTTTTAAACATACTTCCCTAGTAATTCTTCAGAACAAGAAAGAACCTATCTTAAAGCAAACTCATACTTTTGAAAGCAATTTCTTGGGTATGTTATGAAAACTTAGAGAATCTATCAAACCTCAAACGATACATGTTGAAGTTAATATGTCCAACAGAAATTTGTGCATCTAATTTTAAGATAAATCCTTGGCACACTGAAAATGAAAGCTTTTCTTTTAAGATATCAAAGTAATTATCTATGGTAAGAAGAAAGTTGAAAACTAGTGTCCTTGTTATGTATTTTAAGACAAATTTCTTTCCCAATAATTGTCTGCTCCTCCAGCCCATTTAACATTTTGAAGTATTCCTATTCAATAACACCCATAAAAAAAAAATCCAAAAAATCTCTCCAAAATCAAAACCATGGATGTGAGGTGAGAAAAATTTGGTCTAAGTCAAGAAAAAAAACAACAAAAAAACAAACAGGGTCCAAATTTAAAGCTATGAGTTGATCAGTGATGCCACCATAATAATAGTGGATAAAAACCAGACATGTCAATAAAGATCATTCAAGGCCAAGGTCCCAGCTCTAAGCGACTGCTTGTCACTTTTGTAAAAGGTGCTGAATATAACCAAGGCTTGCCTGGATGTAAACTGTTTCCTTACTGCCACATACCATTTGGAAAGGACATCATAGTTACTGCTTTCCATATGCAGGTTTTCATTTTGCTGCCTGGAACTCCAGAACCACATCTGCTGCTCAACTACAGAAAGTTATTAGCTCTCACAGCTGGCACACTTGCTTCTTAGTCTTGTGTTTTTATAGGTAATGATGGTAACAACTATACTTTTCAAGCACTATTGTTTTGGCCTTAAAAATATGCCTCACTACACAGGCATGCAATTCATGAGTAAAACAGCAGTACCAAAAGTAATTCTGAGGTCTCATTATGCTTTTAAATCCTTTACTTCAAGGTTTAGAGAAATCCAATAACTATAGACAGGAATTTCATTTTTACTCCTTTTTATGAAATGGATAAGACAGCCATACCTTATTAAGTTTTCCAAGTGCCGATATCAAATCTGCCCATTCACTGGAGTATTCAAAATTCTTTAGTGCTTTGTCAACGGCGGCTACATAGTTTCTGTATTTGGAGTCACTCAATAATTCCAGCTCTTCTGTGTTCATCCTCCTACAGTGTCCCACTAGAGACCAGTTCCAAAATCATGTAAAATCATTACCTACAAAAGAGTTTGCAGGAGGAACCAAAGTTACAAAGTAAATTATTAAAAGGGGTTCAGATGCTCTTGCTGCAGAGTTAATTGCTAACTTAAATACAGCCACCACATCATAAGGAAACTTCAAGGAGCTCTATGGAGAGGTCCCTGTGGGAAGGACCTGAGGTCTGCTGTCACTAGCCATGTGAGTGACTCATCTTTGAAGCAAATCCTCCAGCCCCAGGCAAGTCTTGATTTGACTGTAGCAACAAATAATATAAAAGTTTATGAGGCAAAAACTCCACTTCCTTGTTATACCTTCAGGCTCTGGACTCTCAGAGCAGCAAACCAAACATAAAATATTATTTTGAAGTACTCTGAGAAATTAAAGATAAATATGAAGTTAATTAGTAAATCAAAAAGCATCTTAACCTTTCATTTCAAAATTGATTTTGTTTTGGGGCTGGCCCCGTGGCCGAGCGGTTAAGTTCGCGCGCTCCGCTGCAGGCAGCCCAGTGTTTCGTTGGTTCGAATCCTGGGCGCGGACATGACACTGCTCATCAAACCACGCTGAGGCAGCGTCCCACATGTCACAACTAGAAGGACCCACAACAAAGAATATACAACTATGTACCGGGGGGCTTTGGGGAGAAAAAGGAAAAAGTAAAATCTAAAAAAAAAAAAAATTGATTTTGTTTTATAGAAGAGTTGGCTACGCAATTCCCCCACTAGAGCCCAAGTCTTTGAGAGCAGGAACTATGTTTTATACATATCTGTATGTTCCACAGCATATAACTTACAATAGTGAGGATCAAGCTGGATTCATGCACAGTGGTTTAAGTATTGTGGTTAAGACTGGGGATAAATTAAAAATTACGCAAGTCGTCTTATCAACCTGTGGGTTCTAAAATTTTTTAAAACTAGATTTAACTATATACACTAGCACACATAGAGCCAATATGTGCTTCAGATACCAACGACTGAAAGACTGACATACTAAAACAAAGTCATAAACTTTCATAACTAATAAATATTAATAGCCAGTGACGTACATGAAATGAAGGTTAGAATGAACCCTCAAACAAACTGAAACATTTCTAGGTTTGCCTCTGAGAAATCAGAGAAGAATGAACCACAAAGCCAAATTAAACTTAGGGAAACAAAAAATCAACTTGACTGAATTTTCTGAAGGGTATAAAAAAGTATAAAATAACTGAATTCTAATCAATAAACCTAAGAAGGCACTAGTGGTAGACAGAATAAAGCACGTGTAGAAAGTTTACTGACAGGACATTTTTTTTCCTTAGCAATATTTCCAGTATAAGATATAACACATCCATTTTGAAGATGAGGTACACAATATTCACGCATGGGGAAGATTAACCCGAGAAGAAATTTAGTAATTATTTTTATCAATGAAAATAGGGGTTATCTATAATCAAAGTAATGATATAATTGTGAAGCAATATTAACTCAAGTGACATATGCTTCAGACATACTTTCCTTATTTAATATAAAAATACTAACCAATAATGACGAGCTAAGAGGGTGGCATTTATAACTCTTGCATGCGTTCACAGCTAAAAAAGTTGAGTGAGGTAAGAAATTTGGATTTTCTTACTTACTTAGCTAAAAAATTCTAAATATTTAAATGTGATTTTAAAAACTTCACATGGCATACACACCTGTAACACTCAAGTAGAACAAGAAAAGCAAAATCTTATGAAAACAGCTCAAAGATGAGAAAAGGATATTCTGTAGAAGTTTCATCAGCAAGGAGCTGCAGTACTTTCTTTTATGTGAAAAGATGGTCAGATCCTAGGACTAAAAATTTGGTTATGTTTCTTCTATGATTTTAATGCAAATAAAACTACTCATTATAAATCAGAAGAGAAGTTTAGGGATGTACCACTTTTGAATTTCTCATCCAATATATAATAAATGCAAATTCTAGTTCTCAGGTCCATTTTTCCATCTTTTATTTTAAAATGGCTTAGATCAGTACTCCTCAAGCTATCTGTGAAGGAAGTTCCCCCCCCCCCAATTTATCACTGATGATACTTTTCTAAAATATTAAATCATGAACTTAGTTGCTGCAGCAACATCAGATTGCTATAAAAGTTTCTAAATGCTTACTTTCATCTGTGCTTATCTGATCTTTCGTTAACAAAGAATTTGTGAATGGCCCACCCAAATTGCACTTAGATCATAATGCAAATATAACATATTCCCATATTGCATCAAGGAAACTTCATATGCTGCCTCTTCTCCAGAAAGGTGGCGGTAAGGGCAAAAAACATACATACTCAATTTAAAAAAACAAGTGTTTTGTAGAAACCCCAGCCCATGAAAAGACAGGCAGTAGAAGGCAAAGTCCCCAAACACAGGGGTTAAAGTCAAGATAGCTGGGAATCCAAATCCTAGTTCTAACACTTACATAGCAGCTGTACGACCTTGGGCAAGATGCCCAAGCCTCAGTTTCCTCATTTGTAAAAGGAGATGATATCTACCTCAGTGGTTCTCAAAATTAAAGGAAGAACATATTAAAGTTATCGGAGTGCCTGGCACATAGAAAATACTCTGAAAAGTTATTGCCACTATTACCACCATTAAAAATAAAACACAGTACTAGGAAGCAAGTATGCTAATTATGAGGCTAATAAGTTATAATTAAGCATCAGATATGGCTCTGAATTTATTGGTAGCAAAATGGAAGACCCTTACTAATCTATTGTTAATTGTCTCATGAATGCAAATTAAAATGTGTCATCGCCAAATGTGATTTTTTTTACTATTTTATTAAAGTGCACATATTTAACACACATACCTGAGGAATTCTGACTAATACATACACCCATAAAACCATCACAACAATCAAGATTCCTCACCATAGTATACACATTTCCATCACTGCTATCAAATGAGCTTTCTTGTTTGAATTAAAAAAAAAAACTACTTCCCAGTAGATACAATAAGAAACTATTTAATATTACCAGGAGACTTGAAAATGTAAAAATCAATCAATCAATCAAAATTCTAATTTTTTTTTCTTAAAGTGATGTAGGTAAGTCAAGATGGCACTTACAATCATTCTTTGAGGAGCTGTTAATAAGTAGCTTTTCTGACTTGATCTGTAGTCTACTTGAGAATTTAGTTGCAGTTCTTTCAAACTTACAACTCAGATAAACTGGACCTAAATTTTCATAAAACATGATTTAGTGTAGTGTTTTGGCTCATTCAAATGTAAAAATGAAACAAAATAGCTGTTAAAAAAAGCTATAGATTTCTCTAGGCAGATTAGGCCCTCAGAAAATTGTCAAGTAATACAGATTTATGTTTTCACACTTTATAGTCTTAAAAGGTAAAACTAAATACGAAATGAAACAGTCCACAGACCACTTGAATTTTAAAAAGTTTTGTTTCAACGGTTAAAAAAATGAGCAAACCTAATTTTAGAATAACTACACAAAGATCCTTTGGGTAGTTTGTTTATCACTAGCTGAGCTCTCCCTTTCCCTCCCTCCCTTGCCATGAAAGGTAGGGGAAGGGTTGCAGGAAGAGAAATATTCAGTATTATCCAATTCTAATATATCTGGGGACTGTCCAAGTGTTTTATCACACGCCAAGAATACAAATGAATAAATTATTTAAGGCAGCATGCAATAGGGGACCCTACCTGTTGATTATGAAAGAGAAAGTACCTTAAAAAATGTTATATGTAAAGTAGATTTTCAACTAAATGAAAAATTATCATTCAGTAATTGTTATCATCTAACAAATAAATGCGACAATTACTAACAAATCTATTTCATTTTGGTCAAAAGTTCAGGGTTTCAATGTTGACACTTTCACTAACAATCTTTAGCAAATCATTTATTTAACCAACTTATAAAAGCCAGTTAATTCAGAAAAATTAGAACTTCCCTGGAGTTCTAATAACAATATGGCAAGAAGACAATACCTGCCAGGTATTTCACAAATAGATTAATGTCACCCATAACCCTGAGGCTCTGTACGTCCCCTCATCTGACCCAGTCTCAAATCTTCAAATGGTACGCACTCTAGTAAAGTCCCAATACGTGATCAACAGATCTTCAGCTTTTCTCTGCACGTCCTGCCACGTTCTAGTCTTAGTTCTTCAAGGATAAGACTTCCTCTGATGCAGCAGAGGTAACAGCATCTTAGCTAACCGTATATTGTGCTTACTAAATGAAAGGCACTGTTCAAATGCTTTGCATACTTTAATTCCTTTAATCCTATGAGGTAAGCACTATTTTCTTATCCATACTTACCGATAAAGGAACTGAGGCAGAGAATTATAATGTGATACAGCTAACAAACGGCAGAGCCAAGGATTAAACTCAGAGTCTGACTTTAGAGTTTTAACCCTTAATCACTACTCTTCACTCTCAAGGATGCTCTTTTCCTTCTCATACCCATCTTATCTCAGGGCCAGGGAGTGAAGTGTCTTCCTTACTCCCCCTGTTATGCTTACCTGGCAAAATTCCAAACCTGGTTGAGCTCAATTATCTACTTTTTCCATGCCTGAACCCAAGCAATTGAGTATTCCTGGAGAAAAATCATACACCCAGGCTAAATGACTGCACTTTAAGAAAGACAAACTTCAAACAGGTACTTGACGTTGTTCTAATCCACTGTGTTTCCTCAGTATATTTACCTGCCTGACACAACTACTTTATAACTTCTCTCAATACTACTTTCCCTCCATGGTTGCTGAAGACCAAGTCTCAAAGTTAATTAAGAAAAGAGAAACAAAAGGAATGCTGCTACTTTCCACCCAGCAAATTTACAAACCTATCTCTACCTATATCCATACTCTCTACTTTCCCTCTTGTTCTGAGGAACAAAGGACCCTCCCCCCACCACAGGCCTACCCCTTTTGCTGTGTTCTGGATCCCTACCTTCTCTTGCCTTCTCAAGAACTTCCCCCAGGCGCTTTATTGGCTCACTCTCCTTCAGTACCAGTTTCTCTCTACAGGATCATTCTCCATCAGCCTACAGACAAGCTCTGGAATGTCCCATGGTGAAAAACTAAATTCCAGAGCCTCCCCTTGTCCCCACAGGCTCTCTGGCTACCAATCCACTTCTTTGTTCTAATTACAAAGCTTTTGAAAGATTTATTTATACTGTCTCATATCCTTATCTCCTATTCACTCTTCAGCCCACTCAAAAATGCCTTATGACAATGACCCTAGAAGGAAACCACCCATATAAAGGTCACCAGTAAAATGCATTAGCCAAAGCCAGTGGTCACTTCTCTAGCCCCTCATCTTAATCAACTTCTCAGCAGTATTCAATACTTGGTTCCTGGCTTCCAGGACTCTTCACACTTAAGGTATGTTCTGACCTTTCTAGCCACTCTTTTTCAACATTTGTTGGCTCTTCTTCTGTATTCAATTTTATACTATTATTATGTAAATGGCGAACAACTTCAAGCCTCAATCAGAAATCCTTCTCTCTCATTCCCCAAGGTTATCTCCTCTAGTCTTCTAACTTCAAATAGTATTTGTTAATCGATATATCCCAAATTTATAACCACCACTTTCGCTTTTATTATTCTAACCAGTTAGAGTTGACTCCAGCAGACCACTGGATCCTGTTTCTATTCTTGAGCCCCTATGATTCACCCTCCACAGAAAAGCCAGAGATCTTTTAAAACCACATTATGTCATTATAAGAATACCTAAACTCAGATACACCAACATTTTTTGCATTGCAGGGCATTTTGTATTTACTATTCTTTACAGCTGAAAGCTCTTAGGTCAACTCTTTGTGTTTCTTCCCACCCTTCAAGTAACATCAAACCCTTAGAGAAGCTTTTTCTGATCAGTCTATGTCAGGTGACCTGCACCAGGCCCACAATCTCAACATCTACTCTAGAATATCACATTATTTCCTTCCTAGCACTTATTACCGTCTGAAATCATCTATTTATTTGCTTGTTTCCTATCTACCTTCCCTCACTGGAATGCAAATACCATGAGGTCAGTAGCCTTACGGGACTTGTTCTTTCCTGTATCAGCAGTCCCATAAAAGTGGCTGATATACAGTAGGCCCTCAAATATGTTTCTGAATAAGGGAATTAATCTATCAATATAAACACAGTTCAAGAACCATTTTGCTTTGTTTTCTCTGAGAAAAGCTCTGTAGAAAAAAGCAGAACTACAGTTCTATTTTTTAACCACTGTAGCCACACCTGACCTCACTCTCTTCAAACAGAGACTATATTCATATGGTTATTATGTGCTGTAAAAAATTGAGATTCTCCTAAGAACACCTATAAAAAATGTGCTATATCTAGTTACCTTAAATAAAATAGCTCAGTTTAAGCATCTTTATTAAGCATAACTACTTAAATGTGAGGATGTCATTCTAGCCCTTGTGAAAGAAAATTCATTAAGTATAATACTTCTAGAGGTCAAATCTTTTAAAATTAAGTAGACGCAAATCTCTAATTGGAGAAAATTTTGGTAAAGAGTTTTACTATATTTTATGTATATATTTATATTTTCACTTTTGGTCTCAGTAAAAACTATAAAAATAAAAACCTAAGATATGACAAACAAAAAATCCCATAGTTCTATCAAGGTGACAAATAGCAAACTTGATTTAATTTTGCTATCTTTTTTTTCATGTAAATAGACATACACGAAATTATACATCTGTTAAAAATAGTCTCTGAATTCTATAAAAATGATAAGATTCCTTCTGGTTTTAAATTCTATGATTTTTGGAACACAGAAGCAATATGAAGTAATTTAGAAAAACAGAAAAAAGCATGAGCACCTATTACAACCTAAAATGATCCATTAACAGGCAGCTTGGATTCTATCCGGGTAAGTATCAAATAGTAAATAGCTGTAATAACGAACAACAAACATATGCCCAAGTTAAAGATAATGATCCTGCCCCCAAAGCACACCAGCCAAATAAACATTGCATATACATTATTCAGGATGATGATGATGAACACAGTAGCTGACACTGACAGTAATAACTCTGTGGCAAGCACTATGCTAAGCCCTTTTATGTGAATTATCCTGTGTAATCTTCATAACACATCCATGAGGCAGGTTATGCTCGTGGAGCCACGTACATATGAACACTTTGGTGTCTGAGCTTCCATGGAGAGTAAGAGGAGCAACCAGGAAGAACTCTGGCAGGCTGACTCCTGTGTCTGATCCTTAATAACTATCCTTCTGAACTACTTTTTACCAGAGCTCTTAGTTCTTCTGCCTGTCATGGCCTACCTCTCCTCTCTTATTCATTTTTCAAAAACCTGTTCAGGCTAGATAGCCTTTCTTGACTCTTTAACACTCCATTATTTTAGACATTGCACTTTCTTTTCCCATTGCATTTATTTTTAAAAAACACTATAATAATGTGAGTACATATATTCCTGTCGTTTCTTCTAGACCTTGACTTAAGCTCAGGGAACAAACCTCAATTCTGAATACCCCAAACCTGGCTCACTGCTCAATACTAAAAGTGTTCAGGTTAAATTATAAGGCGAGGGGCTGGCCTGGTGGTGCAGCGGTTAAGTGTGCATGTTCCACTTCGGTGGCTGGGGGTTCGCTGGTTTGGATCCCAGGTGCGGACATGGCACCACTTGGCAAGCCATGCTGTAGTAGGCATCCCACATAGAAAGCAGAGGAAGATGGGCATGATGTTAGCTCAGGGCCAGTCTTCCTCAGCAAAAAGAGGAGGATTGGCAGCAGTTAGCTCAGGGCTAATCTTCCTCAAAAAAAAAAAAAAAAGGCGAAAGGACTGTAAATTCTGATATAAAAGGATTTTGTTTTGTTTGTTACCTGTAAAACACTGATTCTAATTCAATAAACGACCATGGTGGAAGGGGAACTATTTACAGTATGTACAAGAAGATAACCTACTTCCTTGAGAAAACATTTGGAAGAGGTAAAAATATGCTCTCAAGTGGGATGAAATCCTAGAGGCCTGTTGCAGGTTGGCTTATGCATCTGAAAACAGAACTATAGGCGTGGCTGTCCCCAGTGATGGTGCCCAGGGCTGATGTGAACATTCCTGTCGGATCAGGGCTATGTTCTAGTTGATAAATGCTATTGTTAAGCACTGAAGGGATGCATTATTTGACCTAATAAGCACAGGCTTTCTTTTGTTTTTCTCAAGGCAAAGGGAGATGTAATTCACGAGGGCTGCTAGTTATGAGGAGACAAAAATAATAGTTTAGAAAACAAATATTTCATAGAAATTTCCTACATTTTCAGGAACTCTGTGAACATCACTGATAGTTCAATTACATATTCTGGTTTAGTCATATCATATTTGTATTAACCATATCTACGGAAAGAAGTAGTTGTGCAGATAGTCTAAAACTGAGAATCTCAAACAAGTAGATTTTGACTTTGGGCTGTATCATGCTTTTTTCAAATACACCTTTTTAAGCTTTAGCATTTGCTGATATTAAAATTGGTTTGATTTCTCTGTGTATACATTGATTGGGTGGTGGGGAAATGAAACAAACTTTTTAGGCGGCAATGGCAACTCAGCCTGGGAGTAAATATCAGAATAATATACTTAAAGAAGATCTAAATTATCTAGATTGACCATATTCTGTTTTCGTTTTCAATTAGGAAGAAGAAAACATTGCTTGTTTTTTTTAATGACTGACGGTAAAACATGAGAACAGTAATGATAAAAATGAGTGCATTGCTATTTGCTATTTGGAATGATTAAAAAGAAACACGAAACACAACATGAAGGACAACTCTAACTTTTTGCTATCCTACAAGTCCTTTTTTCTAGTTTATTTAAAACATGACTTTTCAGAAAGCATCTTTCTCAAATATTCTCATTTGTAGCTAAATATTATTCTTCATATAACAATGAAAAAGAATGATTCTGCTTAAACGTTAAAAGAAATACTCTTACCTAAAACTACTAGAATTAAAGTAAAAGAAGCAAAAGTAATCTTTACATACAACTAAATCCACCATATTAAGTTAATCAAATATTTCTAAGACAACAAAATTTAACCAATATTTTTAAAAATCAGTAACTTAATAATGTTCTCAGCAGTTTTAAAATTAGCAAACAATGTACTATTGATTTATTATAGTATTCAATTTAAAAATAAAGACTGGTTGTTAAATGAACTAATGTAAAAATGTTATACTGTATATACTAATCAGTACAAATTTTTCTACACTTTTTTTTTTTTTGAGGAAGATTAGCCCTGAGCTAACATCTGCTGCCAATCCTCCTCTTTTTGCTGAGGAAGACCGGCCCTGAGCTAACATCCATGCCCATCTTCCTCACTTTATATCTAGGACGCCTACCACAGCATGGCGTGCCAAGTGGTGCCATGTCCGCACCCGGGATCTGAACCGGTGAACCCGGGGCCACCGAAGGGGAACGTGTGCACTTAACAGTTGTGCCACCGGGTCGGCCCCTGCACTTCTTAATGTACTGAAGTTCAACTGAATATCTGTAAACAAATTTTATAGCCTGTGAAAAAGATACATTTTTGCCGGCTAAAAAAAATTCCAGGCAGTGTTAAGGTTTATTTTCCTTTGTAAATTTTATTAAAACTGTTTCAAAAGTAAAATCATGAGGCATAACACACACACACACACACACATGCATTAAGATGCAAATTCAATCATGTCAATCTATCTAAAGGACAGGATCAAAATACTACAGGGCAGGAAGGCACCAGCATGTTAACTGAGTGATTTTACATACAGGGATTTACAAAAAAGGATTTTCATTGGACAAAACCATGCACGTGTCTGTGCACATCAGTTTACTCAAAGCTATAAAAGAATGCTGCCAGACAGTAGGGCTAAGTAGGCTTGTAAGAGTTAAAGCCCTTGATGGGCAAAAGAGAGAGACTAGAATTAATTTTTAGGATATCAAGATACTTCACTGAGACAAACGGGACAGTACCTATAGCAGACCTGCCCCTGCTCCCAGATCTCTTTCAGTGTTCATCTCCCTCACGTTTTCAGGTTAAGGTGAAAACAGAACAACAGTATTAATAACACACGTCATGAAAGAACAACAGCAACTTGCTGAGGTGTTACTCTGAAGAGAGAGAATTAACGCTAGATATTTTGGTAGATTCTCAAGTACCTAATAGAATCAGAACTAAAATAAGGTGTTGACTATTGTAAAATCCTTATTCAGAATCCCTTTACAAAAACTGAGTATACTCCAAAACACTGGAAAGCCATGACCTGTTATTATTATTACAATTCTCCTTACCTTCTGTTTCATAGTCCTTCTGCTCTCTTAAATTTCTTTAGGACAGCACTCCAATACAGGAAACATACGCTGTCAAGCACTATTATTAATCTCTGAAGTTTCTTTTTTTACTTCATTACTGTCAACAGCACCATCATCCTCCCAGTCACACAAGCTTGCACTTTGACTTTATTTCTTATTCTCATATCCACTCTATCAACAATTGCTGTTTAGCTTTTTTCTTTTCTGGATGAAGTTGACCATGGTAGACAGACAATATCTTTCGGAATGGTCTTTGAACCCTAGTTCCTGAATAGTTTCACCTGGACTATTACAAAAGCCTCCCATTTTCACTACCCCCAGCCTCACTAAGAGACGATTAATTTTACATAGCAAAAACCAGTTTGAGCGTATTACTCCCTGCTGGAAGCTCAGAAAAGTAAATTTACAACCCATGAAAAGCACTTTCGTCCAGTGCTTACTTAGCAAGTAACACTGCTATAATTATGACATTCAATTATTTAGAAATGAAATGCAAGTTCTTAATCATATGATTAAAGTCTCTTCATAAACTGGACGCGTTCAATCTATCTTATAATTCATATTTCGTCCTAGCTAAACAAAACCTAGTGACAAAGATTCTTTGCTTGACCAAACTTTAGTCAAGCTTCTGAACCTTCTCCTAGGCCCATCTGTGCATTTTCATGTAAAATGTAGTTTTAACAAGGACCTGGTGAAGGCAGTTTAACCAGAAGCCCCTACTCTCAACATCTGATCATCCTCTATATCTGGTCAGGTTCCTCATTCTCCAAAATCTGATCACGCTGATCTGTCTTCAGCAAGGATCCTGTTAGTTCGGTTTAATAAGGATCTCCCCTTTACCCCTGATGTTTCCTCTTAGTACTTTTTCTTTTTTTTAAAAGATTTTATTTTTTCCTCTTTCCCCCCAAAGCCCCCTAGTACATAGTTGTGTACTTTTAGTCGTGGGTCCTTCCAGTTGTGGCATGTGGGGCGCTGCCTCAGCATGGCTTGATGAGTGGTGCCATGTCTGTGCTCAGGATTCGAACCGGCAAAACCCTGGGCCACCAAAGCGGAGCACACGTGAACTTAACCACTTGGCCAAGGGGCCAGACCCTCCTCTTAGTACTTTTTCATCCACTGACCCACACCCTGCCCCTTGGCTATGAATTTTCACTTGCCCATGCTACATTCAGAGCCAAGACAAATCTCTCTCCTCCACTGTAAAACCCCATTGCAGTGGTCCCTATACCTGTCATGATGATCCTACATATAGTCTGCCTTACCATCTTTAACAGGTATCACTGAATATTTTTGACCTAATCAATCGTCCACTGTTTAAGACTTGCTCCCTTCCATTTCAGTACTTTACATATGCAATTCCTTTTCTGGATATGCCCTGTGCTCCTTTTCAGGAGCTTTTTTCCCTATCAAATTCTATTCAAAATGCTATGACTCTGCACAATACCTTCTGATTCAACCCCCCGACTTGGCTTAGTCTTTAATCAGTACCTCATTTAGAAACATGGCTTACATTACAGGACAGTACATGCATATATGCTTCACGTTTCTAAAAGTTTAATGCCATTTTTTTAATTGTAAAAGCACATAACATAAAATTTACCATTTTAACCATTTTTAAGTATATATTTCAGTAATGTTAAGTATATTCAAATTGTTATGCAATCTCTCTCCAGAACTTTTCATCTTGCAAAACTGAAACACTATACTCGTTAAGCAACAGCTCCCCTTTTCCTTGTCCTCCTAGCCGCTGGCAACCACCACGTTACTTTCCATTTCTAATGAATCTGACTACTTTAGACACCTCATATAAGAACCACACAGTATTTGTCTTTTTGTACTGGCTTATTTCATTTAGCATAATGTCCTCAAGGTTCATCCAAGGTGTAGCATGTGACAGGATTTCCTCCATTTTTAAGGCTAAATAATACTCTATTGTACGTATATACCGCATTTTGTCTGTCCATTCATCCATTCATAGACATTTAGGCTGTTTCTATCTCTTGGCTACTGTGAATAATGCTGCTATGAAGTTGGGTATGCAAGTATTTCTTTGAGATCCTGCTTTCAATTCTTTTGGATATATACCTGGAAGCAGGATTGCTGGATCACATGGCAGTTCTATTTTTAATGTTTTGAGGAACTGCCTTACCGTTTTCCACAGCAGCCACACATTTTACATTCCCACCAGCAGTGCACAAGGATTCTGATTTCTCCACATCTTCAACAACACTTGTTATTTTCTATTTTTTTGACAGCAGTCATCCAAATAGATGTGACGTGGTATCTCACTGTAGTTTTGATTTGCGCTTCTTTAATGATTAATGATGCTCAGTATCTTTTCATATGGGTTTGTTGGCCATTTGTATATCACCAATAAAGAGATGTCTATTCAAGTCCTTTGCCCATTTTTTAAGTTGGGTTATTTTTCTTTTCGTTGTTGAGTTGTAGGAGTTCTTTATATATTCAGGATATTAGCTTCCTATCAGATGCGTGACTTGAAAATATTTTCTCCCATTTTGTAGGCTGCCTTTTCACTTTTTTGATTGGGTCCTCTGATGCACAGAACTTTTGAAGTTGATGTAGTCCCATTTGTATATTTTTGCTTTTGTTACTTGCTATCTTGCTGTCATATCCAAGAAATCACTGCCAAATCAATTTGTCATGAAGCTTTTCTCCTATGTTTTCTTCCAGGAGTTTTATAGTTTTAGGTATTACATTTAGGTCCTTAATCCATTTTGGGTTAATTTTTGTATATGGTATAAAGTAAGGTTCCAACTTCACTCTTGTGCATGTGGATATCCAGTGTTCCCAGTACCATCTGTTGAAGAGTTGTCCTTACCAAAGTGGGTGCTCTTGGTACCCTTTGTTGAAGATCATTTGACCATATACACTTGGGTTTATTTCAGGGCTTTCTATTCTATTATATTGGCCTCTATATCTGTGTTCAAGCCAGTACCACAGTTTTGATTACTGTAGCTTTATAAAGTATTTTAAAAGTTTCTTAGTATTAAAGTCCTTTTAAAAAGTCCTTCTGCCTGAAACACTAAATACTAACTTAATCTGACTAGTACTTCTCATTCTTCAGGCCTCATTTTACCTGCTTTGGGAAGTCTTCCCTGACCATTCCACCATCTTCCCAACACTCACATACACACCTCCTTCCTGGGAACTCCCACTACACACTGTACGTCCTCTATCATAGAACTTTCTTTGCTTTATTATAATTGAACTGTGGCTCCCATGGGTGATAATCCCTTTGATAGAGCCCTCACCTATCATTTTAGCTCTCACTTTCCCATCTCCTGACAATGTGCCTGACCCACAGTAAATGACCAATAAACATTATAAAAATTGAGTGACAACAGAATACACTCAGCTGATAAAAAGAATAAAGTCTATGTAGTGATTTAGAAAATGCTCCCAAGATATATGAACTAAAAAAATCAAGGCGCAGAACAGTGTTTATAGTATGCTACCATTTATATAAAAACGGGGGACATATTTTCATATAATTTGCCTATGTATGATACGCCTCTAAAAGAGCACACAAGAAAATAATAAAACTGATTACTTACTGGGGTCAGGTGGGAACTGGGTGGGGAAATGGGGGCCAAGGAGAGGGAGTCTTTTCACTGTATACTCTTTTACACTTCTAAAATCATGTGAATTATTCCTCATCTATAGTATTAAATAAGTTTAGTTTTTTAAAGGTGAATTTGGGCCTGGCCCTGTGGCCAATGCTTAAGGTTCCCTGTGCTCTGCTTCAGAAGCCTGCAATCACAGGTTTGGATCCCAGGCATGGACCTACTCCACTTACCGGCCACGCTGTGGAGGTATCCCACATATAAAAGATTGAGGAGGACTGGCACAGATGTTAGCTCAGGGAGAATCTTCCTCAGCAAAAAACCAAAAGTGAGTGAATGAATAATGTCCCTAGAAGACATCAAATAGCAGCTGTGTAATATGTGGCATTTCCTCCCCAAAAAGAAAATCAAAATGAACAAAATCTGTATCTTAAATGTTACATTTGAACCCAGAATCATCCCACCATCCGTGAAGAACCACAGAGACTTGGAATTTTGTTGATAAAGTACTTGTTTTGTTTAGTAAAATAATTTTCAAGTGGCATTTTAAGTAGATCTTTGAATATTCTTTGTAAAACCATGAGATGTGCATATATTGCATATTGAGTAAATATGTACTATTTATTACTTAGAGACATGTTCACATATTTGCTTTATAAGATGTCGTAGCTAGCTTCTAAGATGGCCTTCAATGATCCTCAACTCCTAGTATTCACCCCCTTTGTAGAGTCTCCGCCCACACAAAGTTATGCTGGCCTATGTGAACAATATATAAAATACCGTAGGAGTGAAAGTTAGGTCATAAAAGACATTGCAGCTTCCACCTTGATGTCTACTGGATCACTCATTCTGGGGCAAGCTAGCCTTTACGTCAAGGTCACTCAAGCAGCCCTCTGTGGTGACCCATTGCAGGGAGGAACTGGGACCTGCCTCCAACAGCCACAAACAACTTGCCAGTCATATGAGTGAGCCACTTCAGAAGGGGGTTCTCCAAATCAGCCAAACCTTTAGACGACTGTAGCCCAGGCAAACATGTGACTGCACCCTCCCAGGAAACTCAGTGTAGAACCTCACAGCCAAACTGCTCCCAGTCCCTTCTGACAAAAGTGGTGAGAGATGCTTACTGCTGTTTTATGTTACAACATTTTTAGATAATTTGTTATGCAGCAATAGATAACTAAAGAATTTATTCTTGAGTCAGCCCTGACGGCCTAGTGGTTAAAGCTCAGCGCGCTCTGTTTCAGCAGCCCAGGTTCAGTTCCCAGGTGCAGAACAACATCACTAGTCTGTCAGTAGCCATGATGTGGTAGTGGCTCACGTAGAAAAACTACAAGGACTTACAATTACAATATACAACTATGTACTGGGGCTTTGGGGAGGCGGGGAGAAAAAGAGGAAGATTGGCAACAGATGTTAGCTCAGGGTGACTCTTTCCCAGAAAAAAAAAAAAGTTTATTCTCAAATAATATTTTACTCCTTTTTTTTTTTTTTTTTGTGAGGAATACTGGCCCTGAGCTAACATCTGTTGCCAATCTTCCTCTTTTTGCTGAGGAAGATTGTCGCTAAGCTAACACCTGTGCCAATCTTCCTCTATTTTATGTGGGATGCTGCCACAGCATGGCTTGACAAGCAGTGCTAGGTCTGTGCCTTGGATGCAAACCTATGAACCCTGGGCCACTGAAGCGGAGTGCAGGAACTTAACCACTATGCCACCAGGCTGGCCGTGCTCAAATAATCCTTTCCTTTTTTAAACCACAACCTCTATAACTTAAAATGGTATAACAAAAATGGTACTTATCAAATCACACAAACCTAATAGGCAGCCTCAAATTATAGAATCATCTAGGCTTGGGGCACAGTGCTTTGAAGACAGCCATCCAATAAAATGCCAGATGCCATAAAAAAAAAAAAAACGTTGCTGGAACCTCTCATTCAGACTCAAAGGTGAACTCCTAACTGATGGTAACACTTATGGAACTGGTGGTATACAATATGGAAGTAATTTAAATATTTATTTTTATTCCCAAATGACAGAGACTAACTTTAAAGCAAGTACTATGTTCCATTTTTTTCTAAGAAAAACTTCTGTCCAGGAAATTTTAAAATTGAGACACATTGTAAGACACGTGTAAGTGTGTATGAAAAAGCCACAGTGCCAAGTGCATCATGCTGAAGACAAGCAAAAATTATAATCAGCAGAGTGATGGCATTTGTGGTATATAAAATACAAGAGTTCCAGCCAACTGGAAAATTTGATTCATCATAATAACACATATCCTAAGGGTTTCAGGTAGTTGATATTTTATAGTACTTTGACATAACAGCACAACCAAAAGCAACTGGAAATGCAGAGCTATTCACCTGTATAATTCAAAGGACTAAGACTGCTGTGCTTTTATAGTTTTTCTGATTACAGCCAGTTGTCACTTTTAAATGATGACAGTTTATCTGCACTGCTTCTACACTGATGCTTTATTTTACAGTAGAGACATGGGAAGGAAACTACCTGTTGCAGGTGAAGGCTCTTATGAAATAAAGACTATTCATCCAAAGGGCTCTTCTCTTACTTCCAAATTGAGGTTGCATCCCAGAACCTTAGATTAACAGCAGTCTGACCCCTGGTTGAGTAGTAGATTATTACGTGTACTGATAAACCTAGTATCATGACTCAGGTAAATCATTTCTTGGAAAACAGTAATACCAAACTAAATGGTCTAGTTATCTGAACTCTTTGTTCATGAACACAAAATAATGGCAATTTAAACATTAAGCTCATAATATAGATATGCGTGTAAATAAATATAGTAAGTTGAAATACAAGATGTATTTTATATAACAAGAGTAGGACATTTATTTTCCTGCCTGTTCATATAAAACTCTTTCCATAAGAGAGGAGAATTTTTCATTACTTCAGAAGAAAACAAGCTGGAAATATCTTCTGTAAGATGGAAATATAAAAAACAGCTCAAACTTGAGAAGTGATGAGAGGGAGTAGCAAAGGAGATATCAGATTCTTTTATTCATCTACTCTTATAGAAGCTTTGCCAGGTAAACATTATATTATTAACATTTCATCACTCCTCTACCAACAGCTATCACTTTGTCATATAAAAGGCTCCCACCAGTATTTAGATTTAGATTTACTTCTTTCGAGTGAAGATTTACCTTAAAGCTAATGTACCCTGATAACAAAAAGGTGATAGTGTTTTATAAGTAACATTAGTACAAACGGTGAAGTGGTGTACCTACAACATGACTGACAAACAATAATGTACAACTGAAATTTCACAAGGTTGTAAACTATCATAATCTCGATAAAAAGTTAAAAAAAGTAACATTAGTAACATTTTTGAAAAAAAGGCACATATGATTCAATAACGATATTAACTTTTCATCTTTGTATTTTTTTTTTTTTTAAAGATTTTATTTTTTCCTTTTTCTCCCCAAAGCCCCCCGGTACATAGTTGTGTATTCTTCGTTGTGGGTTCTTCTAGTTGTGGCATGTGGGACGCTGCCTCAGCGTGGTCTGATGAGCAGTGCCATGTCCGTGCCCAGGATTCGAACCAACGAAACACTGGGCCGCCTGCAGCGGAGCGCGCGAACTTAACCACTCGGCCACGGGGCCAGCCCCTCATCTTTGTATTTTTAAAGTCAACTCTAGTACACCTTTTAATTTACAACTGAGGCTTTATTTTCCAATTCTTTCACAGATGAAATTCTGAGGAATTTTCAAGCTCTATATAATACATTATCCCTTAAAATTTTGGCCACTAACCAGATGTGACATGATTTTCTGGGGCCCAGGGACAGGGTTAAAGTGATACTGAATCAAGTGAGGAAGTTATTCCCTCTACATTGCCTTTTAATTCCCGGACTGCATCAGGAAGTCTCAGGTTGGTGCCAGGATGTTATCAACACCTCTCTAACTCCTGCTAATCTCCCTTTTAAACAAAGAACAGTAGGTCTCAGGCTCAGAGTCTTCAGCAGGCAATAGTTTTTAGCTAGAATTTAACAACACTGCTTTGTTTAATTATCTTTATGCCTACCTTCCATTTAAGGCAAGTGATACCTGCTTTTTACTTGTGGTAGTTATTTCAAATTTCTTTTAAAAATTATTTTAATAATCACATTGATATAAAGAAATATTAAGAAAATCAGTATACAGGAAGTATGCAGCTAGGCCAAAATTTTGAAGATTACGTGAGAATTAGTGAAGTTTGAGAAATACTACACTTACCCATTTGGTCAACAAATAAATATAAGTGCCTTCTATGAGCATGCCATTGATTTAGCCACCATGAAGGACAGAAAGCGATGTTCAAAGAAATATAAACAGTAAAGTTGGAAGAGAAGGAAATTACTTCCAAGTGAGGTAATCAACAAAGGATTCACAGGCAAGGTGGCATTTGAGCTCGGACTCCATGGGTACAATTTAGACATGCAGAGATAGGGAGAGCATCTGAAGAGAGCAAAAGCGAAACGATACAGGCCTGAGAGGTGTCATGTTCCAAATCTCGCTTGTAGGGTTGGTTACAAGGGTATGTGTATAATGTACACACAAAATGAGCGCACATTATTATATGTAACTTTTTCCTTAATGAATTTGATACCCTACCTGTGACCTATACAACAAAAAGTCACTGAGGTTTCAGGCTTGGCTAGCTTGGGAAGGGGGGGAAGTAAACGCAATAAAGAGAAAAGGGAAATCAGAATTTAAAGACAAGGGGATCAAAAATACTTATTTTCACAAAACAAATTTTCAATAAAAACTGTTAGCTATTATACAAAAAAAAACCCAGCTCTATGCATCTACTTAATAGTTTCATTTCACTGAAGACAACTTATCTGAATTAAGGCTTATCTATTAAAATTAAATGTACTGTTCCCAAGCCCCTCAAACAAATGAGCACATTAATAGCATTCACCTCTAACAAAGTAACAAAGAATGGACAAAGTAGCTACACTACTTGTGTGCTAGGGACATCTGACAGAATTTAGCAAAATAATTTAAGATTGTATTCAACACTGAGACCCCATTTGTAAGCAACTTAGAAATAACTGTCTTAGAATCTACATTTTAACTTTTAACTCTTCGCAACAACTTAAGCTCTTAAAATTATTCAGTTATTAATTATTAAGTACATTTCAAGTGGCTTTTATCACATTTCGTAGTTTAAGAATTCATGACTAGAGAAGGAAATCATTCATAATAAAAATAAGGCCATTATCAACAAGTATTTACTTGTTGGAACTTTATAATGCCATTAATGAAATCCATAACTTGACCATAAAATCAAATTGAAAACATGAATTAATTATGGTTATAGAAAAGCATCAAGACATCAGGAAAAAAGAACATACTCTTCTGCCATAAATGAAAGCATTAAGGCTCACAGAAGCCTATGTGTAACCTTAACATTAATATTTTACTAAGGAATATAGAAGCCTTTTGTTATATCAGTGAGTTGCCACTAGATCTTCATACTTCAAAGAGCTTAAACTGAAAGCCAAAAAAGCACAATGTAGAGAATTTTAGAGCTGAAGGGGGACTCAGCTCAAGTGCAGTAATTTTCAAACTGGTATTCTAGGTAATTGTATTCTAGGAAATGTTAACAGGTTGGCCGTAAGAAAATAGGCTCTCTGGCCAAGTAAGCTAGGAAATGCTTTGGTATTCTTCCCCTGGAGATTTACATGCATATAAGCATAGCAATAAAGGTTTTGAGAAGTCCTGCAGTTAAAAGAAAACCAAATTTAAACCTGATTTAACCCAATGTGCTCCCCAATTATTTGCCATGGAACACTGTTTTGGGGCAGTAAGCCTATTAACGGACTCAGAACAGAGGTCAGGAGAAACATACATTTGCAAAACTCTGATCCTATGAAATTTCCTTCAAACAGATGACAAAACTGAGGCCTCGAGAGATCATACCTGGTTAGCAGGAGAACAAAGAACTTGAATGAAGTCTCTCCCAGGCCAGAGCTCTTTCCACTAGTTTAACTATAAAATAGGACTGCCTTGAGTGTCAATAGCCAAACATTTAACTAACAACATTTAATTTACATTTAACATTTTGATTATGATGCCACATTTTCTGGTTTGTGTATTAACTTAGGTGTTTTTAATTCTTCCTTCAAGACTTGAGTTCCTAATAATCAGGCCCACCTGGAGATTCGCCACTGTTCAGCAAACGTGGAGAATGCGTTCCTTCAGAGCGGCAGCTGAAAGAAATCACTAAAATAAAGCATTTGTACTACAACTTGTTTGGTATTAATTTACTCTTGCTATAACTTCCAGCAGCTGAACTAAATCACTGTTGTTTATCAGGTGGGGAGTGACCTAGCATACAATGCTGAGGTATGTCATCCACAGTAAAATGCAAGAGAAGACAATCTTGCCAACGACACCGAAATTGAGAGATTTTGTCTTCCTATAGTTAAGAAGTTATTTGTCAGCCAGTTAGGTTACTATGTTTTTTGTAACTTTATATAAAAAAATATTTTGATGGCTTTAACTGCAACTCCCAATCAGATTTTCCCAATCTTTATACTTCTCAACCTCCACAGAACTCTAAGATAGTGTAAGAATAATCAAAACAGAATTTACTTAGCTTTAAAAAAGTAGTTTTGTGCCACCACCCCCCCGCCCCGGGGAGGAAGAAAAATGGAAGAGACAAAACAAGTAACTATTGTTATGTTGCAACTTTAATCAAAGGTGATCGCCGTTAACAACTTCCTTATGACTAACCTGACTTCCTCTCATAAACTTCGGCACTCCTTCCCCTCCCTCGCCCGCCCCACCCCGGAACATTAACCCTGGCTGGCATCCCTGTCTCCTCAGTCCTAAAAGCACCCACCCGATGAATGAGACGACACGATGCCCAGATCCCGCCAACAAAGAGGTACCCCGCGCGCCTCGATCGCACAGGTGCGACCTCCACCCCAACCTTGCGCACGGCTCGGCCTCGGCGCAGCAGGCTCGGGACCCGCCACCGGACGCCCCGACACAGCCTCCGGCCACCCGTGCCCGGGCCGCCCTCGCGCCTCCGCCCGGCCCCGGCCCGCCAGTCCCCAGAAACCAGAGGGCGGCCGGCCGGCTTCGCGGCTCCAAGCGGGGCCAGGACTGCAACACCCCCGCCGCCCCAGCCGCCTGCCCCGCGGGGCGTCCCCGCGGCTCCGGAGCGAGCCGGCTGAGAGGCGGGTCGGGGCCGGCGGGCGGCCTCGCGACCGCGCCGGGGGCGGGGACGCTCTTACCTGCCGTGGGCTCGGCCGCTCCCCGCCGGCGCCGCTCTCCTGGCAACCGCGACAGCGACACCGAGGCCGGGAGCCCAAGGGCCTCCTGACAGCTCCCAGCGTGCCCCGCGCCCACGCCGGCGTCGACGTCGACGGCCCTCGGTCCCCGCCCCTCCGTTCCTCCCTCCTGTCCCTAGCTGTCGCGACAGCTCCCTCAAGCGGACTGTCGAGGAAGCGGCGCCCGGCCGCCACCTGCGGGAGCGGGCTCGGAAAGGGCTGCAGCAGGTGTTTCCAGCTCGCCGGCGCCGACTTTTGATGGAGAGTTTGAAGGGATGCTAGGGATTGAAAACAGCTTTTAAATATTAGTTAAACAATTATTTAAGTATTATTTAAATAATTCTTCAGTATTTCATATGAAGAACTTGAGGCTCACCTGGAGGTTAGAAGACTTGTTAGGAGACAGTTGTCAAATTTGGCGCAATTTTGAGTCTAGAACTCTCTAAATCATGTAGTTAGTACAACGAGGATTGCACCGTTTTGCCTAAACCGTAGGGTCAAAAAAAGATTGCATTTTTTCCCGAATGTGTGACTGTATGAAATATAACAGTCTTCAAAAATAATCAAAAACCAATTATGAAGAGCATGCTGCGCGAAACATGTTTTATGTTTCAAAATAATGTCAGTATTTAAGCACTTAATAGCCTTGAGAATTAAAAGTAGAAGATACGGGTTGAAATGGTCACCCTTCATCACCCTTATTTGAGATGGAATAACAGTAAACAATTCTTTTAACCGCGTTATTACCTCCATCCATGATTTTGAATTATCGTGATGGATACAGGAATTTGTGAAGCAACCCTACAAAACTTTAAAAACTCCGAATACCGATTTTAGAAAAATTGTCTTAAACTAGTATCTCTAGGGAAGTGGGTTTATTATTGGAAAGATCTTCAAATTGATATGTTTGGTTTATGGTAATTATGACCTTGAAATGATAAATGAATCAATAAACATGATTTTCTGTATATACCATCATTGTTTCTGCTTTAAAAAACGAACAGCCTCTTGTTTTTACAGAATTTTTATTATAATTCTACCGTGGCCTTTTATTTTAATATTTCCCCATTATAAGTATTTACATTATACTAGATCTTTTTCTTTACCATGTCAAATTTTCCAAAATTTTCTTTTAGTGGTTATGAGATCACGACTTCCCTGAGTCAATTTTTTCTTCTGCAAAACTGCGTAGTGGAAATGTACATATGGAATCATTCGCATCTTCCTTTTTTCAAAGTTGCAGGAATGGTTCATCCTGTGATTCACGATACTAGATTTAACCACACTGTCTACTGCATAGACAGAAAGCTCACATTTTTGCAATTATTTCCATCGTGGAGCGATCTTGTCTAAATTGAGAAGCAATGCCAAGTCAACTCTGGACATTTGTTGCTGCAGGCAGAGGAGAGCTAACAAACCATACTCCATAGTTCATAAAAAAGAGACCATAGTTCTTAAAAAAAAAAAAAGAAGAAGATAAAGTGGGTTTGGGGTGGGAAATTCTGCTCCGGGCCTCCTAGGGACAGTGCCCGCCTCTATCGCCTCCCTCCATCATCTCCCGCTCTTCCAGCCTCATCCCTTCCCATGGTAGCCAAAGAGGTCTACTCTGGTCTGATTTTTAGGGTCATTTCCAGGGAGACTATCGCATCAGGTCACGCCCATAATAAACCGAGTGGGAGGACGGTTTGGCTCTCCCCGCCCCCCTTTCTCAGCGATCAGACGGAAAGCCGGATTTGAAAATGCTCGCGCCCCGCCTGTCGAGTCCCCGCGGCGGCGCGCTCTCCGCCCGGCAGGCGGCGCTGTGGGCTGGGAGGCTGTGTGCGCCCGGAGCCGGTCCCGGAGGTCCGCGCCGCCGCCGCCGCTGCTTCTGCTGGGGCCGCACGTGCAGGAGCTCCTGGCCTTGGCGTTCCGGTTCGCCAGAACCTTCGGCTGGGCGCCCGGCATGGCGGCTGCCGCCGCGGAGACGCGCGTGTTTCTGGAGGTGCGGAGACGGCTGCAGAGCGCGCTGCTGATCCTGGGGTAAGGCCAGCGGTGGGCGCAGCGCCTGGACCGCTTGTCTGCTTCTCAGGGAGTCTCCGACTCCCTCGGAAGCCTGGAATTTCTTCTTTCTAGTTACTTTAAAACCTCTCGCTTACTCAAAGTGGAGTGTTCTCCCCCACCCCCCCGCCCTGATTCCCACCCCGATTCCCACCCCATAGTCCCCCCATCGATTGGCAGTGCGGGCATCACTTGGGAGTTTTTAGAAATGCAGAGTCTCAGCCCTACCCCAGACCTGCTGAATCAGAGCTTAGATTTTAACACGCTTCCCAGGGTTCAAATGCACATTAAAGTTTGAGGAGCACGGATGTAAAATAGCTTTGGCAGTGCCCCGCGTTTCCAACAAAACAATGCAAACAATGCCTTTCGGGATCCTTGTTATAAGATCACTTCCACCGTGTGAGCTCCCTTTTTTGTAAATAGCCTGTTTTTTTTTGTTTTTGTTTTTCTGTTCTCTGCAGAGAAACCGACACAGTCGTTCAATAAACGTGTGTGGGGTGAACGACTGACAAAGGTTACAGACTTCTTATTGGAGCTCATTCTTTCATTCATATTCCGAGTTCCAATGAGAAGTCTGCAAACGTTTAACTTGTCATTCACTGCACAAACAAGAAACTTTTAGGAAGAGTGTTCTCTTTTTTGTTTGGGAGTATATGGGCCCCTCGACTATTCTCTTGTGACCGCTGTTTCAGAGTAAGTTAGATGTTAAAACCCTTAAAATTTTATTACACAGCGCCGCACTGATGTAGATTGACGCTTTGCTTTCTCTCTTCAATCAGCCAGGTATCTGGTGTGGCAGTTTGGGATTGGGCATGAGAACTGCATTCAGATCCTAGCTTTGTCACAGGGGAGAATCATTCAATCTGAATTTTTTCAGTTGTAAAACGGGGATGATGTTTATTACTCTTCTTTCTCTCTCTCATCTCTCTCTCAAATCGTGAGTTCAGACAAGTATGTCCAATTCCAATCCACCTTGTAGGGTTATTAGGAGCCCAAACCTTACACAAGGCAAAACAAAACAAAACAAAACAAGACAACCTCCCTACTTCCTCCTGTCAAAGGGGGCCTTCGAGTTTCCTCTGGATTACTCTCCCTTGTTTAAGCAAGTTAAGAAACCTAACTTTGCTGGCACTACTAGTTTGTCCCTGGTGGTCTTTGGCTGTTGAGCTTTATCATCAGTCAGTTCCCCCTACCCTAAAAGCAACTGCTGTTCTGATTTCATTCAACAAAGATTAGTTTTGCCATTTCTTGAACTGTGTATAAATGGATTCATGCAGTATGTACTTTTTTGTTTCTGGCTGCTTTCCTTCAACAGTGTTACTGAGATTCGTGTTTCATCTATGGCACTGCATATATCAGTAGTCCATTCTTTTTTCTTGCTCAGTAGTTTTCCACTGTAGGAATATATGGCAATTCATTTATCCATTCTTCCATTGCTGGATGTTTTGATGTTTCTAGAGCTTGCTTATTATGAATAAAGCTGCCATAACATTGTTGTGTTTAAGTCTTTCTGTGGACATACGTTTTCATTTCTCTTGGGTGGAATTGCTGGGTCATAGGGTAGATGGGGCTTTACTTAATGAGAAGCCACCATACAGTTCTCTGAGGTGAATATGAAGTGCTAGTTTATATTCTTGCCGGAAAGGAAATGAGAGTTCTGATTGCTTCACATTCTTGTCTGCGTTTAGTGTTGTCAACCTTTTGGATTTTAGCCATTCTAGTGGTATAAAGTGATATCTCATTGTCATTTTAATTTGCATTTTCCTGATTAATAATGTCGAACACCTTTTCATTTGCTTTTTGGTCATTCATATATGTTCCTTTGTAAAATGTCTTCTAATTATTTGCCATAAAAAAAATCAAGTTGTCTTATTGTTGAATTTAAAGAGTTCTTTATATAGTCTGGAAACAAGACCTTTCTCATTTAAGCCTTGTGAATATATGAATATTTTCTCCCAATCATCTGTAACTTACCTTTTCATTTTCTTAACAGTATCTTGATGGACAGAAACTTTTTTTTTCATCTTAGTAAATTAATTGAGGTAAGAATTATACAGCTTTTTAGAAACTAGTCAGACAATTCCTATTATGCTATGTAACAAGTGTTTTTAGTGAAATTTGAGATTGTTTAGTTTGTTCCTTCATCTGAGTCTGCCAGAGCTTTTTTTTTTATTAAGATTATGATAGTTTACAACCTTGTGAAATTTCAGTTGTCCATTATTGTTAGTCATGTTGTGGGTGCACCACTTCACCCTTTGTGCCCTCCCCTTTCCCCTGGTAACCACCAATCAGTTCTCTTTGTCTATATGTTAACTTTCACCTATGAGTGGAGTCATACAGAGTTCGTCTTTTTCTGTCTGGCTTATTTCACTTAACATAATACCCTCAAGGTCTATCCATGTTGTTGTGAATGGGACGATTTTGGATGGACAGAAACTTTTAATTACAGTGAAGTGTTTTTTATGTCCTAAGGGGTCTTTGCCTACCTCAAGGTTGTAAAGATTTTTTCCCTGTGTTTATTTTCTAGGAGTTACATAGTTTTAGCTTTTATATTTAGATCTATGATTATGTCACATTCATTTTTGTGTTTGTAGTGAGGTCAAGGTCAAAGTTCATTTTTTTTCTGTAAGGATATCCAGTTGTTCCATGACCATTAGTTAGAAAGACTGTCATTTCCCCCACTGAGGTAACTCACTGTCTTTTGTCAGAAATCAGTTGACTGTACATTTGTGTAGTATATTTTCTTCTACCCTTTTACTCTCAACCTGTGTCTTTATATGTGAGTTTTTTAAAGCATATGCAGGGTGGAATTTTTAAAAATCTATTCTGACAACCTCTGCCTTTTAATTAGAATTTTTGTTTTATTTACAATGTGAATGATATTTTGAGTTTTAGTCTTGTTCCTAATCTTAAAAGAAATGCTTCTAGCATTTCATCATTAGGTATGATGAAGTTGACTTTTGATGAATCTTTTGGTAGATTGCATAGTTCCTTTCTATTCTTAGTTTACTGTGGGTTTCAATCGTGAACAGATAATTGTATTTTCTATAATGATTCCTGCACGTATTGTGTTAGTTCTATTTTTTCCCTTTAATCTTTACATCTGTGAATTGCATTAGAAAAATCTGTTTAAAGAACAAAATCATTCCATTTGCAATAACATGGATGGACCTTGAGAGAATTATGTTAAGTGAAATAAGCCAGCGAGAGAAAGATAATCTGTGTATGACTCCACTCATATGAGGAATTTAAAAGTATGGACCAAGAACAGTTTAGTGGATACCAGGGGAAAGGTGGGGTGGGGGGTGGGCACAAAGGGTTGAAGTGGTGCACCTACAACATGACTGACAAACATTAATGTACAATTGAAATTTCACAAGATTGTAACCTATCAATAACTCAATAAAAAACAAATTAAAAAAAAAAAAAAAGAAAAATCTGTTTAAGTTAAGCCATCTTAGCATTCCTGGGATAAACTTAGCCATGCATTTATTCAGTCCACAGATGTTTACTGAGTTCCTATTCTAGTGCCAAAAACTCAGATTCTAAGTGCTGGGTGTACAGCTCTGAACAATAACAACGGCAAAGACAAAAATACTTGCTCTCGTTGAGCTTGCAGTCTACCGGCAGCAGTGGGCGAGAGGTAGGCAGAAAATACACAAAATAAATAAAATATATATTATATCAAATAGAGATCTGTACGTAGAAAAAAATAAAACAGAAAAAGGGGTAGGGAGAAGAAATTACAACCCCTTATTCCGAGTGAGAAAGCAGCATTTGAGTAATCACCTAAAAAGAATGAGATGTGGAACCATACGCTATTCAGTGGAAAACGGTTTCTCTCTGAGAGAACAGAGGCATGAGGGGGTGCCTAATTTAGAGAGATTTGGGTGGGCTGGTGGAGCATGTAGGAAGGGGTCTTAAAGTGGTGTGCTGGTAAATGTTTAACAACCTGCTCTCCAGGAAAACCAAACCCGTCAACAAACTGAAACCTTCAGGAAGTGCATTTACTGATTCCTCTGGTGAGAATACTTTCACCACGGATGATGTCAGGTTTCCGAAGGGAGGTCAGCTGGTTTGCAGAATGCCTGGAATTTTAACAACTGGCTCTAGTATATCACTGGACCTTATAGATCATTGATAGGACTTTAGCTTGTACTCAGAGTGAGATGTGAAGTTGTTGGATAGTTTCAAGCAGAGTGTGATACCTGAAAGAATGCGAGCGAATAGTGAAGAAAGCCTCAAGTATAGAAGGTACGGACAATTAGGGTCTCAAAAACGTTGTTTTGGAACCATCTCAAACTTGTAAGCTGTCACTCCTGAATATTTTGTTGTGGATTTCCTACAAATAAGGACATTCTCCTACATAACCACCATGCAACCCTCAAAACTGGGAAATATGTTACTACCATCTCATACTTAGACCTCGTTCAGGTTTTGCCAGTTGTCTACGTAATATCTGTGATAGCAAGGTAATCCAGTTCAGAATATGCGTTGCATTTCATTGTCATGTTGCCTTAGTCTCTTTCAATCTGGAAGGGTTCCTCAGTTTTCCTTGACTTTCACGATCCTGACACTTATGAAGATTATAGCCCAGTTATTTTGTATAATATCCCTCCATTTGGGTTTGTTTCACGTTTTCTCAAGATTAGGTTCAGATTAGGCATCTTTGGCAGGAACATCACAGAAGTGACGCTGTATTCTCATTGCATCCTGTCAGGTGGCACATGATTTTGATTTGTTTCATTAAAGTTCATGTTAACTTTGAGCACTAAATAAGGTGGTTTCTGTCAGGCTTCTCTCCCATCAAGTTACTCTTTTCCTCTACATAATCAATAAGTATTAATTAGAGAGGTCCTTTGAGACTATGTGAATACCATGAGTCTGTTCCTCATCAGACTCATTTTGTTCATTCATTTATTTACATCAGTATGGAGCCGTGGTCCTGATGTATTCAGTGGGTTACTTTTTTGCTCAGAGTATACCAGATGTGGCCAGGGGAGTCCCTTCAAGATCATTTCTGTGTCTTCTTTGACATGTCCCTGTCATTCTTTGATTGC
Source organism: Equus przewalskii (assembly GCF_037783145.1). Lineage (NCBI taxonomy): Eukaryota > Metazoa > Chordata > Mammalia > Perissodactyla > Equidae > Equus > Equus przewalskii. The sequence continues at coordinate 36,486,802 of NC_091839.1, read as the reverse complement.
TTCTTTACTGTGTTGCACAGCAAGATGTTCCAGGCTCATCTCATTCTTTTACTGTTCCAGCCCTGGATGTAGTTATTTTTCCTAGGAACCCTGTTTTGTTTTTGTTCGCTTGTTTTTAAGTGGAAAATGACCTTTAGAAACCAAAATCTGGACTCAAAGTGTACTCATTACTATTGGGATGTCACTTCTTCCAGGCCCACTAGTGGACAGAACTAGAGTGTGTGTGTGACATATATATGATATTTATGTTACCTGGCCCACCATCTGCATAAGACATTAACCACAGCCCTGCTCAGAACATATTCTCTTTAGCTCGCAGGAAACCACAAAGAAAGGGAGGAGGAGATGACTGAGACATATAGTCGAAACCAGTTAAAACCAGCTGAAGGCGACATGGCACTCTGACTTGACCTGACGTAGACCCCGCAGCTCATTATACACTCATTGTAATACATTACCATGCTACATAACACACCCACCGGCACCATGACAGTTTACAATTGCCATGGCAATGGCAGGATATAGCTAAATAAGGAAAGAAAAGAGGTGGCATCCTGTTCCCCCAAAAAGCTTGCCAAATTCCTCAAATAACTATGACTATTCTTCCCCTTCATTGCCTTGATCCCTTATAACAGTTGCTTACTTGCCCCAAGAGCTGAGAAGCTGATTTGTGAACGTAGTTCCCACGTCTCCATTCTTTGGCCATTGAATAAAAGCTTGTGCTGTTGAACGCTCAGCTTTGGTCTCGTTTCAAATCCATGACACCGAACAGAAAAGGATCCTGCAAGGAAGAAAGGGCTAATTGTGGGTTCAAGTCCCACCAGAGGGATGCAAAATTGGTAGCATTTATGTAAGAATGTATATGTGTATGTGTATTTGCATATATATCATACATACACATATGTACGTTTACATCTATATTTGTTACTGTATCTGTTCATATACATTGAAAACCATGACTTCATACAAATATTTCCAGTTCTTGTCTACCACCACAGGAGCCATTCTGGTTTTCTCCCTTTCTGTCTTTGTAGCTCTGTTCTCCCATAGTGAAATCCTGGCTTTCATTATTCTCATGGCATACATTTACGTAGTCAATTCCCCTCTTTGTGACTGATGTTCTGCTGGCATCCTTTGCTGCTTCCCTTTTCCACTCAGTATTGACACTCTCCTCACCTGCTTGTGCTCTGTTATAGACTGAATGTTTGTGTCCCCTGAAAATTCATATTGAAGCTCTAACCCCCCAGTGTGATGGTGTTAGGAGATGCGGCCTTCGGGTGATAGTTAAGTTCAGCGGAGTTCATGAGGGTGGAACCACCATGATGGGATTAGTGCTCTTGTAGGAATAGACACCAAAACTTCTCTGTCATGCAAGGATACACAAAGGAGGCAGCCATCTGCAAGCTAGAGAGAGGGCCCTCAACAAGAACCAGATCTGCCTGCACCTTGATCTTGGACTTCCCAGCCTCCAGAACTATGAGAAATAAATGTCTGTTGTTTAAGCTACCTGTCTCTAATGTTTTATTTTAGTCACCTGAGCTGACTAAGAGAGGCTCTGAAACTCCATGCTGAGCTGCCTGCTTCCACCTCCTGCTCAGCTCTCTTCACTACTCTTGGGATCTGACATCGCTGCTGGGTGGCTCTCCTGCTGGATGCCCTCTTCCCCCTGCTGGGTTTCTCACATTCACCCCAGCCACTGTGGTTCTCCCATCCTGGCGAAGATGCCTACTTTACTCAGCCCTGTGTAACTGGCTGAATTGTTCAGAGAGGGGAAGAAGGATAGTAAGCCACAGATGGGGGGGTGGGGTTAGGAACCCGGTGGTGTCCCTTGAGGCACTTCCCAGTGCCAACTGCACCGTCCAGTTTGAAAATCACAGAAGTAGTAAAATGGACAAATTGTGTATTTTTAGAGCAGTGGTCAGCCAACTACGGCCCGTAGGCCAGTTCTAACCTGCGGCCTGTTTTGGTACGGCCTGTGAGCTAAAATTGGCTGTTGCATTTTATAAAGGGTTATTTAAAAAAAACACAAGAATAAAGTAGAATATGCAACAGAGACCATCTGTGGCCTGTAAAACCTGAAATATTTACCATCTAGCCTTTTATCTAAAATGTTTTCTGACCTGTGCTCTAGAGGATTATTATTTCTTAAACATTTCTTTTTTTTTTAAATAGCACAGTTTTATTTATTTATTTATTTATTTATTGAGTTCATAATAGTTTACGTCAATGTGAGATTTAGGTTGCACATTATTTCTTCTCTGTCACCACATAAGTGCTCCCCTTCACCCCCTGTGCCCACTCCCCATCCTCCTTCCCCTGGTAACCACTGAACTGTTCTCTTTGTTCATATTCCACATATGAGTGAAATCATCTGGTGTTTGTCTTTCTCAGTCTGGCTTATTTCGCTTAGCATAATTCCCTCCAGGTCCATCCATGTTGTTGCAAATGGGATGAATTTGTCTTTCTTTACTGCTGAGTAGTATTCCATTGTATATATATATACACCACATCTTCTTTATCCAATCATCATCAGTCGGTGGGCACTTGGGTTTTTTCCATGTGTTGGCTATTGTGAATAGTGCTGCAATGAACGTAGGGGTGCATATGTTACTTTCGATTGTTGATTTCAAGTTGTTTGGATAGATACCCAGTAGTGGGATAGCTGGGTCATATGGTAGTTCTATTTTTAGTTTTTTGAAGAATCTCCATACTGTTTTCCATAGTGGCTGCACCAGTTTGCATTCCCACCAGCAGTGTATGAGGGTTCTCTTTTCTCCACACCCTCTCCAACGTTTGTTATTTTTAGTGTTGGTGATTATAGCCATTTTAACAGGCGTAAGGTGATGTCTTAGTGTAGTTTTGATTTACATTTCCCTGATTAGTGATGTTGAGCATCTTTTCATGTGTTTATTGGCCATCTGTATATCTTCTTTGGAAAAATGTTCATATCCTCTGCCCATTTTTTGATCAGGCTGTTTTTTTTTTATTGTTCAGTTGTGTGAGTTCCTTATATATTATGGAGATTAACCCCTTGTCAGATATGTGATTTGCAAATATTTTCTCTCAATTGGTGGGTTGTCTCTTGTTTTGATCCTAGTTTCTTTGGCCTTGCAAAAGCTCTTTAGTCTGATGAATTCCCACTTGTTTATTTTTTCTTTTGTTTTCCTTGTCTGAGAAGACATGGTATTTGAAAAGATCCTTATAAGGTCGATGTCAAAGAATGTGTTACCTATATTATCTTCCAGGAGTTTTATGATTTCAGGACTTATCTTCAAGTCTTCGATCCATTTTGAGTTTATTTTTGTGTATGGCATGAGATAATGGTCTACCTTCATTCTTTTGCCTGTGGCTGTCCAGTTTTCCCAACACCATTTATTGAACAGACTATCTTTTCTCCATTGTATGTTCTTGGCACCTTTGTCGAAGATTAGCTGTCTGTATATGTGCGGTTTTATTTCTGGGCTTTCAGTTCTGTTCCCTCCATCTGTTCCTGTTTTTGTACCAGCACTATGCTGTTTTGATCAGTATGGCCTTGTAGTACATTTTGAAGTCAGGGATGTGATGCCTCCATCTTTGTTCTTTTTTCTCAGGATTGCTTTAGAAATTTGGGGTCTTTGGTTGCCCCATATGAATTTTAGGATTGTTTGTTCTATTTCCATGAAGTCATTGGGATTCTGATTGGGATTGCATTGAACCTGTAGATTGCTTTGGTTAGTATGGACATTTTAACTATGTTTATTCTTCCAATTCATCTGCATGGAATCTCTTTCCATCTCTTACATCATTATCAATTTCTTTCAGTAATGTCTTATAGTTTTTGTTGTATAAGTCCTTCACTCCTGGGTTAAATTTATTCCTAGGTACTTTATTCTTTTAGTTGCGATTGTAAATGGAATGGTATTCTTGAGTTCTCTTTCTGTAAGTTCGTTATTAGAGTATAGAAAAGCAATTGATTTTTGTAAGTTGATTTTGTGCCCTGCAACTTTACTGTAGTTAATTATTTCTAATAGTTTTCTGGTGGATTCTTTAGGGTTTTCTGTTTATAAGGTCATGTTGTTGGCATACAGCAAGAGTTTCACTTCTTCACTCCCTATTTGGATTCCTTTTATTCCTTTCTCTTGCCTAATTGCTGTGGCTGAAACCTCCAATACTATGTTGAATAAGAGTGATGATAGTGGACATCTTTGTCTTGTTCTTGTTCTCAGGGGGATGGCTTTCGGTTTTTCCCCACTGAGTATGATGTTGGCTGTGGTTTTGTCATATGTGGCTTTTATTATGTTGAGGTAATTTCCTTCTGTCCCCATTTGGTTAAGAGTTTTTATCATAAATGGCTGTTGGATCTTGTCAGATGCTTTCTCTCCATCTATTGAGATGATCATGTGTTTTTTATTCCTCAATTTGTTGATGTGGTGTATCACGTTGATTGATTTGCAGATGTTGAACCATCCCTGTGCCCCTGGTATAAATCCCACTTGATCATGATATATGATCCTTTTGATGTGTTGCTGTTTTGGGGTTGCCAGAATTTTGTTGAGGACTTTTGCATCTATGTTCATCACCAATATTGGCCTGTAGTTTTCCTTTTTTGTGTTGTCCTTGTCAGGCTTTGGTATCCGAGTGATGTTGGCCTTGTAGAATGTGTTAGAAAGTGTTTCATCTTCTCTAATTTTTTGGAATAGCTTGAGAAGGATCGGTATTAAATCCTCTCTGAAAGTTTGGTAGAATTCCCCAGGGAAGCCATCTGGTCCTGGGCTTTTATTCTTTGGGATGCTTTTGATTACTGTTTCAATTTCCTTCCTTGTGATTGGTCTATTCAGATTATCTATTTCTACTTGATTCAGCTTTGGGAGGTTGTAAGAGTCTGAGACTTTATCCATTTCCTCTACATTATCCATTTTGTTGGCATATAATATTTCATAGTGCTCTCTTATAATCCGTTGTATTGCTGTGGTATGTGTTGTTATTTCTCCTCTTTCATTTCTGATTTTGTTTATCTGAGCTTTCTCTCTTTTTTTCTTTGTAAGTCTGGCTGGGGTTAGTCAATTTTATGTCTTCTCAAAGAACCAGCTCTAGGGGCGGGCCCAGTGGCGCAGCAGTTAAGTGCACATGTTCTGCTTTGGCGGCCTGGGGTTCGCCGGTTCAGATCCTGGGTGCAGACATGGCACAGCTTGGCATGCCATGCTGTGGTAGGAGTCCCACATATAAACTAGAGGAAGATGGGCATGGATGTTAGCTCAGGGCCAGTCTTCCTCAGCAAAAAGAGGAGGATTGGCAGCAGTTAGCTCAGGGCTAATCTTCCTCAAAAAAATAAAAAGAACCAGCTCTTTGTTTCTTTGATCCTTTCCACTGCCTTTTTTGTTTCAAAAGCTTTTATTTCTGCTCTAATTTTTATTATTTCTCTCCTTCAGCTGACTTTGGGCTTGTTTGTTCTTCTTTTTCTAATTCAGTTGGGTGTAATTTGAGATTGCTTATTTGGGATTTTTCTTGTTTGTTAAGCTGTGCCTGTATTGCGATGAATTTTCCTCTTAATATGGCTTTTGCTGCATCCCAAATGAGTTGATATGGTGTATTATCATTTTCATTTGTCTGCAGATATTTTTTGATTTCTCCTTTACTTTCTTCAATGATCCATTGCTTGTTCATGTTGTTTAGTCTCCACATCTTTGTCCCTTTCTCAGGTTTTTTCTGGTAATCAGTTTCAAGCTTTGTAGCATTGTGATTGGAAAAGATGCTTGTTATTATTTCAATTTTCTTAAATTTGATGAGGCTTGCCTTGTTTCCCAATATATGGTCTATCCTTGAGACGGTTCCGTATGCACTTGAGATGAACGTGTATTCTGCTGTTTTTGGATGGAGTGTTCTATATATGTCTATTAAGTCCAACTGGTTTAGCTTTTCATATAATTCCACTGTTTCCTTGTTGATTTTATGTCTAGATGATCTATCCATTGATGTGAGTGGGGTGTTGAGGTCCCCTACTGTTATTGTGTTATTATTAATGTCTTCTTTTAAGTTTGTTAATCGTTGCTTTATGAACTTTGGTGCTCCTGTGTTGGGTGCATAGGTATTCATAAGTGTTATTTATTCTTGGTGGAGTGTCCCTTTGATCATTATATACTGCCCCTCTTTGTCTCTCTTCACCTGTCTTATCTTGAAGTCTACTTTGTCTGATATAATTATTTCAACACCTGCTTTCTCTTGTTTGCCATTAGCTTGGAGTATCGTCTTCCATCCCTTTACTGTGAGCCTGTGTTTGTCATTGGAGCTGAGATGTGTTTCCTGGAGGCAGCATAATGTTGAGTCTTGTTCTTTAATCCATCTTGCCACTCTGTGTCTTTTTGTTGGAGGATTCCATCCATGTATGTTTGTGGTGATTATTGATATATGAGGGCTTAATGCTGTCATTTTACCACTCATTTTCTGGTTGTCCTTCATTTCCTTTGTTTCTCGTCCTGTGTGCTTTGGTCTACCCATTGAAGTATGTAGTTTTTTTATGCTGTATTTCTTTGTTTTCTCCTTATTTATGATTCGTGTCTCTGTTCTGCTTTTTTGTTTAGTGGTGACTATGAGGTTTGTATTCAGAATCTCGTGTATAAGATAGTCCATTTTCTGATGGCCTCTCAATTCCTTAGTCTAAACTGATTCAGTCCTTTTCCTCCTCCCCTCCTGAGTTGTTTTTCTTATTCCATCTTGTGTTGTGAGTTTGTGGTTAAAGTGACAAGATTGTTTTTGGTGTTTTCCTTCCCTTTATCTTTAATGCTTCACTTAAGTATTTTGTATCCTAGTCTGGTTCTTTCTACCTATTTATCTCCTCACTCAGTGCTTTGTAACCACTTTCTCCCCTTTTTTCCCCCCAGGTCTGAGGGCTTTCTTGAGGATTTCTCGTAGTGGGGCATCTCGTGGCTACAAACTCCCTTAGCTTTTGTTTGTCTGGGAAAGTTTTTATTTCTCCATCATATCTGAAGGATATTTTTGCTGGATAGAGTATTCTTGGCTGAAAATTTTTGTCTTCCAACGATTTGAATATGTCATTCCGTTCTCTCCTAGCTTGTAAGGATTCTGCAGAGAAATCCGTTGAAAACCTGATAGGGGTTCCTTTGTAGGTTATATTTTTCTGCCTTGCTGCCCTTACTATTCTTTCTTTATCATTCATTTTTGCCAGTTTCACTACTGTATGCCTTGCAGTAGGTCTTTTTACATCGACAAATCTAGATCTGGAAGCCTCTTCCTCACTGATTTCTCTCTCTTTCCCTAGGTTCGGGAAGTTCTCTGCTTTTATTTCTTTGAACATGCTTTCTGCTCTATTCTCCTCTTCTTCTTCTTCAATGCCTATAATTCTTATGTTGCATTCCCTAATTGAGCCAGATATTTCTCGGAGACTTTCTTCATTTCTTTTTAGACTTAGTTCTCTCTTTTCCTCTGTCTGGAGCATTTCAACATGTCTGTCTTTGATTATGCTGATACGCTCCTCTATGATGTCCACTTGAGCGTTCAGGGAATCCGTATTTTGTTTTCTCTCTTCCATTGTGTCTTTCATCTCTAATATTTCTGATTGATTCTTCTTTATGGTTTCAACCTCTTTTGTGAAGCATCTCCTGAACTCATTGAATTCTTTCTCTACATTCTCTTTTACCTTGTTGAGTTTTTTGATGATAGTTGTTTTGAATTCATTGTCATTTAGATTACATGTTTGTGTCCTCAGGACTGAATGCTGGATACTTGTCTTTTTCTCTCTGGTCTGGAGATCTGATATAATGTGTGATATTGCTAGAGCAGGTAGCTCTGGTCTTACACATCCTGATATTATTTGGTTGCAGTTACTGCCTATCGCCACTGGGTAGGGGTCCAGAGCTGCATATTCTGAGCCCTCTGCTTTCAGAGGAGGTCTTAGGCGGTAGGGTGGGCTCAAGGTGGGTTGGGGGAGGGGTGCTTTCTCCTGCATGCTCTCAGGTCTTTCTCGCTCTGCTCTCATTATCTGCTCTCCTGGGGTGTTGGCTTGATGAGAAAGCCTCGACCCGGTAGAGGGCTTTCCTCTAGGCTGCACAGGCCCTCGGGTCCTTGATGTTCCCTCGAATGAACATCCCCTCCCCTGTTCCTTCCCTCTCAGAGGCCCCCTGCGGTTGTGGGTCACAGTCTATTAGGGAAAGGAGCAAGGTTTTCTCTTACCCTATTCCAGCTCTTCTGAGGGGCCTCCAGCTTCTCCGCCCTCCGTCATGTGGCTGCGGGTATCTCTCTGATGTTTTTTTGTTGTGTTAGGATGTCCTCTGTTGGAGTATGAATGTCCCTTTTCGTTGTATGTTGGAGAGGAGAGAGTCCTGGGCAAGTTCACTCCACCGTGATGCTGACGTCACTCCTTAAACATCATTTCTTAAAATTCGACTTTTGAGTCAGGCACTTGAGGCTGTCTTCCCTGGAAAAGACTCAGGTTTTTAATATTCTGTATTACCAATAAAGTACAGATCCCTATGCTTTGAAAAGGAACTAACTAGAAAGTAGTCTTAAGGTTTTCTGAGGCAAATTAAGGGGCCTCACCAAGATTCACACTTGGACACATGGTATGACCTCTATACTTAGATGACATTTGAGTCAACGGCCCACCTTCTGCACTTGGTGACACTGAGTGGATGGCCTGCTCCTGCTCTCTGCACTTAAAAGGGAGTCAGGGAGCTGAGCGCCTCTGTTGCAGTGCCAAGCATATTTCAGCTTCACATGAGGGTTGATTCTCTGTGTCTGCATCTCCTTCTGTACTTCTGGTGCCTGGTGGACACGCGCTCTGTTGTACTCCCCATTGTCTACACTGAGGGATTTGTGTTTGTAGTGAATTGATTAGTAAGTCCCTTCATGCTTGGTATTCGTATATCACCAGATTGTTTTCTTCATTCGATTTTTTTTTCCTAAAATTGACAAGGAAGTTTTTTTCTCCTGTACCTTTTGTTTCATGTGATCCTGGTCTCTTTGTCAAAATCCTGTTGATCAGATAACACTACTTTACTCTAATTTCCTGAAAGATAAAACATCATTGTAATGCTGGTCTCAGAAGCAAGGGTATTTCACCCATTCATCCATTTGTTGTTCAAATAACATTTACTTAGTGCTTGACCTGTGATAGTCCTTGCACCCTGCCCTGTGTCCTAGTACCCTATATTTATCATGAATAAGTACAATGTAGTTTTCTTTTTTTTTTGCTTTTTCTCCCCAAGTACCCCCAGTACATGACTGTATATTTTAGTTGTGGGTCCCTCTAGTTGTGGCCTGTGGGATGCCGCCTCAACATGGCCTGATGAGCTGTGTCATGTCCGCACACAGGATCCAAACTGGCAAAACCCTGGGGCGCCGAAGTGGAGAGGGTGAACTTAACCACTTGGCCATGGGGCCGGCCCCTACAATATAGTTTTCATACTCCCTTGATCATTCCTGTTTACTTGCCTGTTCCCTAGTTGTGGGAGGGGCAGGGAAAATATCTTGGTAATTGTTATATTCCCCATACCTGGCACATGATAGAACGCAGAGAAGATGCGTTGAATGAGTGAGTGAGTGAGTGGTTGAAGCTACAAACCATGCTAGAGTCAAGAGATGCAGCAATGAATAAGCCACTGTCTTATGCTACCTTGTAGAATTCTTTTTTTTTTAAAGATTGGCATCTGAGCTAACAACTGTTGCTAATCTTCTTTTTTTTTTCCTGCTTTTTCTCCCCAAATCCCCCCAGTATATAGTTGTATATTTTAGTTGAGGGTCCTTCTAGTTGTGGCATGTAGGACACTGCCTCACTGTGGCCTGACAGCAGTGCCATGTCCGTGCCCAGAATCCAAACCAGTGAAACCCTGGGCCACTGAAGTTGAGTGCGCGAACTTAACCACTTGCCATGGGGCTGGCCCCTGCCTTGTAGAATTCTCTTGCCAAAAATAATCTGAAGAACAAGTGCATGATATATGACAGATCAGCACTAGGTTGTGCTGGTTTGAAGAAACTGAAGTTGGGGAGATTGGTGGGAACACATATGGGGCGTGAGGAAATGGAGTGGCAGGCTGTGCAAGCAGAATGGCTCTGGGAGCGACCCCAGGAAGGTCCAGGCTGGAGCAGATGGAGGAAGCATTAGGATAGAGGGGGAGAGTCAGGACCCTGGATCATGAGCAATGGAAGAAAGCGCCTGTTTCAAAATGCATCATTACCATAAAAAATATGTCCCAGACTTTTCATGTTACAGTGACAGCAGACAGTACTCTCTGACCTGATCTAAATCTAGTGTAGATGGGTTTCCTTTAGGTCAGTTCACTGCTATTTATTGCAACAGTGACTTTAGGGTCCTTATTGAAGAGGAACAGAGAGACGCTTGGCCTTTTTTGTTTCTTTCATCATGTGGTTCTCATCAATAAGAAATAATTTTTTTTGTGTTTTATTTTTAATTACCAGAGAGCCAAAAGAAGGAGGTGTGCCCTTGGATGTTTCTGTGACGCCGTCCTCACTCCAGGTGAAAACCCCCACTGGCTGCACAGAGCTCCGGCTTCCAGCAGAGGTCAGGCTTGCACCTTCCTCTTGCCATGGGCTGCGGTATGTGGCTGGAGATGGGCTGCACCTGCGGCTGCAGACACAGGCAGACTTCAGCCCAAGTGAGTACCACGAGCACTCCTCTTGCTGCATTTACTTTTCCATTATAAAACAAAGGTGATTTTTCCTTTGAACAGCTGAACTTTTCCCAGTGAAAATAAATACTCATGGAAAGAGCTGGAGGTCGAGAAGATTTAAGTTCTTTGCCAGCTCTGCCAGTTATTATCTGTGTGCAGTAGACCACGTCGCTTCACCTTTCTGAGGCTTTGTTTCTTTGGGGGGTTTTTTTGGTGTTCTTCCCCCCCCCCCCGCCCGCAGTAGACTTTATTTTTTAGAGCAGTTTCAAGTTCACAGCAAAATTGAGCGGAAGGTACAAAGATTTCTCATATGCCCCCTGCTTTGTTTCTTTAATTATAAAATTACCTGGCTCATAGAGTTGATGTGAAAATTCTATCAGATGTCATTTGCGCCGATTGGTTGATTTGAAAGCATTACATAGAGATTCATTCATTCAACAAACATTCCCTTGTACTGTGTGCTAGGCATTCATCTAGGTGCTAGGGACACAGAAGTGAACAAGCTAGGAAAGTCTTTGCCCTCATAGAGCTTACATTCTAACAGGTGGGAACAGGTGATGAACAAATAAGCGACTTGGATACAGAGAAAAGTGCTCTGGGCCGAGTAAAGCAGGATAATGGGAGAGGGAGTGTCTGGGGTCATCCGGTAAAGGGTGGTCAGGGAAGGCCACTGTGAGGGGTGATACTTGACTGGAGAACTGAATGGTGGAAATGATCCTATCCGTGTAGAGACATTTCCAAATAGAGAGAACAGTACATATAAAGATTCTGAAATTGGATTTGATGCATAATTTGATTTTGATTGTTGCTATGCCTGTTTTATTTGCAGTTTTTTGGTATTGGCACATTGATTCACTAATATGGTAGAAATGTTTCTCAGAATAATTTATTGAATAAAATTATTGGTTCATTGCATCTCTTACCATGTAAGTAATATGATTTGGACGATTAAAAATTATGTAAAAAGGGGAAAGAGAGGCTGTAACAGACTGATGTGCTCGCTATCAGAGGAGGATTATAATTCTTCCAGCTGCATCCTGAGACTTGACAGCTGCCTCCTCTCTCCTAAGCCTTTTGTCTGAGCTGCATGGAGCCTGGAGGTGGGGTCTGCAGGATTGTTCTGAAGAGCCATTTAGGAGATGCGGAGCAGTCCCCTGAGTCTTTATCTGGCTTTTGAAACGAAAGAGAAGATAGAGGGAGTTTTGCTCCTCTTTCGCTGGAGAGTAATTTTTGCTCACTTCATGGGTTAGTGAATATCTAGTCTGAGTTGGCTTCAGGAACAAGGGATAGGGAAGAGAAATGTCGTGGAGCCTAAGTGTCATAGGATAAACGCCAAGAATGACTGTTGGAATAAGCATGGAGAGAAGAACAGGGTCACCAAGATGGGACTCCCTGAGGGTACCTACTAGTGGGCCGAGGGAGCATTGTTTCAGGGGAGATGCCCTGGGAGTCTGGCTCTTGTGGAGTCATCGCCTTCTCTTTAGAATGATGAACAGCAGGAATTCCGTGTTGTATCTGCAAACTGGGGAAAAGCAGGCCTGAAAGCCTCAGAGGGGTGTTTTTAGATCTGCTGCTGCTTTCCTGGGACCACGGTTTTAGGTCCCATACTGAGGAGGTGTGGAGACCTTCCAGAGGCAGAATTGGTTTCTTCCCTACCCGTTCTCTGTAACAGTTAATCTATAAATAACGAAATTTGAACTATTTAAAAAAATTTAACAGTTTTTCCTGAAGGTCAAAATAAATTACTGCTGTGTGTTGGTTTGCATATTGTTTGCATTCATTGATCTGTTTCTTTACATTTTGAAAACATATTTTACTCAGATATCTGAAAAGGAAACTTTCAAAGGCTTGTTCTCTAGTGCATGAAAGGGTATGCAAAATAGATTCCTCAGTACTTAATGCTTTAGTGCTGTCCACATAATAGGTGGTGAATAAATATTTGCTGAATGAATAAATATCAGATAGATGCATACTGATGTAAACTGGAATCCAAATGTAGAAAGTGGGTTTTGAAATTTTTTAGTGTTCAGTTCTTTTGGGGTTTTTGAAAAGTTGACTTCTCAACTGTAAGAACATAGAATAAGCATATTGTACACTGTTTTGAAGGTAACAAAGGTCAGATCATGACCCTTGCCAGGGAACTGGCTACAGTAACATCTGACACAGCAGGAGAATTAGACTCATCCCCAGGTGGCAGTGCTCTCCCAGGTTGTCACTGTGTCACAAAGTTTGGACTTGAGCCTGAGCCAGAGGAGCCATCGCACTGGGTGACCAGCAGAGGGCAGTGTTTCACTGAAAATTTGTTTTGAAAAGAATATTTTGAATGTCTGACCGAGGTCTACTCATTTTCTGTTCAAAGTTAAAAAGTACTGTTTACTTCACCTTAGTACTATAGAGATTGGTGGGCACCCCTCGAAATTAAATGGAAGAATTTTTAATTGCCAAGGCTTCACCTTTCTAGCACCAGTTTTTTAAATCTTAAAATACATACAAAGTAACATAAGCCAAATTCAAATTCTTTGATTCTAATGGATTTGACCTCATTTTTATAAGATTTTTTTAATAGACAAATATTTTAGGTTTTTTTTTAAATGAAAGTTTCCTTTCTTTATGAACGAAATGATGGAAACTAAGGGAACATACTGTTTTATGGCGCTGTTTCACATAATGTGGGAAATATATGTTATCCCACAGCTTTAGTCAGAAATCGAGGTTTGCTCTTAGAAGATGGAACTCTTCTTAGGAGCCTTTTCACTCCCCGAGACCTGCCCAGTAAAGACCAGTTTCAAGATTCATTTTGTTTGTACGTGCTGGTAATATGCCAGAGTAGTCATAAACCTTGTTTAAATCAAATGAAACTTAAATTTAAGAGCTCTGTTGACGAGCAATCACACTGATGAGAAACTGGCTAAGATGTGGTAGAAGAAAGCTGACGGTGGTGAAGCTCTGTGTTGGTAGTTAGTTTGATGGGAAAGAAATAGCTCCTCTTTTCTCATCCGTAATGTTGGTGCTTACAGGATGAGAGAAATAACTCAGCAGGATGTTACATGGATAATTTAGGGCGATACCTAGCTCTGAAACACTTAGCAAAATCTGTTGGTTTTGAAAACACTTCACAATGTTTGCTTCTGGTTGAGTCATCAGATAATACTAATTAAATGTGTACTTCTGGGTAGATCGTAAACTGTGTTTATTGATGGTAATTTGTTGTGGCTATTAAACTCTGTAAGTGTGTTAGTATATTTGTCCCAAACGTTTGCTATTGTCCCTAAGATGTGCTGTTTCGTTGATTTCTTTTAGAACTGGTTTCAATGTTTAATCAAAGCTCACAAGCCCAAGAATGTTGCACATTTTATTGCCAGTCCTGCGGTGAAGTCATAATAAGGGACAGGTAAGGGACGTATTTAACACTGATTAATTCTGTGTCTGCTAATAGTTTCCCTTTTTATAACAGAATTTTTGAAGTAATTGCCATGGGAGCAGTATATGGCCTTAAAATGAGACCCAGCTTAATCTCACTTTGAACAAAGTCAACCACAAAACTCTGCGGGAATCGCAGAGCGGTTAGGTCTTCTCAGGGTGATGAGGGGCACGCTAGGATGCTGGCTTTCAGGGAGGAAGGCTTATCTTGGTGGAAGAGCCTCTGCTGATCAGCGAAGCACCTCCTTTCTGGGAAGAGACGTGGGCCCTATCACACGTTTTATCCAGCGTGTTGGTGAGTGAGGTTTTCCACATCAAGTGAATTTTCAAAATAACAGAAGCTTCGGCAGCACGACTTTTTATTTGAACTGTTTCTATTAGTGCCTTCCTAAAATCCATTTCCTATTTCCCTGCTTATTAAAACAGAGCATATACAGCCCAAATTAACCTTTTCTCGATGGTTAGATTAGTCCTGGAGCCCGATTTTCTCGTGCTGCATTGTGATTACCCTGTTGAGATGGGAAGGGCACTTTGCTGGATTCTTTGCCTTCCCCAGTGGTCTCTTTAATTATTTTTTCCATCTTTTCTCTTCCTTCTGTAAGCTTCCTGTGTCCTGGGCACAAACCCTTTCCCCTGAATTTTCAGCTTCTAATCACTCATGGGCTGGAATTACAGATCAAAACCTTGTTATTGTTAACAATGTTTTTAAAAAGAGTTTAGAGTTCTTTGTTAGATGCATTTCCTCAGAGATGAGTGTCTGACACTTATATGTGAATGAGTCCTTCTTCATATCTGAAGCCTGCTCTTCTTCCAGTGTCCTTGTCACAATGAATGCCAAACCTCTACCTGCGTCCTCAGGGTAGAATCCTGATGTCGCCTTGGGTTCCTCCCTGTCCCCTCATATATAGTCAGTCACCAGGCACTTTTTCTTCTTCCTTCTCTGCATTTCTTATATGAGTCCACTTTCCTCCACCCCTAGTGCCACTATCTTAGTCAAGGCCACTGTCTTATCACCTAATAGCACTTGTTACCAGCTCCTTATCCGCTTAGCTTTCCTCTAGGTTTACCCCCATGTGATCATTTCTACGCTACAGAGTGAGTGTTCTCAAATGAACAGGCTCCCCTATTCAGACTCTTCCATGGCGTCTCATTTCTTTCAAGATAAATTCCATAAGACCTTAGCATGCCACGCTGGGCCCTTTATGAGGCTGCCTCTCGGTACCTCTCCACCCTCATGGTTTAGCCCTCCTTCCCCAGTCTCCTTCCTTCTCCCCAAAACAGCACACCATTATTTACACACATTCTGTGCTCATCTCTAGTGGTCAGCCTGCGGTCTCTGTGTGCTTTATTCCACCCTAGGGCTTAGTGAAAGCTACCCTCTCCCCTGGAATGCACCCCACATCCCTGTCTTCCTCTCGTTGGCTCCTCCCTCAGTTCAGCCGACAGGGCATCTGCTGCTGGGAGCTTGCCCTCAGCCCTGGGTTGGTTCACATGCTCCTCTACCATTTATTTGCCTGTTTTCCTGATTAAACTGCAGGCTCTGGGGGCAAGGATATTCTTCTCGCTCCCTGTATCCCTTAGCCCCACTCATATTTAGAGTGCAGTATAGTGCAGTGGCTAGCAGCTAGCATTATAGACTCAGAAGCCAGACTGTCTGGGTTTGCATCTACCATTTACCTACTGTGACCCTGGGCAAGTTACTTCACCACTCTGTACCTCAGTGTCCTTACTACAAAATGTAGGTAACAATAGGAGCTACCTCATAGCATTGTTGGGAGGATTGAATGAGTTTAAGTGTTTATGACAGCACATGGTAAACATCCAGTATGTGATGGCTCCCGCTGTAATTATTCTCATCATCATCATTGTCCCCAGCATCAGGCCTAGTGCCTGGCCAATAGTCCACTCTCAATAAATTCTCACTGGGTTGAATTGAATAAACATTAGGTGCTTCCTTTGGCCTTCCCCCAGCCTCCCTTGCTTGCTCTCTGATTCCTGGCAGTGTCCCAGGTAGACGAGATCGTGGAAAGTTACCCCAGTGTAAGTGAGGGGTGTGAACAGAGCATCCTCTGAATGATTATCTTGGGTAAAGATGAGGTGACTGTGCATCTGCAGAGGAGAGGAGACCCTTGCTCAGATTACCTGAGGGCTGAGGTTGCCGCACTCTCTGGCAGGCCCACTTTAGCCTCAAAGGTCCAGAGGATCCCAGATGACGTGTAGTTTAACCAAAAAAGTTTACCTTCTCTCAGTGTGTTTCAGGCTTTGGTTTAATTCTCACGTGAGGTTTCTGAAACACGCATGCTTGTACAATGAGGTGACAGAAGTTACAGTAGGAATGAGTTAAATTCAGTGTAACAGCATTTCCCGGTGCTGCTTCCGGTAAAGGATATGCTCTTTCATTATTGGCTGGCATGTGTGTTTCAGTGGATAAGGATGATGGATATGAAAAACAGTTACCTGTAGCCCCATTTTTCCTATTCAGGAGCTATATCTTCTGTTTATATGTCAGTCCTTCTTATGATCCTGGAATTGAGAACTGGACAGGCTTAGCGGCTGACATTGAAAGACTGTGTTCACTCTCCCCAGTCCTGACCGTGTAGTGTAGAGGCCAGGGGGGGAGGAGGGCACCCGGCTTTGAACTCCAGCTTCGCCACGTGGTGGCTGGGGAACCTTGTCCATATCACGTCAGCTTCTTCTTAAGTAGACACAATAAGGCCTATTTTCCAAACTTGTCAAGAGAGTCAAAGGGTTTAACATAAGTAATGGTAAGTGCTGGACAAGCTCTTTTTAATTCACTTCATATACTCTTTCCGCTTTTTTCCATATTGGTCTTATTAGCAAACTAGCAGATTATCTAGTTTAGTGTTTTCAGCCTGTTTGATTCAGGACTCTCTATGTTAGGTGTGCCAGGGAAAGAGCCCGCCCTTCTCCCTTTTTCTTTCTAAGAAGATAAGCAGTGGACTTGACTTAGCCCTTGCCTCACTTACACTGGCCTTACCTGAAGCCGTTTCCTGTCACACTTGTGTGTCTGCCTCTTGAACGATGCAGAGAAATGCTTCGTAGGTGATTCAAGGCTTTGCTTACATTTCACTCTTAGGCAGTGTGCCCCATGACTGTTTTACTGAGAAACAAGCATCCTCCAGTATCTGCACAGGGATTTCATGTTGACTGTTTATATGAAACCCAGTGGTCTTCTCATTTCTCCCTCAGTTATCTGTTTTATACGGGTGGTAGCAACATCTTCTGTGCTTGTTAAATAGAAAACAAAACGAAAGGTATTTCAAAAGAGGCTTGTATGTGCTATGATCAAAATCCACTAATTGTGAATATCTTTTCCAGGAGGGCACCGTGGAATATGTTGATCTCTCTGTACTGGGAGCTCCTCTGATGGGAGTGTGGGAGCAGAGTTAAGATCTGTCTACCAGCCTGCCTTATTTTCTGGGAACAAGTCACTTTAATTCTCTAGGCCTCAGTTTCCTCATCTACTGTAAAATAGGGAGGTGGGAAAAGATAAAACTATCAAGAGGCCTACTTGCATGAAAATTCTGTGATTAGCGAACCTCGTAAAGTTGTTCCTTGGGTTCTATGATTCATGATTATTTGGGTAGTACAAGGCTAATCCTTGTTCCTTTTTATCTTTTTAATTAAAAAGATTCTTGTCAAAGTATAGAAGTAAGGTGGAAAGTACTGTTTAATTTATTAATACTCATTAATGGCTTTTACTTATTAGCACCAGGGTGCATGAAATCTGCTAATTACAGTAGTCTTTTCTATTAATTTAGGATCACATGTTCTTAGCCGTTTGTTTTGGTTATTTGAAAATAAATAATGCATTGATTCTTTACAATAAAATTCTCCAGTTTACATTTTTACCAGTTCTACAGAGTTTTTCTATAAAAAGGGTCTGAACATATACAATTTTTGATTGTGCTCTTGTTGAGAGCAACAGGCCCTGATATCAAGCAACAATAATAACAAAATTTACTTCTTTGTGAATAGTCTCGGAAACAGCTAAATGGTCATTGTGTTGAGAATTTATGTCTTCTAGAAATAAATTCATGTCAGACTTGAATTACATCGGTTAACAAACAGACTTTCAAACATAAGCCTTTGGCTTTTCAGTCCGTTTGAGAGGTCTCCTGAGGTCTCTGGACAGGCCCCGTTTCACCTGCACCTGCAGCAGCAGAGCTGGGTGTCAGCTCGGCAGCTCATGAGGGCACTGAAGCTCGAGAAGGAGCAAGCAGAATGGACTTGATGGGAACATAAAGGATGTCAGAATATCCAGCCAGTTGATCAGGCCACTTGACAGACCGGCTATATTTGTGGGCTGAAAAGAACTATTCCCATGAGTAGTCACTTTTGTACGAAAACGAACAAAGAGGTGAAAAAATGTACGGGCACAAACTGGATTATTGGTAACATAAAACTTTTGGAATAAAATGATTGTACTTTTATGGGTCTAATCTTACTGTGTGCATAATGGTAATAAAATGCAAAGCTAGTTTCATAGGATTGTAGCCTGCCAATTGGATAATGCTGGTTGAATTTCTCTAAATTCCAGCAGCCACATTTTGAGCTTTAAATATTTGATGTAATTATTAAAATTCTTTTTTTTTTTTTTTTTGGTTGAGGAAGATTTTTCCTGAGCTAACATCTCTTGCCAATTTTCCTCTTTTTGCTGAGGAATATTCACCCTGAGCTAACATCTGTTGCCAGTCTTCCTCTTTTTGTATGTGAGCCACCACGACAGCATGGCCACTGACAGATGTGTGGTTTCACCCCCGTGAACTGAACCCAGTATGCCGAAGTTAATCCCTAGGCCATGGGGCTGGCCCCATTCTTCAAGTTCTTAATGTCCACTTAGTTCTAATTCAATCTGTAAAAGCTCTGTGTTATTACCATTGTTGTCGTCACTGATTAATGGTTGATTTTAAAGTTTAGGGGCATTTCATTTTCTTTTTGATGTTTAAGTTTTTTAAAGAAACATCATCAATCACATCAATCAATAGTGTTTATTAAAATTGTGTATTTTAAGTTATTTTTCCCCAGAGCTTATGCTTAAGATGTATTGAAAATAACTAGCAAATTTTAATTTATTACAAACATGTATTACTGTTAGCATAGAATCTTAAGCTGAGAGAAAATTGAAGAAATCATTTCACTCTTTTCTGAGCTTCAGCAGGTTTTTACCTAAAAACTACCTTGAAAAAAATGGTATCTATTTTATTTTGAAAGTTCTCTTGGGAAGCAGATCATATCAAAGTTTCAGGGTTTTCAACAGATAGACTTTCAGTAGAGCTGTGATGAAAATACATCTTTTGTTCTTAAAGGTTTTATGTTTTTCAAAACACCAGAAAAATGTCTTTCTGCTGTAAAAAGGCTTTTATCTTTGCAGTGACTTGTGAATTAGGCACTGTGTTGCTCCTGATGTCTTATGGAGATAGTCATGGGGTATGTCATAGCTTTTTTTCACGGTGCTATGGGGTCAGGTTAAGTTGGAAATACCCTTTGCACTCCTGCACATCATGTCTCCCTGGTCTCTGAATCTTGGTGCAGCTTCACTCTGAGCAGGGATGAGATGGACATTGCTGGCTGTTGCGCTGCATTAGAGATCTACTTATTGGCACTGTGCAAAATGTCAAGAGACGGCGCATCTTAGTGATGGAGAAGATGTAGGAGTCTGTTTAGGCCTAACTCCCACTCTAAACAGGCACTTTTGTTTGCTTTCTTCCCCTTTTTTGTAGAAATTCAAATCTGATCTATCACTTCCCTGCTTAAAATTCTATAACGCTTCCCACCTATCTGTAGAACCAAATCCCTACCCCTGAGGTTGGCATGTAACTCCCCACAGTTTGCCACCATCCCAGCTTCCCAGTCTCCTTTACTGACATTCTGCATTGCCTGGGGAGGGACTGTAATCCACGGGAAAGAGGTTAGTTTTGGAGCCAGGAAGACCGGGCTTAAGATCCTGGCTTCATTCATCACCTCTGGCTCTGTGAACTTACACAGATTATTTAACATATCTGAGCTTCCCTTTTCTCTTCTGTGACAGGGAACTGGTAATTTTTATCTCACAAAGTTGTAGGGAGCATTAAGTAGACTAAGGTGTGTAGTGTCCACCAGAGGTCGTCTTAAGTTCAACTAAACATGCAGATTCACGACGCAACACAGGCCACATTTCTTGCCAGCTTGCCAGCAGGACAGCATCAGCAGGTCCTCTCAGCAGGGGCCCTGCAGCAGTTTAAGCAAGGCACAGCTCACATACCAATCTGGGGACTCTTGTCTCCCCTGGTGACATGGTTCCAAGTACAAAGGACAAAATCCACGTCAGGTAGGTGCAGGAGCTACCCTGAGAAGGAGCCTTATGCCCTAAGCTGCTAATTGCTCTTGTAACAATTCCTTGGCATAGTTTCTAGGGTTCCCCATGAAGGGCTGCATTCAGGGATGTCCAAAGCAAGGCATCCTCATCAGATGTTTACAGCTCATTCATACTTCCTCCCAGTCCAGATGCAATTTACCAGTCAGGATCATTTTTGCCATAAGCAGTGTTGCCTAGCAATATAATGATGCCTGTTTCCATCTACCTGGTTTCCAGGGTGACAGAACTAGGTGGTTAAACCAAAGGTCAGATTCTCAAGCAGCAAGGAAAAAGCTTTGTTAACCCCTTCATCCCAGTATGCAACAGACCCCACCAGGGGCCTCGCACATGATAGTTATCAAAATATGCTTGTTCTTTCCTTTAATAAATATTTAAGAGCTTCCACTCTGAGTCAGGCACTGTGCCAGAGACTAGAAATACAGTGGTAAGTTGAACAGATGTGGTGCCTGTCTTCATACTGGTTCCTCGCCCGTGATGCCCTTATAATTGCTTCATTGCCTGGAGAACTATTTATCCTTCAAAAGTCAGTTCAGATGTTACGTCTTCTCTGAAGTCCATGTACACTCTACTCCCCTAGCACTTTGTCTGCATTGCCCTGAATTCACAGACTGGTTTTGGAAATCATTAATCCTCTAAAGGAATATGTAAATGGTGTGCATGTGGGAATGTATGTTTGAAAGGGCTAAAGCTTTTATCAGATGTTCAAAGGGGTCTGTGCCAGCCCCTCCAAGAATTTAGAATTGCTACTCTGTTAGAGCATTTGTTATATTATGGTTTTCTTGTTTGTTTATAGGTCTATATTTCCTACTAGAATGTGTATACCTGGAGAGAAGGGACTGTACATGTTAATATTTTGTGTCAGCACAATGCCTGATTCATAGTAGACTTTTAGAAAACATATGTTGAGAGAATCGCTTCTTAATATCCCTACCGGGCTCTGCAGCTTGAATGATGCTAGTGGTGCAACATTTCCTAATTTGAAAGGGAGAGCTCTTCTTTATATTAAAATTTGACTTTGCTCGTTCCAGCTCTGTCGTCTGGAGTTATAAATTGTCTATCCTCTTGCATATTGTAAATGCCCTTTTATGAGACTTATAGTTGATTGGGGAATCAAAAAATAAAACGGTTAGGGGCCGGCTCCGTGGCCGAGTGGTTAAGTTCGCATGCTCTGCTGCGGCGGCCCAGGGTTCGGATCCTGGGCGCGGACATGGCACCGCTCGTCAGGCCACGTTGAGGTGGCGCCCCTCATCCCACAACTAGAATGACCTGCAACTAAGATATACAACTATGTACCAGGGGGGTTTGGGAAATAAAGCAGGAAAAAAAAAGAAAAAAAGATTGATAACAGTTGTTAGGCCAGGTGCCAATCTTTAAAAAAAAATGGTTAACACAGGGGAATCATTAAAAAATGATACAGTTACATTTTAAATGTTTTGATTTAAAACATGAAAATGTACATTACTAGTGTTTTATTATAGAACCAATGTCTTTTTGTTGATTATAAGTCCACTGCTGTGTAGCATGTTTTACTTAAGCCATGCTAAACTCATCTCCAATTTCCAGTTTGGGTTTCTTTAAAGTAGAATGAAAAGTTAGACGCTCAAAGCGATCTGACTGCAGAATTCTTTTAGACTTTTACTTTTCCTCCCTCTCCCCAGTGTGCTACAGTTATATCGCCCACATTTAAATCACTGGTGATTTTTTTTAACAATTAGCTTTTATCTAGTCTGAAATCTTTAGTTTTCAAAAGAATAGTAACTCATACATACTATTTAATTAAATTATGTAACTAGAATGACATGTATGAGCGGTAGAAATAGGCCTGTGATCAGACACAGTTGCCCTTGGGAGGCGCTGGCCCACTGATTGGAGCGGAAGTGTGAGCGTGTTCAGGCTGCTTTAAGCGTTCACGGTGGATGGGCGTTAGGAAGACCATGAGCGGGTTTCTATTCTCAGTTTCTCTCGGGATAAATGACTTTGAAATTTCCTCATTATCCTGCCCACTTTTTCTTCTCCCCTTAGAATACTGCACTGCTTAGTGTGGCACAGAGGTGAACCATGATACGCTTTCCTCCTGGTAAAGTCTCAGGTGTTTATTGTTGTCCAGAAAAAAAGAAACTGTTGGAAAAAAAACCAAAACTGGTAGCGAATATAAGAGGCTTTTTAATAGTAAAGATGTTCTAAGCATTGAAAACAGAGTGGTGCTTAATTTCTGTCCTCTTGAGTGTGGCCTGGACTTACTGACTTGCTTCTAAGGAATAGAGTACAGAAGGAGAAGTAGGAGCTTTATGAGTAGAGTAAGCGAGCAGATAACACCTTCACCAAGAGATCAAGGTTAACATTACCAGTGATAAGTTATGTTGATAGAATGCACCCTCTGATACGATGTGATGAGAAGGACACTTCGCCTCTTTGGTTTTCTTCCCCTAAAACCCATAACCCCAGTCGAATCTTGAGAAAATGTCAGACAAACTCAAATTGAGGAATGTTCTCTAAAATATCTGACCAGTACCCTTCAAAAATCCCAGGGTCCTGAAAAATAAGGAAAGACTGAGAAACCATCACACACCAGAGGAGACTAGGGCAACATAATGACTGAATGCAACAAGTTGTCATGCATCAGATCCTAGAGGAGAAAAAGAGAACGTTAGCAGAAATAACTACCAAAATTCAGATAAAGTCTGTAGTTTTGACAAATCTTCATGGTTATGTAAGATGCTATTAACATTAGGGAAAGCTGGGCGAAGTGTATACGAGAACTCTGTACTTTTTGTAACTTTTCTGTAAATTTAAAATTATGCCAAAATAAAAAGTTTATTAAAAAATATTAATGGGAGAAATCATAGAAGAAAGGGTTAGATGATTTAAAATGTAAGACATGTAAACCAAATTAAAAGGCAATTGCACTAAAAAATATTTATCACAGATTATAGACAAAGGACTAATATTCTTAATATAGAATATACGTTTTATAAATTAATAAGAACATACTAACACCTTATTGGAAAATAGTCATCGATCACAATTCACAGAAGAAACACAGCAGTCGATATATATGAAAGCCAGTTCAATCTCACCAGTAATTATAGAATTGCCAATTAAAGCAGCATTGAGGACGTTTTCACCTATTACGTGGAAAAATGATAGTATTCAATTCTGGAGAAAGTAGGTGGAAGAATTATAGATTGGTATAGCGTTTTTTGGAAAGCATTTTGCCAATACAGATATTGGGTTTAAAAATATGCATAGCATTTGTGCTTGTACTCTCACACTTATAAGTTTTTTTCCCCATGGAAATAATCAGATATATACACAGATTTTCTAATAGGAATGTTCATCACAGGATTGTTGATAATGAAAAACTCAAAACCCAAATATCTAACAGTTAGAGAATGATCTAAAAAGTTTTGGTGTACCTATGGAGTAGAATGGAGTCAATAAGAGTCATGATGTAACTAAATAAAAAATACAGTTTGTGTATATCCTCTGATCCTAGACTTTGCATGCATATGTACAACTATGCCTCTTGAAAGGATGGCAAGGAAATATACCATCATGTACAAAGTAGTTCCTTATCCTTGGTGGTAAAGAAAGGGTGATTTTTGTTTTCTTTATACATCTCTGCTTTTCAAAACTGTCTATAGTGAGTATATAGTACTTTTGTAATCTGGGTGTGGGGGGAATTGGCATTGCAACCAGTGTAGTTAATGAGTTTCTTTTTTTTTCATGCTGATTTCATTAAGAAAATGCTACATTTCCATTTTGTGCTGTAAAAAATAGTTTTTCCTCTTTCCACTAGGAAGCTCCTCAGGGTGCTCCCGCTGCCGAGTGAGAACTGGGGAGCTCTAGTTGGAGAATGGTGTTGTCATCCTGACCCCTTTGCTAATAAGCCGCTTCATCCTCAAGAGAATGACTGTTTTATTGGAGACACTTTCGTCTTGGTGAATTTAAGAAGTGATTTGTGGCAGCCAAGACCTGAGCTAGTCCCGCTGGAGACACACTGTCTTTCTTCTGAGAACCATTTTCAATTGGTAAAATATCTTTTCAAAATAAATGCTAATTTAGAGGTTGGTTTAGACACTGGTTTCCCCAGTCCTTTCTTAATTCAGGGCATCTTACACAGACTGTTCTAAAGACTGAAATCCATTATTTTCAACTGCCTCTGTTCTCCAGCTCTGCTCTGTTGATCTAGGAAGGACATATGGCCTTGAACAGAAACAGTCACAGGGCCTGGAGGAGGAAGGGGAAGACGCCCTCTTCATGCATAGAATTGGAAATGTTACCATTTTCCAAAGAAAATGCTCTGCTTTCTTGTTTTTAGGACAATAGTATTCCAGAATCCAAATACATCTTCTCCTCATAGTCTGATTTAAGTTAAAAGTGTTCTCTTGCTCCAGGATGTCTAGTATAGACTTAGGCCTAGGTATTTTCTTGTGCCTACCATAGTCTAGTCTTGTGCTGATGTCATAAAAGCAGATGCCATCAAGGAAAAAGAGGAAATGGAGGAGCCCAAGCGTGGAACTAAGGCTCGCGCTGCAGGCTCTGAGTTGGTGCCTGACAACGAGAGGCCAGGTGGCTCTCGCTGTAAAAGTTGCTTTAGGGAGAAAGGAGTTTCATCTCACTGCAGAGAACAAGTGGTTTACCTCATTTTAAAAGGAAATCCATGGCATTGACTTGGCCCTGGTGAGAAATCGTTCCCCTGATGGCAAGTCAATGTGGATGTGATTTAAAAAGTAAAGAAAATCATTGCCAGAGAATCTTCATTTTAACATGTGATTATTCGTAGGAACAAAAGCATTGCATGTTAAATTTTATTTAGAACTCACTTAGTTTTTGTAGTGAGAACTGAGCCACTTCAGGAAATACTCAGCAGTTGGGCAGCTCTTAGGTTGTAAGTTAGTTTATAGAACTATTTTCTGTTTTGCAGGAGATTAAGGAAGTTCATCAAATATTGAGGTTAAGTTGTAAGAATTATTTATGTGCCTTATGTCTCATCATGAACACACGTCCCTTTATCTAAATATGGTTCATTTTGAGTTATAGTACTTTAGCCTTCTGTGTTTTTCAAAGATGAATGGTCAGAAGTTAATATAAATCTGTTATAATTATGTTTAATATGGTTATATTAAAATTATAGTTTAATCGAAATTCATATACGAATACTTTACTATTTTATGTGTTTTAACTTTCATTTTTATGATTAAGCTATAAATTTTTAAAATATTTGGAAGGTGTGAGTAGAAGAGGAGTGGATAAAGATTAAATAAGAGAAATGTGTTTCCCTTTTTGGTTAAACTCTGCACTCTGTGGAAGTATATTCTTCACATTTGCATCCTTATCAGTTACTTGATGCCATTTACACATATTTCTCTTAATTGTGAACAGCCATCGTATGTGTTAAAGGAAGCCCTATCATATTCAGACATTACGGTTTTTAGTATCAAAAGACTATGGGAAATTACTATCATGACAAGCTACTGTTGACAAGATTGTTTTCAAGTTAGCCTAGATGGAAGTCGCACTTTAATTGCATATTGCAACAACTGAAAGAGTATGCCTGTGACCAAAATAGTAACATAAATTTGGAAGGACTGCTTAAGCAGTGCTCTCAAGGCCCCTGTGGGAACAAGGCTGCTCTGTGCTATTGGAAACCTATTTCTCATCTCACCCAGTCTGGCCATCTAGCAGGGTTTTGAAATGTCACATGGTGACACAGCATCCTAATGGTATCTCTTGGGACACATTTTTTTGGCGAGACACTATCAAGGGTCCTTAGAAATTGAAACAACACGAAGGAAATAAAAACGAGGACAAGAGGCTAATCCGCCTCTCTGAGCAGCAGTGCCATCTCTCAGATATATTGACTTAATTAGTCCACAACAATGTCTTTCTTTGATGTTTGCTCGTAGAGTTCCCACACTGTTAGGTTGCTTCGTTGCACAACTTGCTTTATTATTTCCTTTAAGCTTAGGTCAAAAAAAATATATTACAAAGCAGAGTTTCTCTTTAAACGAAATTAAAAGCGTTATAATATTTTAATTAAAAAGGTCTGATTTTAAAAACAGTACAAGCAAGCAAACGTAAAGTCCAACACTTATTTCTTTCCTTCTGCCCCCCCGAGAATGTCCACGGTGTTATTTGTGCCTGTGTAAATGCAGCCAGTATATAACTTTTGTTTTCAAAAGGGATCTGTTGAAGATTTTCCTATTCTCGCATCTGTTTGTTATCTCTTGTGCTATTTCTCATGTCTGCCACCATAATAAAATTTTTGCATCTTAGGATAATAAAGGTGGCACCTCAATCTTTTATAAGATTGATCATATTATTCCAGACTTAGAAAGCATGGCCACACTTAGGACTTAATTCTATTCTTTAAAAAACAAATAAAATTGAACTTTGATTTTATTACAGCTGGCAAGTATGACTAACAGCTTTACCTTTTCTTTTCTTTTCTGGGGTACTTAGCAATAATTTATTGATTTTGGTACTTTGTTTTATTAAATCCATAAGGGTATCTTTGTATTTTCTCAGAAAAATGTGCTATTGAACTTTGTAAAGATTCATAAATGTAAACAAGAATAGTACTATGAATTTCAGTACCCCAGTCATGGTGGTTCATGAAGTATGTTCTATCTGTCCCTTTTTTATTTTTATTTTTTGCTAAAGTACTTTAAATCAAACCCCAGACATTATGTCATTTCATCCCTATATGTTTCAATATAAATGTCCAAAAATATGGAGTTTTTTTATGTAACCACAGTGTCATTTTTACACCTGACAAAATTAACAGTCATTACTTGATGATATCATGTCAGGCTATATGTAGATTTTACCAGTTGTATTAAAAATATCTTTTACTGTCAGTTTGTTTAAATCAAAATCCACACATTTGGTTCTTTGAGGTAATTTGCTTTTTATTGGTCAGATTTTAAAATCCTAATTACTCATATCTTGAAAAGGTAGAATCTTCTTTTAAAAACAAACCAACAAAAACCACTTTTCCTGCTTCATTGAAAGATGAGGTGAAATGTGCTGTAAGAGCAATTATAATGAAATACATAAACATAGAACCTGATGAAAAATTTTGTTTCGAATAGAAAAATCCTTTCTTCTCAAGCATTGCCACTTTAATACCCTATATTAGTTTTTAGTAAAGCCCTTAGCTTTTGGTAAGGTTTAATGAGGATGGTCCAGTTTAACTTGTACAAAATAGAATCCTTTAAAAAAGTGTCTTTAATACCAATTTGGAGCCATACAGATAGATTTTACTGTAAGAAAGCATGAAACTGCCAAGGTCAAACTTTACGGTTGAGCAAACCTGGATTCTGAGCTGTCTTCTCCCTGTAACCTTGCCTGGACCTGAGCAAATTGGCACCTCCCTTGGCTTTTATGTCTGTGGCTTTTGACTTTTTTTGACCTCTAACTAAAGTAAGAAGTACACTTTTTTTCATAAAGATCTGATAATACACACACACATGCACACACACACTCCTCAAGTAAAAGTTTCTTGAGGCAATACTTACCCTTTGGTTGAAGCCCTGTGATATTTTCTGTTGTATCAGGTTGTAGCCCATTGAGTTGATTCTGTGAATTGGTTTGGAAAACACTTGGCGTAATACTTAGAAGCACAGGCTTTAACATCCAGGGGACCTGGATTCAAATACTAGCTCTAGCAGCACATCCATGGAACTCAGTTTAAATGTGCTTCTTATCCATCTTTTCAGGGAATAGTTATTTATGCCAGGGGAAATATAATTGTACTAGTTAGTTAAGACTTATTCTTAGATTAATACATATGTGATGTCACTCAGAAAGTCACTGTCCTTCCTCTCTTAGACCAGCACTCTATTCTAGGTTTTCCAGGATGGGTAAGCTCAAGTGGTCAGAGATGCAGAACTTGCTTCTCCCTGCCCACTTTTACATGACTTCTGCCGTGTTGCAGTATGTGTGGGTGAGAGGAATGTTGTCTGGCTTTAACAGAGGTATTAGTAGGGATGTGAAAAGAGCATTCTTTTGTGTGCTAAATGATTAGGTGAATGCCAGCTATTTTAATCTGTATCCTAAATGATGAATTTGGATTTCCAAAGTTTGAAAATTTTTGTTTTGAAATTTAAGAATATTTCAGGAGTTTGTCCCAGAACACTATTCATCACTCCAGTTACAGTGCATACTTAAATAGGAAAATAGAATTATATGAGCGGGTTAGGTATTTTTAACTTCTGATGAGTGGTTATGAATTATAGATTACTTTGACATAAGTTACACTGGACTAGGAATCAAAATAATAGGAATTCAAGTTCTGATTCTTCTGTTTTCTAGACATGTGAGTTGGGGCAAGTCAGCTACCCTCGCTGCCCTTCTTGCCCACCAGCTGCCTATTCTAAGTGATAAGGATGTTTGGAAATGCTTTTTAGAAATGTAAGGTGCTTCTTGTTCAAATTATGTGGCAACATTGAAATTATCAAGAAGTAGCTAGTTTGGAAAAATCAATCCAGTCATTATTCTGTCTTTAGACTAGAAAAAAATGATCTCTGTGCATGTGAATTAAGCATACAAGCTAAATGTATTCCCAGTATTTAGTAGAGGGCAAAGTAAAATGTAAAGTTCAATGTGTGCTCTAGAGACTATGTTAAAATTATATATTCCTTTTAAGAAAAGCTGAATGACATTTAAATGACATTTTTCTCTTCTACAGAAACCAAAGGCAAATACCAAAGTAATTTGTAAGCGTTGCAAGGTAATGTTGGGAGAGACCATGTCATCAGGTGAGAATTTCAAAATAAAAAAGCCAACGTGATTACCCTCTTGTTAAAAAACCAGTAGAAGGAGATTTTATAGGAAATATGCGTGAAAGATGGATGACTAAATATGTTGTAGAATTGATGCTGTTAAAAATAGAAACCAACTAGCATGTCGTCCAACACGCCAAGAAGTTTGTGTATTTTGTTCTTTATAAGTACATAGTATTGAGTTTTAAGCATTAAGAAGTTGGATCATTTTCAGTGTCACATACCCTTTTTATAGATATAAAGCAATAGTATAAAGTTTGTACTTGGATCTGTTTAAAAGAAGATTGGAGCTTTTTTTCTTAATACAATTTCTCAATCAGAAGAGTTGCTTGCCAGAGATGCTTGAAGAGTCGCTTTTCTTGGCTGCCGTCTGGCTCAGGGCTGTATTTTGGGCCTGGGGGTGGGAGAGAACCTGTTGAAATGGAAGAAGACACATTCTGAGTTTTGTACTCTGTTCCTTATCTTTTTCCCAATGGTATTAATTATATTTTATATAAAGTCTATGTTATACCACTTTAAAATACAATAATGAAAATCCTGATAATTAAAATGCATCACTATTTAAAGATATGATATAAAAATGTCTAGAGAGCTGCAGTATGCTGTGTTAGCTTTGTGGGTGATGAATGATTGTTTTTAATATAATTAATTAGAAGATGTGATTTAAGTGAAGCTGTTGTACTTAAGGGAAGACAGATGGTGATATTTTTTGTTTGTTTTTTAAAATCATCAGAATCTTGTAAGCAGTTACTTGCTCAGAGTGAGCAGAAAAGGAAGAATGAGTACTAGCAAAGGATGCCACCCTCAATGTCATTTTTGGAGAATGAAAAAAAGCCCCTTAGGCAACAACTTAGAAAATTTTAAGGCTTCCAGTTAAATAAGGTGAATTGACTTTTTTAATTCTTTCCTCTCCTCCCTGAAGACCGGTTAAAATATCAGTTAAGGATTAAAAAGGATGTACATTCAAAGAGAAGTGGAGAGGAGGCAACAGTGATGCTAACAACAGGTGAAAGCAAACTTTGTTTGGAAGCTGTAAAGCTGACGCAGGTGTGGGCGCGCACTTGGCCGTGTGGAGGAACCTGTAGTCCAGGTGTCTACGGGAGGTCGTGTGGGTGAGGAGTGAGCCAGCACTTACTGTAGAAACCCAGAACTGGTCCGAATTTGAAGGCAGCGGGCAACAGGGAAGGCAGTAAATATTTGTTGAAGGAATGAGTGAATTGAGCTTTTTAGGACATCAAACATCCAGCTAAGAGAAATTCTAGAAAGAGATTGGAGACAACAGGGTGTAGGAAATTGTTAAAGAACAAGAATACCAAAAACACCATACAAGGCTATTTTCCAGAGCTAGGGTTTGAGTTTCTCAACTGAAACGGCCCATTAAATGGCTAGTATAATTAATGGAAGGATAACAGGGAAGCTTCTCAAAGCCGCGTCATTGAGTAATTTCCGAACACCAAGGAGGAAGTTTCCGGAGAGGAAAAAGCAGGTGGTGTACAAAGGATTAGGAACTGGAATGGCACTGAGCTGCTTAACAACAGTGTTGGAAGCTGCAAGACGTGAAGCAATGCATTCATAATTTAGGAGGAAAAAGATTTTCAACCCAGAATTCTATACCTGGTCAAACCATCATCAAGTGTGAAGATAAAAAATACATTTTTGGAAATACTAGGTCTCAAAACGTAGACCTCAAAGGTATATTTTCCTTAGGAATCTACATAGGATATCTGTCACCTGAACTAGGGATTTAACCTCAAAAGAGAAGATGTGGAATTCAGGAAACATTATCTAACACAGGAAAGTAAGGTAGGGAAGTCCTGGGGTGAGGGATGTGCATGCAGCAGGCCTGGAAAATAACAGCCTGGATTGAAGCAAAGGGAGAAAAGACTGCAAGGAAGACTTTTTCACTGATAAATTCATTGGTTCGTTTGACCACATGTAACAAATAATCTTAAGACAATCCATTTCATCATATAGGAAGAATTAGCTAAAGGTGCTTGGAAAACTAAACAAATGAAAAAGAAAGCAGTTATGCACTTCAGAGAATAAGAAATTTGAACATAAAGGAAATATTTCCATGGTATTATTATGGTCATAATAATGTAAGCACTGAATGTTGATTTGACCAAACATCTTAATGCTGTAATACATAAGTATATTAGGAGATCAATATGTATGAGTGTGTGCATGTGTGCGAGGGTGTAAAGTAAGAGAACTGCACCCACATCTACTCTAAAAGTAAACCAGTAGGACTCCATTTCCAAAAACAGTAGCATAAAGAGAATGGGCAATTCCATTATGCAGACAAGTACAAAGCTGTACACGTTCAAAAAATTATTAACCACCACCACTGGAAAATGACCAGAATGAAGCAATGATTTGAGAAGTGTTTAATTATGAAAAAGTGCTGCTGCATTCGGTTAGAATGGCAAATTTTTGTTTGGGAGCATTGCCATCCTCCCCTCTCCCCCCTACTTGGTCAGGAAAACCCCACAGCATTATTGTCTACAGAGAGTGGATTTGGTTCAGGGTAGGCAACAGGGAAACTAGAAATTTGAGAAGGAGATTTTAGAAGCAAGAGGACCAAGGAGGGACTGAGATGATAACTTCTTCACACAACTCTGGCTGACTGCTAAACTGTACGTGCGCACGGAAAGATGCCGGAGAATCCAATGAGAATTGAGGGCCTGGGGACGCCTGCATATTTACTGTGCCTTTGATTACATTTCTCAATCCACACACAACTTGGGCAGTGGAAGGTGGAAGCCTTACTGGCTATTTGAGCAGAACCTCTCCCCAAATTATTTGCTTACAGCTAAACTGTGCAGATATAGTAAATACTCTCCAGGGAGCCAGGCTAAACAAAATAAAACTGAGCAGAGACATTAGTGGCTACTGTGGGAAGACG
Organism: Equus przewalskii; assembly: GCF_037783145.1. Lineage (NCBI taxonomy): Eukaryota > Metazoa > Chordata > Mammalia > Perissodactyla > Equidae > Equus > Equus przewalskii. Next base: position 36,454,687 of record NC_091839.1, on the reverse strand, counting down.
TAGTCCACACTTTGAGTCTAGGCTAGTTAATTGACTACTTTACGTATAAACCACAACCCTTAAAGAACAAAGTAAAATCCCAAATTGCTACAATGTGTTACATAAAATGTCCTATTTCTATCCAGAAATTATTAGACATGCAAAGAAACAGAAAAGAGTGATTCATACTCAAGAAAAAAACAAGACTCAATAAATAGGTGCTAAGTAAGCACAAATATTAGATTTAGCAAAGATGGTGAAGCAACTATTGTAAATATGGCAAAGAATTAAAAGGAAAGAACCTCTTGAGTCAACTAGTAGCAAATCTCAATAAATTGGAAACTTCAAAGAAAGAATCAATTGGTAATTATAGAGCTGAAAAGTACAGTGACCGAAAAGAAAAATTCACTATATTAGCTAAACCACATATTTGACATGACAGAAAAAAAAATCATTGAACTGGAAGATAAATTTAATAGAAGTTAACCAATCAAAAGAAAAGAGAGAAAAGAATCTGAAGCAAAATGAACAGAACCTATGAGATTTGTGGAAGAATACTAAATGTTTCAATAAACGTGAAGTGGAATTTCAGAAGGTGGGGAGAAAAAGAAAGGATTGGGGAAAAAAATTGTAGAAAAAATGGCTGAAATCTTGGCAAATTTGGTGAAAAAAGATTATCTTTCAGATCCAGGAATTGCAATGAATCTCAAGTAGGATAAACACAAAGAGCATCTCACCTGGGCACATTGTTGCCAAATTCGCAAAGGCCAAAGATGAAGAGAGAATCTTGAAAGTAGCAAGAGAGAAACAAAGTATCACATACAGGGATTGCATGATTCAACTAAAGCAGACTTCTTAGAGAAATGACAGCCAGGACACCGAAAATGAGCTATTCAAAACGCTGCGGGGAACAAACTCCCCAAAACACCTGTCAGCCAGCAATTCTGTATCCAAAAAAAACTGTCCTTCAAAAACAAAGGCAAAATAAGGACATTTTCCTATAAATAATGGAAATAATACATTACCAGCAGAGCTTCTCCACGAAAAATGCTGAAAGAAATGCTTCAGGCTGAAATGACCGACACTAGATGGTAATTGGAATCCATAGGAGGGAACGAAGAGCAAAATAAACGGAAAATTGGGGGTAAACTACCTCAAAAGCAAACTTGAAAGAGGTTAGCACAAAATTGAAGCCACCTTTTCACTGCAGTTTGCCAGTCTTCTAAAATTAGAACTTTTGATTTGGTTGGTTTGAGAAGTAAGGACAGAAATCAAAGACACAAGATGAGAACCTGGCAGGTGACTACCTGCACAAAAATATGAAAGCCTAAAGGTCCATACCCTCACAGTGAGGGCGAGTCAGAAGTGGAACAACCCTGTGAATTACAGATAGGTTATCAATCCTTTGGGACTTAGGGAATTTCAAGTCTTGAACTTGGTCTAGACATAACATCATGTGCCTGGCAAAATCAAATGCAAATCACCTCTGGAGGAAAATACCTTCATTGTAAAACTCATATTATTCCCACAAATAATTTGCCAAGTACAGTGTTTAGCATACAACCAAGGATAAATAAGCACACAAGTAAACTAGACTGCCATCAGCAGAAACTAACAAAAGTGGCAAACAGTAGAAACAGACTTATGCTATTAGAAATATTGAATGTAAACTGTAAGGTAACCAGGCTTACTAAATGTAACAAGATAAAAGACAGGTTTAAAGATATTGAAAGGAAAAGGCAACAATATCAGTCAAGAAATTTGAAAAAGATCCACCATAGAATTTCTAAAAAATATATTATAATTGAAATTAAAAATTCAGTGGGTGGTTTAAGAGCACATTAGGTACAAGTTGGAGAAAGAATTAATGAACAGAAGATAAATGAGAAGAAAAACCTGTATTCTAGCACAGGAAAAGAGAGAATTGCTGAGAATTTTGCAAAAGTGATGGAAAAAAAACAGTGTACAGATTTAAGAGTTCCAATGAATTCTAATTAAATGAGGCCCAAGTAAGGTAAATAAAATATCTTTAGCTGTACATGTCAGAGTGATACTGCAGAAAAATAAAAAACAGAAAAAATATTAATAGCAACCAAAGAGAAATGACAGATCACCTTCAGAGGAACAGCAGTAATGGAAGTTTGAAAACAGCAGAAAGATGCTTTCAGTGTGCACAGAGAAATAACTGTTAATCTAGGATTTTATATCAGATGAAAATGTCATTCAAGGATGAAGACAAAGATAAATATATTTCCTGGCAAACAAAAATTAGGACAATGTGCTACTACTAGTTTCTTATTAAAAGAAATCCTACTTGTACCTCAGGTAGAATAAAATGATCCCAGATAGAAGGTCTAAGTTCCAGAAGGATTAGTAAAGAGAGTGGTAAATATGTGGATGATGCTAAATGAATATTAACTGTATAAAATTAATAATACCTGTGAGATTAAATTATTGAATTAAATTATAGTTTAACAACAACTGGGAAAAAGGGATCACTTCATAATGTTAAAGGGTTCAATCCTGTATCTAGTAACGTAACTTCAAAATAGTAAAGTGAAAATTGAACTTCAAGGACAAATAAATAAATTTATCATCATGGTTCTAGATATATGATGATCTGTTAAATTGTCCATTGATTTTTATTTTTTGGCCCTTTTCTGTGTGTTATTTTGAGCAATTGAAAACATTTTCAGGAAATCTACCAGCAACAACTTTCTTTCTTATTAAAACAATTAAAAATTTTTTTGTCACACCATTTTTAATGACTACATAGAATTCTCTTGCCTAAATGTGAAATTGTTTATTTAACCCAACCTATTGTGAATTTTTAGATGTTTGTTTTCAGTATTTTTCTGTTAATATTAAGAACATCTTGGGGCTGGCCCCATGGCCGAGTGGTTAAGTTTGCACACTCTGCTGCAGGTGGCCCAGTGTTTCGTTGGTTCGAATCCTGGGCGTGGACATGGCACTGCTCATCAAACCACGCTGAGGCGGTGTCCCACATGCCACAACTAGAAGGACCCACAACGAAGAATATACAACTATGTACCCGGGGGCTTTGGGGAGAAAAAGGAAAAAATAAAATCTTTAAAAAAAAAAAAAAGAACATCTTTATAGGTAAATTTTTGCAGATATCCTTGAGTATTTCTTTGAGATAAAGTATTAGGTGTTTAATGATAGTGTCAAAATATGTATACATGTTTAAGGGCTTTGACAAGAGGCTTTCCAGAAATCTATCATTTTCTATTCTGACAGCAGAATGTGAATAAGTGTATCCATTTCTCTGTATCTTAATCAGTGCTGCACCTTATCATTTAAAAATATTTTATTCATTTCATGCTGAAAAATATCTCATTTTAATTTGCATTTCCTTCATTCAGAGTACATATTTTTCATGGACTTTTAAAAAATCCAAAATGGTTGTGTTTATAATCATTTCTATTAGATATTTAGTTAACTGTTTAAATTTTTCTGTAGATAAGTAATCAGATAACCAGGTTTGGTGAGAATTGTACATTAATAGACTCAGTGAGATTCTGGATAAGTATTAATGTGAGGTTCATAGCGTCCATGCATGCGCTTTGGATACTATGATTAAAAAGGCTTTTTCAGGCCTTCCCAGACAAACAAGGGCTGAGGGAGTTCATCGCCACTAGATCTGCCATACCAAAAGTCTTGTAAAGAGCTCTCCTATGTGAAACAAAAAGGCAAAGGTATACAGCACTTTAAGCAGGGTGACATTAGACAGATAGACTCAGAAAATTGCAACTCTCTATCAGAATAGGTTAGTAAACAATTAAAACATAAAGGTCAAAGAGAAAGACAGCATTAAAAATAACTATAACCACTTCAATTTGGTAATGAACTCACAATACAAAAAAGGATAATTTGTGTCACAAAAACATAGAAGGGGAGGAGGAAAAGGATAGAACCTACATAGGCAAATGAACATAAGATGCTATAAGCAGAAAAAGGAACTATCTCATCTGTGAAATCTTTTATACAATCCTGTGGTAACTACAAAAGAAAAATGCAGGGCATAGTCACAAAGCATAAAAAAAGAGGAAACTGAGAAACACATCACAGAAAACTACCAAACTCAAATGGCAGACAGAAACACAAGGAAAGAAACAGTGGACACAAAGAGCTAGCACAAAACGAAAGATAAAATGGCAGTATTAAGTCCTCATGTGTCAGTAATCACCCTAAATGTAAATGGATTGAATTCACCAATCAAAAGACTCAGAGTGACCAGATGGATTAAAAACCAAGACCAAACAATATGCTGCCCCCAGGAAACACATCTCGGTGACTAAAAACAAACGCAAGCTCAGAATGAAGGGATGGAAGATGATGCTCCAAGCAGTTGGCAACCAAAAGAAAGCAAGTGTAGCCATACCTATATCAGGTGAAATAGGCTTCAAGCCAAAAAAGATAAGAGACAAAAATGGACATTAGATAATGGGAACAATCCACCAAGAAGATTTAACATTTATTAATATATATGTCCTAACATAGGAGCACTAAAGTATATAAAGCAACTGTTAACAGACCTAAAGGGAGAAATTGACAGCAGCATAACAGTAGTGTGAGACTTTAATACCCCACTAACGTCAACGGATGGTTCACCCACACAGAGTCAAGAAGGAAACATTGGCATTAAATGAAATACTAGACTTGATGGACTTTATATATATATGTATATAGAACATTTCATCCCAAAGTAGCAGAATATATATTCTTCTCAAGTGCAAAGATAGACCGTATGTCAGGAAATAAAACAAGTCTCAATAAATTTAAAAAGATTGAAATAATATCAAGCATCTTTTCCAACCGCAAAGGTATGAAAATAGAAATCAGCTACAAGAAGAAAGCTGCAATAGAAAAGATCGATGAAACCAGGAGCTGGTTCTTGGAGAAGATAAACAAAATTGACAAATCTTTAGCTAGACTCACTAGGAAAAAAGAGAAGGCTCAAATCAATAACATCAGAAATGAAAAAGGAGAAATTACACCAGATACCACAGAAATAGAAAGGATTGTAAGAGAATACTATGAAAAGCTATATGTCAACAAATTGAATAACTTAGAAGAAATGGATAAATCTGTAATCATAGAACCTTCCAAAACTAAATCAAGAAGAAATAGAGAATCAAAATAGACTAATCTCTAGTAAAGAGATTGAAATGGTAATCAAAAACCTCCCCAAAAATGAAAGTCCAGGACCAGATGGCTTCTCTGGTGAATTCTACCAAACATTCAAAGAAAATTTAATATCCTTCTCAAGCTCTTCCAAAAAGTTGAAAAGGAAGGGATGCTTCCTCACTCATTTTATGAGGCCAACATCACCCTAAAACTCAAACAAGACAAAGACAACACAGAAAAGGAAAATTGTAAGCCAATACCATTGATGAATATAGATACAAAAATCCTCAACAAAATATTAGGAAATTCAATACAGCAATACATTAAAAGGATCATACACCATGATCAAGTAGTATTGATTCTAGGGATGCAAGGATGGTTCAACAGCCATGAATCAGTCAATGTGATACACCACATTAACAAAATGAAGAATAAAAATCACATGATCATCTCAATAGTTGTAGAGAAAACATTTGACAAGATTCACCATCCACTTATAATAAAAACTCTCAATAAAATGAGTATAGAAGGAAAATGCTTCAACATAATAAAGGCAATATATGTCAAACCCACATCTAACATTGTACTGAATGATGAAAAATTGAAAGCTATCCCTCTAAGAACAGAAACAAGACAAGCATGCCCACTCTTCCCACTCTTATTCAGCATATTATTGGAAGTTCTAGCCACAGCAATTAGGCAAGAAAAAGAAATAAATGTATTGGAATTGGAAAGGAAGAAGTAAAACTGTCCCTATTTGCAGATGACATAATTTTATGTATAGAAAACCCTAAAGAATCCACCAAAAGACTATTAGAAATAATAAATGAATATGAAAAAGTTGCAGGGTACAAAATCACTATACAAAAATCAGTTGCATTTCTATACACTAACAACAAACTAGAAGAAACAGAAATCAGTAATACAGTCCCATTTACAATCACAGCAAGAATAAAATGCCTAGGAATAAATGTAACCAAGAAGATGAAAGACCTGTACACCAAAAAGTTTAAGACATTGTGGAAAGAAACTGAAGAAGAGACAGAGAAGTAGATATTCTGTGCTCATGGACTGGAAGAATTAACATAGTTAAAATGTCCATATTATCTAAAGCAATCTACAGATTCAATGCAATCCCTATCAGAATCCCAATGACATTTTTCACAGAAATGGAACAAAGAATCCTAAAATTTTTATGGAACAATGGAAGACCCCAAATAGCCAAAGCAATTCTGAGAAAAAAGAACAGAGCTTGGAAGTATCACTTTCTGATTTCAAAACATGCTACAAAGCTAAAGTAATCAAAACAGCATGGTACTGGCACAAAAAGAGACACGTGGATCAATGGAACAGAAATGAGAGCACAGAAATAAACCCACACTTTTATGGAGAGCTAATTTTCCACAAAGAAGCCAAGAACATACAATGGAGCAAGGAATGGTGATGGGAACACTGCACAGCCACATGCAAAAGAATGAAAGTGGACTATTATCTTACCCCATTCACAAAAATTAGCTCAAAATAGATTAAAGACTTGAATGTAAACCTGAAACTGTGAAACTCCTGGAAGAAAACATAGGCAATATGCTCTTTAACATTGGTCTTAGCAGCATATTTTCAAGTACTATGTCTGACCAGGCAAGGGAAACAATAGAAAAAATAAACAAATGGGACTACATCAAACTAAAAAGCTTCTGCACAGCAATGGAGACCACCAACAAAACGAAAAGACAGCCTAACAATTGGGAGAAGATATTTGCAAATCATATATCTGATTATGGGTTATATCCAAAATATATAAAGAACTCATACAACTCAACAACAAAAAAACAAACAGTCAAATTAAAATATGGACAGAGGATCTAAACAGACATTTTCCGAAGAAGATATACAGATGGCCAACAGGCACATGAACAGATGTTCAACATCACTAATCATCAGGGAAATGCAAATCAAAACTACAGTGAGCTATCACATCAGACCATCAGAATGCTTATCATTAAAAAGAGAAGGGTCAGGCACTGGCCTGGTGGCGTAGTGGTTGGGTTTGCGCACTCCGCTCCAGCAGCCTGGGGTTTGTGGGTTTGGATACCGGGCATGGATCTACACATGGCTCATCAAGCCATGCTGTGGTGGCATCCCACATACAAAATAGGGGCAGATTGGCACAGATGTTAGCTCAGTGACAATCTTCCTCAAGCAAAAAGAGGGAGACTGGCAACAGATGTTAGCTCAGGGCTACTCTTCCTCACCAAAAAAAAAAGAGAGAGAAAAAAGTGCCAGCCCTGGTGGCCTAGTGGTTAAGTTTGGTGTCCTCTGCTTCAGCAGCCCAGGTTCAGTTCCCAGGCTCGAACCTACACCACACGCCTGTCAGTGGCCATGCTGTGGTGGTGTCTCACATACAAAAAAAGAAAAAGGAAAATTTGCAATGGAATTCTAGCTCAGGGTGAATCTTTCTCAGAAAAAAAAAAAAAAGAAAAGAGAAAGAGAAGTAACAAGTGTTGGCGAGGATGTGGAGAAAAGGCAACCCTTGTATACTGCTGGTGGGAATGTAAAGTGGTGCAACCTCTATAGAAAACAATATAGAGATTCCTCAAAAAATTAAAAATAAAACTACCATATGATCCAGCTATTCCACTTCCAGGTATTTATCCAAAGAATATGACAACACTAATTCAAAAAGATATATGCAACCCTGTGTTCATTGCAGCATTATTCACAGTAGCTAAGACTTGGAAACATCCTAAGTGCCTATCGATGGAAGAATGGGTAAAGAAGATGTGGTATATATACGTACAATGGACTCAGCCATAAGAAAGATGAAATCTTGACATTTGCAACAATATGGATGGACCTTGAGGGTATCATGCTAAGCGAAATAAGTCAGATAGAGAATGTCAAATACTGTCGACTTCACTCATATGTGGAAGATAAACAAGCACATCGATACAGAGAGCAGATTGGTGGTTACTAGAGGGGGAGGGGGTAATGGGAGGGTGAAAGGGGCACGGGTGTATGGTGACGCACAGCAACTAGACCTTTGGTGGTGAATACAATGAAGTATATGCAGAAGTCAAATGTAATGATGTATACCTGGAATTTACATAATTTTATAAACCAGTGTTACCTCAATAAAAATATTTAATTAAAAAATGTGATATTTTCAAGGGAAAAAAACAACGTTGACAACATTTAAAAAAAAAGTCTTTTCCAGTGACTTCTAGGTTAGTGGCTACTCTACAGAAATGAAGAAATTGTATGACTGATTTATGGGTAAGTGGGCCATGGCTGTGATGTGACTGATTTAGAAACCTTCCACGAATGTGAGCAGAGTCTTGCTGTGCTGCAGGCCCTTGGGGCGTGCTGTTTTGTACAGACACCAGGCTATCTGAAGGCTCAGGACTGTCTCCTTGTAGTCATCAATGCTTTGTCTTCTTAAACTAAGTCATTTTTTGAAACGTTTACTGAATGTTAATTTTACCAGTATGTGGAATATTTACTTTGGAATGTCATAGTGTGAGACCAGCATGCCACCATATTAGTGTATTGGGGGGGTTTAATTTTCTTATTTTTTGTTTCTAGAAACCACCAAGTTTTATATGACAGAGATAATTATTCAGCCATCTGAGAGAAATTTTCCCATCATACCAAGGTACAAATGGGAAATTATTTGGAAATTCATTTTTATTTATACCTCTATTTGGAAAAGAAAAATAAAAGCCTTTGAGAAAAGCTTCTAGATAGTTGAACCAAACCACACACATAAAAGACTTGAGGATTTATTTGTGGTTTGCTTACCTGATGGTATTGACAAGTGTGCTCATATAAATCTTCTTATTCTGAAAGTTTTTTGTGCTTTTTTCTGTTTGCCATATATCCAAGATATTATAACGTAATCATAAATAGGTGTTTGAATAATTATGTCTGGTTTTAATTTGATTTATTTAAAATTTGAAACATAGGTCAGTTTTCAAATGACTCCTGTTTTTTTAAAAAAGAAAAAGTACTTAGCCACCAAATCCATAGTATTTCTTTCCTTTGAATTTTTTTAGTTCACAAATAAAAGTTGACTATAATGTGTCTTTATTTCAGATTATTTATTGATGTCTAAAAATTTTGGTAATCTAATTATGACCTTGGACTTTATCCTCTCGTAAATACATTGCTTCTGTACCTCAGAGCTGACGCTTTGAGGGGATCCAAATGGAAAACATTGCAGACAATACTGTCTGATGTTTGGAGGGAATTTCCCACCTTTTTTAGCTTAGTTCTTCACTGTTTAGTGTGTTGCAGCACGATTGGAATATTAACTTGTCTAACATAGTATTTTTCATTCAGTAAGGGGCTATAGTTAGGTTTGCAGGGGAGAATGTATTTAAGATTGGAGAATAGGTTAAAGAAGAATGGAGCAAACACAAATATGAAAATATGTTAAAATCCACATGAGCACAGATTGTGAGGGAATGGGCAGCGGACAGAAAAGTCTGGCAGGCACTTGCCTCTGCTTTAGGTACCCTGGGGTATTCTGGGCTCATCTTGCCTGTTAGAGTTATCATGAGAGGCACGTTGTGAAAACTGATTTTGGTTCAAACAGGTCTCGGTTTGTCCAGAGTGTCATTGCCCAGTGTCTGGTGGAACTCTCCTCTGCTCGAAGCACTTTTAGATTCACTGTTCAAGGTCAGGATGGCAAAGCGTACATCTTGGTAAGAAATTATTTTACCTGGCTTTTTGTAGCCTAATAATCTAGGGTCTCAGAAATTCTTTAGTTTTTGTCAATCTTTTTTCACAATTCTCAGGTCTAGAAAATAAATGATCAAAAACTCAATTTTTAGTAGCAGTTTAATTCATAAATCAAACTCCCTTAATTTAGTAACAAATGACCAAATACCTCTGTGTGCTAAGTACTCGGGATATAGGGAGAAGAAACCTGGTTCGTGCTCTGGAGAAGCTCACACCGCAAGATAAGGTTGTTCACTCTTGGCTTTTAGTAGCTTTTCTTGGTCAGTATAACACAGTTCTCTCTCACTTTTTTTTCTTATTTGATACTCTTATGTTTAAAATATATTCTGTTGCTCTAGGTTTTTTAAACATCGTGATAGGAACACTTAACATGAGATCTACCCTCTTTACGATTTAAATGTACAACACAGCCTTGTTAGTTGGAGGCACGGTGTTGCACGAGGTCTCTAGCGCTTATTCATCTTGCCTAACTGAAACTTTATAGCCTTTGGTTAGCAACTCTCCATTTCTCTCTCCCTCCAGCTCCTGGCTACCACCATTCTGCTCTGCTTCTATGAGTTAGACTATTTTAGATTCCTCATATAAGTGCAGTCATACAGTATTTGTGCTTCTGTGTCTGGCTTATTTTCATTTAACATAATGTCCTCTGAAGTTCATCCATATTGTCACAATTAGAGGATCTCTTTTTTTAAGGCTGAATCATATCCTATTGTATGTCTGAACCATATTTTCTTTATCGATTCATCCACTGATGGGTGTTTAGCTTGTTTCTACCTCTTGGCTGTTGTAGATAGTACTGCAGTGAACGTGGAGTGCAGATATCTCTTCGAGACCCTGATTTCAACGCTTTAATGTTTGAGAAGCAGTGATACGTTTTGGAGGAGAGGCTCTGCAGTTGGCAGAATCATCCCCTACATGCACCACAAGCATCTAACATTACACTGCTTCTGTTAAAAATAATGTCCTGCAGAAAAGAATTTGAGACATTTATGTGAAAATGCAAGAATCAGGGCCCGAGTTTCTTCTCTTCCTCCACGTCTGTTTTATTCAACAGTAGACACACCTTGAGCACTTCTTATTTGAAAGACACTTTTCTAGATGTTCAAGGTAGAACAAAAATGCCTTCAAGGAACTCACAAGCTGGGATACGTGGTAGCTCGCGGAGGCAGGGCTTGAGTTGTTACTCGGTGTGGCTTTGTAGCTGGCCATCTTTTATGGGGACCTCATGCTGCTCTAATTCCGGATAATTTCTACCAAAAGCTAAAATATTTGGCTGAAGTTGTTACTAAGTGTACCTCATAATCATAGTGTGAAATCAGTTTTAATTTTCTTTTAGTGCAAGGTTTTCAAGTTAAAAATCAGGAGTAGAAACTTTTTAAACCTACTACCAGTTTAAATTTTAAAAACTTTCTTTATAAAAATAATGCATTCTGGGAACACATTCAGACAACATGCAGAACGTAAAAGAAATGGTAGTTGGCCCACCTTGTCCCCTCTTCTGCCCTGTGATATCGTACTATTTGAAGTTAAACATTATTAACAGACTCATATGTGTACTTCAACATTTTTTTCCCTATCTATATACAGCTAAATGTATATACACTGAGGTACTTGTCTGTTTGTAGAAAAACCAGGATGATGTGAGGAGCATTTTTCTTCAACATGCTTACTTCACACAACACTATGTCATGAGGATCGTTTCTTGTTAGTGTAATATCGATTGGACTCTTTAAGGACTAGAATTCCATCGTATGACTGTTAAAGACAGTGCTGCGATGAAGTAATCTTTGCCCATGCATTTGAGTATCTGTTTAGAAACAGATCTTTCTAATCTAATGCAGTATTAGAATTTGTGGGTTTTATTTATTTATTTTTTACTTAAGGTAACAATGGTTTATACCATTATATAAATTTCAGGTGTACATCATAGTTTGATTTCTGTGTAGACTACATCATGTTCACCACCCAGAGACTCATTACCGTCTGTCACCACACACATGTGCCCTTTTACTCTTTTCACCCTCCCCCCCTCCCCTTCCCCTCTGGTAACCAACGATCTAATCTCTGTATCTATGTTGTTTGTTTGTTGTTTTTGTCTTCTACTTATGAGTGAAATCATATGGTATTTGACTTAGAATTTGTGTATTTTAAACTCTGATAATTATCACCCTCCCAAAAAGTTGTGTTGATTTATCCCTTACAGTGAGACATTCTTGGCCCATCCAGATCCCTTTACTCAGCCGGCACACCCACTTCCCGGCTGCTGAGAGTGTGGGCTGCTGATTGCTCACAGCTGCCCTCTTCCCCAGAGACTTGCCCTTACCTGGCAGATGCCACCCTGCTGAGGAAGCTGCTTGTGCCCCCAGTCCCCCACCCCTGCACTAGTCAGCCACTGCCAGTGATTTGACCCCAGGGTACAAAAAGCTGGGGCCTCCTGTCTTGAGGTGGGGCAGACTCTGTAGGTGCTGTTCAGGCTCCAGAGCTCCCCGTGGGGTCTGGCTTAAGCCAGACTCCAGCTGAGCCCCTCAATAAATCACATGCATCAAAATCGCCAACCACTTCCACCAGCAGCGTGTGGGAATACGCATTCTAAACCCCTCTTCTGAGCTGCGTGTTATCAGTCTGTTTGTATTTGCCAGTCTGATAAGTGAGAAAGGGTGGCACACAAATTTTACATTTCCTTATTACTAGTTATACTAACATTTTGATATATGTTTATCACTTATGTTCGTATTCTTTGCTTGTATTTCTATTGGACTGTTTCTCCCCCCCGTACTGATTCCTATGAGCTCTATTTATTATAGATAATAGCTTTGTTATATTTCTAATAAATACTTCTCTAAAAAAGGTTGATTGTCTTTTTTTTTTTAAACTTTATGATGTCAGTTGCTCTCCCAAATGTTGTACTTTGAAAGGCTTACCCTATCTAAAAATTATATACACGATTCTCCTATTTTTTTTTGCTGGGTTTTTTTGTTTTTTTTGGTGAGGACAGTTTGCTCTGAGCTAACATCTATTGCCAATCTTCCTCTTTTGTTTTTTTTTTTTTTTTGCTTGAGGAAGATCAGCCCTGAGCTAACATCTATGCTGATCTTCTTCTATTTTGTGTGTGGGTCATTGCCACAGCTGACTTGACGAGTGGCGTAGGTCTGCGCCCTAGATCTGAACGCGCAAACCCAGGAAGCTGAAGCAGAGGGTGCCAGACTTAACCACTTAGCCATGGGGCCAGCCCCTTTCACTGGTATTTTTCTGGTTTTGTTTTTTTGAGTGGTGGTATGAGATATGAATAGGGTGGTGATATACTCATACTTGGACTTTTCTCTCCTTATTTAGCTGTGGCTTTTAAACTCAGACAGTTTGGTGATCGAATCTTTGGGAAGTTCCAAAAGTATCAAAAAATTCCCACTGTTGGAAGATATATTGGAGGCAGATTCCGGTTCTGCCTGGAACGCTGTCAAGGTCCTCTACCAGCCATGCATCAAAAGCAGGAACCAAAGGTAGGTTGTGCTTTTGTTTTCTCATTCCACGTTAGGTTTTAGTTTCTGTTGCCGTGTTGGCATTAAGAAGTTAATGAATTAAACGGTGCTGTACCACTTCCCTACTTGAAACTGCTAGGAGTCATACTGCTAAATACTATGCTTTCAAAGTAGATTGAATTATTACAGATGATTCATTCTTATGCGCAGAAAGCTTGCTTTTACTGCAAATAATTGGTCTTTTTCTTGTAATCTCAGCTGTCTGTCCATATGGCTGCAGTACTAAATCAGGCTTCAACAACTATGAATATTTACTAATAAGCACGTTCCAGGCATTCGGGATATAACAGTGAGCAGAGCACAGGCCCTGCCTCCTGGGCCGTCATTCTAATGGGGTAAGGCGGACCACAAAAAAGACAGATACAAAGTCAGAGACAGATAGGGCTCTTACTGTGGGTCAGGCTCTCAGCCGAGGGCTCCCAGCTCATTCAAGCCTGACAGCACCCCTGTGGGGTGGGTACTATTATCACCCCATTTTAGAGACAAGGACGCTAAGACACAGTTGTAAATTACTCTAGTGAAATATAAAGCAAAGCAAGGTAGCTGGGTGTAGGAAGTTGTCATTGTGTAGTGAAGAGTCAAGGAAGGTTCCTCAGATAAGATGATATTTAAGTGGAAAACTTGACGGACGTGAAGGAGTGAGCCATAGCTGAGTGAAGAGCATTTCTGGCAGAGCGAACAGAAAGTGTTATTATTTGAACAGATTGGAAGTTTGCGCTTGTCTTGTACTCTCAAGTGAGTTTGATCAAATTTGTACTGAGAACAGAGAGATCCTAGTCTTTTTCAGGGAAGTAAATACAATTTTAAAAATTATTGCTTGTCTTTTCTTTTTTGAATCATACAAGCAGTGAAAATCATTAAATATTCAAACAGTAGAGACATAGATAAAGTAAAATATGAAAGTTCTCCATCGTGTCTCTCTCCAGAAGTAAAAAGTATGGTGTGTATTCTTCCATTCCTTTTTCTATTTGTTTTGCATGTTAACAATTTGAATGATACATGTGTATTTTTTACACTTGTGAAAAACACAATACTGTATCTTGGAGATTCTTTCCATTGTCAGTGCTTGGCATTTTGTGAAATAGATACACTGAACATAATTTAACCATTTTTCTATTGATAGAAATTTGGGTTATTACTTTTTGGCTGCTATAATTAGTATTGCACTGTGTATTGTTGTACATTTGTTTTGTGATTTTGTGTACTTTTCGTTATAAGAGGGTTTTCTAGAAGTAGAATTGCTGAGTAAAAAGGAATGACATTTAAAGTTTTGATAGCTAATATCAAATTGTTTTGCAAAAAGGCATTGCAAATTTATACTCCCACTTGAAGTTTCTGTAAATGCCGTTTCCCTGCACCCTTACCCAAACTGCCATTTAGATTTTTGCCCATCTTATGTGAGTCTAAATGGAACAGGCTCAATTTACTATCCTAAGTTTTATTGAGGCATGATCAGAGCACATAGCTTATGTGTTTAATGCTTTGGGGACTTTGCTGAGGTTTGTTTTCTGTGTTTGTATGTGTGTGGCTTAATAGATAGTCAGCTTTTAAGCTGTTGATTGGTTATACTCTATTGACTCGTGTATGTACGTATGACCATCATATATTTAGATGTATATAGTCAAGTTTATTAAAATGTTTTATAATCATCTTTTTATTTATTTGAAATGTGGATTTTTGAGAAAGATGTGTTATGTCTTGCACTATGATCTTGGAAAAGTCATTTTCTTCCGGATTTGGTACTAGTTTTTGTATTATATATTTTGAAACTATATTATTAGGTAAATAAAGGTTTGTGACATGACAGCTTGACTAATTGCATATTTTATCAATAAGAGATTTTACTCTCCTTTCATTTGATGGTATTTTTCTTTAATTCTAATTTTCCTGATGTTAATATTGCTATATTTCATTTCCTTTTTTTAAATTGTTTGTTACATCTTTTTTCCATTTCTTTATTTTCAGCTGTCCTATGTTGTTTTATCTTAGATTTATGTCTGGTTAATATATACCTTGTAAACTGCATGTAGTTGGATGTTTTCAAAGTCCAGTGGGACAATCTGAATAGTTTAATAGAGGATTTAAATAATTCACAATTTATTGTGGTTATTGATATAATTGGACTTAGTCTGCTATCTTTACTTTGGTTACTTTTTCTGTCATTTCTTTCCTCTGATGATTTGGAAGTAAAAAATATCTCTTATGAAATGATTTTTAGTGGTTAACCATAAATTTTTAACATACATACTTAAACTTATTGTTTTTTACTATCAATATCTAGATTTGATTAGTATCCATACTCTCATCAGAACAAGAAAAGACTCGTAACAAAGTTTGACATTTCTTCTCTTGCTGCCTCCCTCACGTACACTTTCCCCTGTGTTGAGATCATTTGTGATTCTGATGATGGTGGTTGTGTTTCTCCCTAAAGAACTATTAGGCCGAAGCCCTACCCACGTGCTTCCCTCTTACTTACACTCATGCATCATGACCATAAATGTTTTTATATATTTATTGTATGTCTTTCTATAAAAATATGTGGTGTTGTTTGGTATGTTTTAAAAATACTTGCAAATAGTATTGTATGTATCTTTTTGCAGTTTTTTTCACTCAGTATTCTTTGTCCCATTGTTTGATTTGATGAAGTACTCTCTTTAATAGTTCTTTTAAACTTGGACTATAGTCAATTCTTGAATATCTGAAAATATCTTATACCTATTTTGTCTCTCTGAAGACCTTTGGGATCTTCTCTTTATATTTGGTTTTTTAAGATTTCATACATATGTGTCTAAATGTAAGTGTTTATTCAGATTTTTCTGGTATGTCATCATCTGGCCCTGTCTTACAGATGCAATATTCTCTCGCTCTCTAGGAATAATAATTATACTTAAAGTCTTCTGTTTTTTTCTACTAACTCTTTTCCCTTGGGTGTTGAATTCTTCTCCTTTTGAATACAGAAGTTGAGTTGGGTACTCTCTTTCATGGTATTGCTTTCCCCACATGTTTGATGATTTCACTAGAATTCCTGCACTAGGATATAAACTCCATGTGAGCCAGGACCTTGTCTGTCCTGCTCATTATTACATCTATATGAGTCCTTGTAGAAGTGCCCAAAACATACAATTTATGTCTACATTTAACAAAACACTTGTTAAATGAATGGCACATGGTTTTCTGCTTATCTTTGTATTTGATAATTACTGTTTGTGTATTTGTGACTGTAGGTTATTGTTGCCATAGCCTGCCTTTACGGATTGGTGAAGGAGAACTCAGAGGATATAATGGTCTCGATGTGCCGGGCTTTTTTTTGGGTGGGGGGTGTTTTTGGACAACTTTTAGGTGTTAAGAAAAAGGACATGATAGTCTCAGTTATGGTGGTGAATCTTGTATTCACTGTTATGAAGAATCTTAGCACTGCTTTTCTTGAGGATGTTGCAGAGATTCAGTACCCCTGTCCCCTTATTTCATTCATTCTTAACAAATCCCTGCGACACTGGAAACATAATGACTACAGTCAATTGTGTTCTGCTGTATTTATTAGTGGACTCTTTTTTTTTTTTTTTTGAACTCTGTATGTCTTGGGAACAAGTTGACATCCAGTAAGTAATTTTGATTCCTTTAGTTTGCCTGTTGTATGTAACTCCTTTTGTTGTGCTTTTCCTCTTGCTACTGTTTGGCTCTCTGTCCCCCAAAGGTAGGAAGGGAATTTCAAAAGTTGAGTAAGTATCCAGTGAGTTATTTACTTTTGTCTTTTAAGGACATTAGTATCTTTCTTTTGGGGCATGACTGAGCAAAACTGTAGACTCTGGCATATTTTTGGCACAAGGGATGGTGCATTAACTATTTTAGTCCAATCGACTAGAATTCTTTTCTAGTTGAAGTGTGATTGCCAGATGGCAGTCTAAAAGAGGAAAATAGCAAATGTAACTATGGTTTTATTTCCTTGAGCACACACACAAAAGTGGCATGAAATGTTTTTAGAATGTTCCTTCTTTCTAGCAATAGACACACGTGTCTCTTAACATTTGAAGTCTATTGTTGTTTTACCCGCTCTCTCTCTATTCATGGTTATCCTACAACTCACACTCTTTAGTTTGCGTATCAAGTTTAGATCCTCAATATTAGCTTTTTAGCTTTGGACTCTAAGTTAACTTCTGCTGTTTAATTCTGCTAATTCATCAATTCACCTGTGGCCTCATGTTCTCTAGGCAATGTTGGGAGACATTTTTGGTTTTCACAACTTGGGCGGTGCTACTGACCTCTAGTAGGTGGAGCCAGGGATGTTCTTAAACATCCTACATGCATTGGAGAGCCCCTACAACAAAGAATTGTCTGGCCCAAATGCCAGTAAGGCCAAAGTTGAGAAACCTGTTCTGGATTATCTCCTGAAATCAAGCTGTGTCTACCTTTTCCCTTGGCATAGCCCATAATTTTCTTGAAATTGTATGTAAGTCAGCAAATAAGAGAAATTTTACTGTGGCATGAGCCAAAATCTCTATAATCCCATGTTAACTTTGTTAGAAACAGAATAAGTGGTAAAATATAATATAAATGTTTATTGTTACACTTCTCTTTTTTTTCTATTCGGGAAACATGAAGAATAAATTTATTTTTATTAAAAAGTGATGAAGAAGGGCTAGCCTGGTGGCGTGGTGGTGAAGTTTGCACACTCCACTTTGGTGGCCCAGGGTTCTCAAGTTCAGATCCCGGCACGGACCTAGCCACTGCTCATGAAGCCATGCTGTGGCGGCATCCCACGTAAAATAGAGGAAGGTTAGCACAGATGTTAGCTCGGGGCCAGTCTCTCTCTCTCCACACACACACACACACACACACACACACAAAATAATAAAGAATTTCATAGGTATAAAGTTCTTTGTTCTCATATTTTTAAGAGAAAAGAACTTAGAGGAATGTAATCATTAAGTGTGAATAAGTGGGGTTTCTTTTAAGCTAAATTGAATTCTCTCCATTGTGTGGGTTACACGAGTCCTAGTATTGGTAGTGGTTTTCCCACCTTTTCAAAAGTTAAAATATCCACTTTAGGAATCTGGAGAATTTGGATTGAGAAGAACTGTTCCATGTCGTACTATTTACAGCAGTATTTTCTTGCAAAATATATCAAGGGAGGAAATGTTAATGATATGTTATATTCACCCTTGGTTTTAGTAGAATTTAGTGATTAGACTTTATAAACTAGCTTTCTCTCTGTTGGTTATGAATTGGTAAATATTGCTTCTAAGATAGAAATGTTTTTGTCGTCTTGGTAGTCGTCATTATTGCTTTTTCTAATGAAATAAAAACATGTCTAAAGCACACCCCTTTACATTTCATATGCATAAAATAGAATTGGTACTTGCTTTTACTTGTGAAGTAGTATTTTTTAATCTTTTTTTCTCCTTCTTTTCAGCAGGAAAATTGAAATTCTGCTTAATTTTTCTTATTGTGGTAAAACCCGCATAATATAAAGTTGACCAGTGTAACCCTTTTTAAATGTACAGTTCAGTAATGTTAAGTACATTCACCTTGTTGTGAAAGAGATCTCCAGAACTTTTTCATCTTGCAAATCTGAAACTCTGTAGCCATTAAACAATAACTTCCCTTTCCCGTTCTCCCAGCCTCTGGTGACCACCACGCTATTTTCTGAATTTGTAGTCTTCTGCTCAGGCTGCCGTAACAAAATGCCACAGACTGGGTGGCTTAAACAGCAGAAATTTGTTTTCTCACAGTTCTGGAGGCTGGAAGTCCAAGATCAAGGGGTCTTCAGGATTGATTTGTGGTAAGACCTGTCTTCCTGGCTTGTACATGGCTGCCCTCTCGGTCTGTCCTCCCATGACCTCTTCTCTTTGCGTGTGCAGAGAGAGATCTCGTGTCTCTTCCTCCTCTGATAAGGACAGCCATCCTATCAGATTAGGGCCCCATTCTTATGACCTCCTTTAACTTAAGTACTTCCTTAAAAGCCCTGTGTCCAAATACAATCACTCTAGGAGTTAGAGCCCTAACTCTGTTCTCGTTCAGCATAGGAATTTTGGGAAGAAACAGTTCAGTTCATAACACTGACTACTTTATACTTACTGACCATTTGTACATCTTCTTTGGAGAAATGTCTAAGTCCTTTGCCTATTTTTAAATTTAGTTGTTTGATTTTTTGTTGTTGAACTGTAGTAGTTCTTTATATGTTCTGAAATTAACCCCTTATCAGACATATGAACTGCAAATATTTTTTCTCATTCCAAAGTTTGCCTTTTCACTCTGTTGATCAATTGTTGATTTACAACAAAAGCTTTTAAGTTTGATGTAGTTCCATTTGTGTATTTTTACTTGTTTGGCCTGTGTTTTTGGTGTCGTATTCAAGAAATCATTACCAAACTCTGCTTAATTTTGATGCTCTGCACCTGATGTGGCAGAGACTCCCAAAGCCTGAAATACTTTGGAAATAAAATTAGCTGCTTTTGAGGCGATTCAGAGGAATTTGTTGTTTTGATTGATAAAAACACAAAGCAAAGCAAATGTTCATTTATGCTAATTTTAGATCCAGCATAAATCTAAGACCTATTATTGTAATTGCGTAACCTGCTAAACACTTCGCATTCACTTATTTGGATAGCGTGTGAATATGTTGCTACAATGAATGAATGAGTGAAGAGTAAATGAGCATGTGAATGATTGGTCACTAACCCCCGAAGAGCACTTTATTAAACCCTCTCAAGTAAGCGTCTTCTGCTTCCCCATGTAGGAGTCACAGGGTGACACTGTCAGTGCACTCCAGTAGGGGACATTGACTTCACAAAGTACGGTGAATGTACTTCACATGTGAATGTCCGTGTCTTATATTTTATAAGTGAAGAAACTGAGAGGCATAAGAGAAATAAGTCCAGTTAGTCAGTTTGTTAGTTGGTGATAGAGCCAGAATTAGAGCCAGGTTGGCATGATTCCAATTTCAGTGCTTTTTCATTATGTTGTGTAGTTCCTTAACCATAAAGTTTTAGGAGATCCGAAAATGTCACTATAAATGTATATTCTTCCTCGAGAGCAATTCCCCTAGCAGTTTAGAATGTCAGCATTTTGATTACTCCCCAAAATATACTGCTCACTCTACTATATTCAGTGAATATTTATGCATCTTAATATGTAACATTGGTAGCAGAAACTTCTGATTTATACTGTGTTCATATCTGATCTTACAGATCAGAGTTTAAGAATACAAATGTGATTTTTTCTTTTTTTAGAAGTCCATTGCCTTAGCTTCTTAGAACAGGAATCCATTGAAAGGAAGGTAATCTCAAAATACAGGAAAGTAATCAGATATCTCTGAGAAACTATCACTTCTTCTTTGGAAAGCAATTTTCACACATTCGTCTGCTAGTACCGTGTTATCACCAAGACTTATCCATCTAAAGACTGTTCTTCATTGTGAAGCAAGTGGAGCACACATTTCTTTGATTAGTAGTTGGAAAAAATCCCTCCTTTGAGTCGACTGTGTAAGTACAGTGGCCTAAATTCAAACTTATTTTATGTGGAATTCCTATGCTATCCATGAATTCATTTATAATCATTAAATAAGATACAGAAATTAAGACCATAATAACTAAAAAAAGTGACTTCCTAGAGAGTCCAGTCAAAGCAGGTTTCTATGAAAAGTAATTCATCTCTTGGAATTACTTTCTTGGGAGGAGTCTGGTTTCCTTCTTCGGATGAAAGAATGTGAGAGAAGTATAGTCATGATTGTGAGGGTAAAAAGGGGGAGGGGACTGGGATTAGATAAAGGAAGGAAGTGGAATGTGTATATGAAAGTGTTTTTTCACATCTTCTGTGTTTTTTAATCATGTGTTAGGTATTTTTATGAGTCAGACCTCAAGTAATTGTATTAACCTTTCATGTCAGAAGGGTTTGGGTTTCTCTTTCCTCTTTGTGTTACCTTCTACTATGCTTGATATTATATGTGATTGCAAAGCAGGACAGCAAATAGTTCTGTCATAAAGGAATTTATAGTAAAGTTAAGGTAACATGGTAGATATACAAAAAAAAATTCTTTCAAAAGACCAAAATCTGTGTCTATGCTGAGGAACAGATTTTCATGGGAAACATTATTCATTAGCTGAATTGAAGAAAATGGAAGAAAGGTATAGGAAATACTCTCCTCCATTCCACCCCCTCCCCCCCCAGCAAAAGCTGAAAAGGACTGCGCAGGGAAGGCGTGCGTGTTTTCATGGAGTGGATCCTGGGGAGCCCCGGGAGATGGCTGCCGCTGGAGAGGCCTGTCTTCATGGAGTGGATCCTGTGGAGCCCCGCGAGGCGGCTGCTGCTGGAGTGGCGTGTGGCTGGGAGAGTTTGGGGTGGGAAGGGGCAGTTTTCTACCCACAGAGATGCTCTCATTTACCTGTTTAGCATATTAGGTTGTCCTCAGAAGCTTTTGTTTCAAGAAAGGATCTCACAGCTGATACAAAAATGTTTGAGAACCGCTGTTCTCTGAGCTACGCATTTCACCAAACTGTGCTTGAATCCACTGGGTCATGGCAAAGTTACTGCTTACAAAATCGACCACGCTGAGAGAGTTCTAAGTGTTGGAATGGTCCTCCTTTTATTGAGGTGAAATCTGCCTCCCAGAAACTTGCATCCAGAGCTATGAAAAATTTAATCTGCTCATTCTTGAACGTGACAGCTCTTCAGATATTCAGATAATCTGATGTTCCTAGATTTTCTCTCCTCCAAACTAAGCATCCTCAGATGGAGTGGTTGCCAGCTTCCTTCTTGTACTGTCTCTTTTTTCACTTGGTCTTCCTTCCTAGTACCATCTTGATTGCCCGTAAGAAGATGTTATCCCAGCATCCTGTCAGCTTTACAGAGATAGGTGAATTGGAGAGAAGCTAGAGCCAGGGATTCCTCCTACAAACCTGTAAAACCTACTGTTTTAGGTATTTTAGATGTAAGGGGAAAAAGCCATTTTCAGTGGTACTAGACAGGAGAGATTGGATTTCAAGAATCTGTTGAATTTGGAAATTAAACAGAAAAGTTTTCAACCTTCAGTTTTGAAGAAACTCATTCATTCATTCAACAACTACTTATTAAATGCATACTACTGTGCTAGGTACGGGGAATACAAAATTGAGCTAAAAGAGATCAGGTGCCTCGCATCACAGACCTTATTAGAGTCCAGTGGGAAAGACAAATGAATGCAAAATTGCAACTTGATCAGTGCTATGAGAAAGAGAGCTATGGTGCTATGAGAGCAAATCATAGGGAGACCAATCAGGTCAGGAATGATTCCAGGAAGAATTGATGCTGCTGTCTGAAGGATGAGAATGAGTTACTGTATGAAGAGTCTCTAGACAAGGGAGAAAGCAACACAAAAGGATCTGGGATGAGAGAGAGTGCAGTGAGTACAAGGGATGGGAGGAGGGCCAGGGTGGCTATACTGGAGAGAGAAACAGGGAGAGGGGAGTGAGGGGCCTGCCTACGTCAACTCAGGATCCTAAAGGGCATTTTAAAATTTTGTTTCTGTGTTTATCCTAAGAAAAATAAGAGTGTACTGAATGTTTTATGCAGAGAGAAGGGTGAGATGGTTTAATGTGTGGCTCAGAAAGATTATTCTGTTAGCCATCTAGAGAACAGTTGGATGTGGTAGATCAGATAGCAAGCCATTGCAGAGCCCAAGAGAAATGATTACAGTGGGTGATGGTGGTTGAGAGAGATTCGAGAGATACTTAGTAAGTAATATTGCAGTGTTTGGGGACTGATTGGATTTGGGGAATGAATCACTGTTTACTGGGGTAGATAACATTGGAAGAAAATCAAGTTTTGGGACAATATCATGAGGTTCAGTTTTATACATGTTGAGTTGGAGGTACATTTGAGTCATTCAAGCAATACAGCAAATAGAAAGTTAATACATAGACCTGGAGTTCAGATGAAAGCTTTGGGCTGGACTTGTAAACTTCAGTTGTCTGCGTGTTGGTCATAATTGAAGCCAAGGGCATGGGTGAGATTGTTTAGGAAGAGAGGATGGAAGGACCGAGTGGTGATGAACTACCCTGTGTATTGGCCAGATAAATGAGGATGAGCCTGGGAAGGAGGTGGAGGAGTGACTGGAGAGGAAGGAGGAAAGCAACAGAGTATTGTTTCATAGGAGCTAAGGGAGGGAAGTACCTTGAGAAGGAAGAAGTGGTCAGATGCTGTTGAGAGGTCAGGTAAGTTGTTGAATGTAAAATGTGCATTGGATTTAGATTACAAAGGTCATTAGTGACCTCAGCAGGGATTGTTGGGTGACTGGGCTAGGAGCTGGATTGTAGTGAGTGAACAATGAGTGAGAGGTGATGTAACAAAGGAAACAAGTGTGGACAACTGTTCAAGAAGTTTGGCCTAGAAGGGAAGGAGAGACAGGAAGCAGATGGGGAGCTGACTGAAGGTAGGCAGGTGGGGTTAGGCCCCCTTGAGCCCGTTTAAAAGCCAACATGGGGACCCTGTTGAGCAGAAGAGGTTGATGACACGTGAGAAAGAAGTGATGGCTGGTAAGGTGAGATCCTGACAAGATAGGGAGGGACTGGTATCTCAAGCTCAGATGTAGCAACTCGCCTTAGGAGCAGGGATGCTCCCTCTGTAACATGACAGAAGATCAGATGGGCCTGTTTTGCGTGTTAGGTTTTGGAAAGATGAGAGACTCGTCCTCTGATGGATTCTATTTCATTTGTAGAATAGGAGTGATGGGGAAGAGGCATAAGAGGGAAAGAGGTGAGTTGGAGATTTGAGGAGAATGGAGATTAAAAACGGGCCTTTGGAGAGCAGGTGGCTGAGATGTGTGGGATTAGCAATTAGTAGGCATTGTTCATTGCCTGTTTGAGGTTTGTGATCATGAATTTATGGTGATATTAATCTTTCTTATAGGGTGACTTTCTCCAGCTTATCATCTACTTGAATGTACGCTCAGAGAAAGCAAATAGTTGGGTTCATCAGGGTTAAAGTTTTGTTGTCTTTATTCAAAGAGTATTGTGTTACTAAGATGATGGACTACAGACTCTAACTGGCCTATTTTAATGGAGACGGAGGGTTGGAAAGGGACCATAGCTTCCAATCATTTACTGAAACTTAGCTGTGTTAAGAAGTTTAACTGTTAATTGTAAATCTAAAGCTTCTCAAAATATTTTTAGAAATACTAGATTATTGATGGGAAATGATCTCTTTAAAATATGTTAAGGGAAACCATAGTACTTTAAATGGAGCTTTAGCACTTAGTTAAATATATGCCCTGAGTTAAATTTTCTTCAAGATTTTCCATGTGATTTTTGTAATCTCATTGTGTAAGGAAATTTATTGGCCTAATGTGGGATCAACAGTATAAAGGAAAAAGTGCATAATCTTTCGTGTCTGCCAGAATTTTAGTTTGACATTTGTCATGTACAGCAACTGCAGTGGTCCTGGTTGCTTCTGCTTTTATTCTAGACAATGGGGGTGAAAAGTGAACGCTGGATTTTAAGGTCAGCTGGAGTAGAGGAAGGAAGTCAGTTTCTTTCAGTGTCACTTGGGATTTTTTATCCAAATGGCTGCCAGAGCCCTCCAGGTGCTTACACCTCTGATGAAAATGAAGATAAATTGAATATTACATTATTGGCCTCCCATTGTTAAGGCTGACTGCTACTGTACCATCACCATGAGCATGAGTGCTTGCCTCAGGGACCTAGGCAGGGCTTCAGGCCATGGGCCTCCAGCAATGCTGCTGGTCTCCATGGGACGCCCTCTGCATCACTGCGCCATATCATCAACTGCCAGAACCTTCCCCGAGCCATCTTCTCTCCTATGTTAGAGGAAAATTGTCTCCCCACCTGAAAAAAATTCGTCATTCCTAATTCCCCAGGCAAATGATGAAGGCATTCTCCTTGTAGAATAATTTCTACCTCACATAGGGTAAAGCTCAAATCCCCTTGGCTACCATCTCCAACTCCAGTCCCCTCTGTAAGTCACTACTGTCACCAGGTTGCTGTGTGTCTTGCCAGACTACATCTAAACATAGGCTTATGTTAATAAATGCCCCAGAAGTTTATAGAGAAATATTTTGTGTATTCTCTTTTCCTTTTTCTTGTCATATGTTACAGTTCCTTCTACAGTTTATTTTTTCACTCAACATTATGTCTTCTCAATCCATATAGATGGATCTCATTTTTTTAACTGCTGTCTGATATTCCGTAATGTAGGTATTTCATGGTTTCTTCAGTCATCCTATTAAAATTACTTTAAATTTTTCTCTGATACCAGCACTTCTGCAGTGAAGACCATGTCCGTGCCTTCTTGTGCACCTCTGCAAAGAGCTCTTTAAAGTTCGTGGAAAGAAGTGGAGTTGCTGCTCCTGGGGCATATTTATTTTACATTTTTTTAAAATAAAGTTTTTGTTTGGGATTGGTTTTAGATTTACAGAAAAGTTGCAGAGATGGTGCAGATGGTTCTTGTGTACATACCTTTCACCCAGTTTCAGTCTCCCCTAGTGTTACCTTGCATTACCATGGCACCTCTGTCAAAGCTGAGAAACCAGCATTGGTTTCTTACCTCATTTCCTCCTTACCTCTCAATTCCAGGCTTTATTTGGATTGTGCCAGGTCTTCCGCTAACGTCCTTCTTCTATTCCAGGGTCCAGTGCATGATGTGACGTTGCGTTAATTCGTCATGTCTCCTTTGTCTCTTCTGGTCTGTAACAGTTTTGCAGACTTTCCCTATTTTTCATGACCTTGACAGCTTTGAGGAGTACTGGTTAGGCATTTTGTAGTGCCCCTTAATTTTGGTTTTTCTGATGTTTTTCTCTTGATTAGACTGAGGTTATGGGTTTTGGAAAGAATACCATCACATCATATCAGGGGGTACATGGTATCCACAGCCATCGATGGCAGTATTCACCTCGATCACTTGGCTGAGGTTGTGCTGGCCAGGTTTCTTCATTGTGAAGTGACTGTTTTTCCCTTTCCAAATTCTATTCTTTGGGAAAAAGTCAGTAAGTCCAGCGTACACTCAAAGGGGAAGGAGGAAGGTAAGCTCCACCTCCTGGAAGGAGAGTAGTATCTACATATGTTAATTGGAATTTTTCATAAGGAAGATTTGTTTCTTCTATTTTTTTAATTCTTTTTTCTTCTTTTTTTTTCTGCTTTTTCACCCCAAATCCCCCAAGTACATAGTTGTATATTTTAGTTGTAGGTCCTTCTAGTTGTGGTATGTGGGATGCCGCCTCAACGTGGCCTAATGAGCGGTGCCATGTCCACGCCCAGGACTTGAACCAGCAAAACCCTGGGCTGCCAAAGCGTAGGGCGCGAACTTAACCGCTTGGCCACAGGGCCGACCCCTATTTTTTTATTCTATTATTTTTATCGGATGGACTCATAGACTCATATATATTTATTTTATACCTTGGGTTGTAATCCTCAGGTTATAAATTCTATGATATTTATTTGTTTG
The DNA here is from genome assembly GCF_037783145.1 of Equus przewalskii. Classification (NCBI taxonomy): domain Eukaryota; kingdom Metazoa; phylum Chordata; class Mammalia; order Perissodactyla; family Equidae; genus Equus; species Equus przewalskii. Next base: position 36,427,853 of record NC_091839.1, on the reverse strand, counting down.
TTATTTATTTATTTTCTTGCTCAGATTAATCCAGTTTTGGCCATTGGGACCTCTCTGAGGCTGGCTCCTGTGTCCGTTTGACGTGACCCCCACAGTTTTAATTTTTGATCACCTTCTTACTTCCCGATACTATAAAATGCTCTGGACTCATCTTATATTTTCCCTGCCTCAGCCCTGGAATCAGCCATAAAAAGAGCCCTGGTTCTTTTTATTGGAGAATAGGAGTGGTGCTTTCTTAAATTTTATTTAAGTCCTTATTTAAATTTGTAGATATTGTCCTCTTGGTCTCCTAGGGGCCATTCTAGTTGATACTTTTACCCTTCTCTTCATACCTATTCCAATGCTTGATATTATCAGGTTTACTAATTCTGGCCAATCTGATAGAATTGCATCTTTTCTAAATGAGTCTTTTCCTGATTACCAGTATGGTTAAGCAACTTCAAATTGCTAGCCATTTGACCTTCCCCCTCTGTGAATAGCCTGTTCCTAGTCCTTTGCCTACTTTGGTGCCTCTGTGTGTGTATGTGTATGTGTGTCTTTGGTATAAAAAGTTCTTATAGATTGTGGATATTAGTCCTTTATCTATTGGAAATATTTTTTCCACCCTGTAACTTACTTTTATTTATTTATTTTTTGAGGAAGGTTAGCCCTCAGGTAACATCCACCGCCAATCCTCCTCTTTTTTTGCTGAGGAAGACCGACCCTGAGCTAACAACCGTGCCCATCTTCCTCTACTTTATATGTGGGATGCCTGGCACAGAATGGCTTGACAAGCAGTGTGTAGGACCACACCCAGGATCCGAACCGGCAAACCCTGGCTGCTGAAGTGGAATGTGCGAACTTAACCGCTGCGCCACTGGGCCAGCCCCTGTAACTTACTTTTAACACTTTGTTTATGATGTCTTGTGACATCTTCAGCCTATGAAAATTAAAATTGGAATTGGAAGGCTTTTGCTTTTGTGTCTTGTTTATGGAGATCTTTCTAGCATGTCTGTTTATGCTTTTACTCCAATCATTTACTGAAACTGCCGATCCAAAGATCTCGAGTGGTCACCTGGTAAGCAAAACCATTTGCTTTTTCTCAGTCCTTAGCATTCACTGTTTTTCACCATTTCTTCTTCGAAGTGTTAGCCTTGGCATTCTCCTGTTTCTTTTGGCGTCTTTGACCTCTTACCTTTCCTCTTTCTTTTGACCTCTTCTTCCCTTCCTCCCTTGCCGTGTCTACTCTTCCCTCTTTCCTGCTAAGAGAGGGTTCTTCCTGACTTCTTTTTCCCCTTTGCTAAGCTCATTTGCTCTCATAGTAGAAACTCTATTTTCTGTTGAGTGAAAGCTTTCAAGTCTACATTTCCAGTCTCACCTTTCACTTAAGTTCTTTGCTTTCATCTCCATCTTGTCTAGGATGCCTCTGCCACATATCCCAATGACTTCTCAAATTCAATATGTCCAAGGTAGAAGAAACTTATTAATATTCCTGGCAAACATGTTTCTTCTTATTTGCATCTCTCTTAATGGCATCACGATTCTCCTAGTCAGCCAAGCTTGTCCTAAAGTCGCCCTTCAATTGTTTCCTTCTCCCTCCACATCCAGCCGGTTAGGAAGTCATGTCCAGTCTACCTTCAAAATCTCCTTCATTTCTATTTAACAAATAGAAATTTGTTTTCTCTTCGTAATTGCTGTCAACCTAGTTCAGATGTTCAGCACTCTTCATGTGGAGTTTATAAGTGTCTCTTCAACCTGTCTAAAGTCTCTAATCCAATATACGTGCTGCATCCGGCTTGGCCATCCCAGTCATATCACTCCCCTGCTTCCTTTTACAGACGCCAAATCTTTATCTCCTAGGATTAGTGTACTAAGTCCTCTACAGCCTGGCTCCAGTTTAACCACCCTAGCCCTGCCTTCTCCTATGCCTGTCGTATGCTCCGTCATGTCCAATCAGAGTGGAATTTTGCAACTTCTCAAATAATCATCCATTTGTGTGGATTATATATAGTTTATTGTCTCTGATAAGAGTATATGATTATCTATAGGACTCTAAACTTTTCATTGCAACTGCTATCCATATTATTTTTGTAATATTTCTGTAAGAAAGGGATTGATATGGAAATTGATGTCTTTGTTTATAAGTATCCTTGCAGGGGTAAGGTCCTCATTAATAGACCTAGGAAAAAATTCCTTCTATTCTCCATGATTAGTAAACTATTCCTTACATCTTGAAGAAGTATATTAAAAAATACGTAGAAACTTATTCTAGGCCCTGTAGACTTTTGGAGTTTTTTAAAACTCTTATTTCCTTAGCATCTGTTTTTTCCATCATTTTTCTTCTCTTAGCAACATAAAATAATGGTACCTTTACTGGTGAAGTGACTTAACCTTGCTAATTTTATCACAGAGTTTGTTTCTGAATCAATAAGGCCAAAAGGGGGAGATTGGGAGGCATAGCTGACATTTTATGTGCCAGGTTGTTCAAGTTAACTCTGAAAAGTTATTCAGGCACAGTTGAGTTTTCTGAATAGAAGTGTTTCTGGGTTCAAATAAGGTTTATATAGACTCTGTAGACTGCAATTCCACTTTTATTTTCCTTGGGGTGGTAGTTTTGTGTTTTCTGTGCATTACTACTCTTCTTTTTTGTGAGCTTGATATAAACCCCCTCCTCTTTAAAGTATTTAAGGATAAATATTGTGGTTTTAATGATCTAATAATATCGACTATCACTGATGGAGCTTGTGTTATGCATCAGGCCTGTGCTAAGCTTTTTTTTTTAAAGATTGGCACCTGAGCTAACAACTGTTGCCAATTTTCTTTTTGTTTTCTTCTTCTCCCCAAAGTCCCCCAGTACATAGTTGTATATTCTAGTTGTGAGTGCCTCTGGTTGTGCTATCTGAGATGCAGCCTCAGCATGGCCTGATGAGTGGTGCCATGTCCGCGCCTGGGATCCAAACCGGCAAAACCCCTGGGCCGCCGAAGCAGAGCGAAGAGAACTTAACCACTCGGCCACTGGGCTTCTTTGCAAATACTTAATTTCTTTAATATTCTCCATATTGAGCTCTCATGTAGGTCTCCTACTTGATTTGCTTTCCTAGGCTTCTTTGGACCTGATTCCAGTGGCTGCTCCCTCCACCATTTGTGTACTCATTCCACTCCTTTCCCAGCAGGGGAGCTAACTTAATCATTGCGCAGCCTCCAGATCCTCCTCAGCTCACCAGCCGCTTTTTACCTCTTTGATGAAACCATTTGGTTTGTGTTTAAAAACAACTGCAACAGAAACAGAACTGGAGGGTAAGAGATTGTCTAGAAATACCTTGTTCTTAGCAAAATTCTTACGTAAACAGTTCTTAAGATGCTTATAGATATATTTAAATTATTAGGTCACTTTACAAATAACTCAGCAAATGTATCCTGGAAGAGTAGAGGGAACCTAAAACAAGATTACAGGGAACACACTATCTTCTAATTGAAAAAGATGGGTGTGGGCTTCGACGCAATTGTAGAAATGTATTTCTTAAATTTAATAATCTTACCTGGAGTGGACGTCAGCACTCTGAAATAAGACAGAGACAAAAACGATTCCCACATCTAGAGTGGGGAGTGATTGTTAGGGCGTTTGCAATTGAGATGGCCTGAAACATTTGGGGCACTTAGAAGTTGTAGGAGGACATTTGACATTTTATAATGGTAAAGTATAAGACTGGAGTCAGACATGGGATCTAGTCCAGGTTTTCCCTTGACCACCTACATTGCCAGGCCAAGTTACAGCCTCCTCTCTGAGCCTTAATTTCTTCATCTTTTGGGATAGATATACTTAACATTCTGCAATTCCGTGATTTTGGGACACTTATAAACTTTTTTTTTTTTTTTTTTGCTGAGGGAGATTTGCCCTGAGCTAACATCTGCTGCCAATCTTCCTCCTCATTTTTTTTACTTGAGGGAGATTAGCCATAAGCTAACATCTGTGTCAATCTTCCTCTACTTTGTATGTGGGTCACTGCCACAGCATGGCTGACTAGTGGTGTAGGTCTGCACCTGGGATCCTTACCTGTGAACCTGGGCTGCCAAAGCAGAGCGTGCTGGACTTGACAACTATGCCATGGGGCTGGCCCCTGAGCATTTTAAAGAGTGTAATCTCAAGCTCTGTATTGTGTTTAGTTTATCTTGTAAACTGAAGGCTTAGTTTTCTCTCCAACTATTTAATGAATGCAATACTGAGCCTCAGATTCAGTTCAACATTCACTTAGGCTTCCTATGGGTAAACATTTCTGCTTAGAGATATAGAAGATAAAAATGTAAATAAGAATTTTTACTTCCAGAGTCTCAAAGTTTAATCTTAGAAACTGACAAATTATATAAAAACTCTACAAGATACATATGCAACGTCCTATGATAGACATAAATAAGGGGCTTTCTGATTAATTCTGTTAAGGAAAATTTCATGGAGAAGGTAGCATTTGATCTGAGAATTAAGGGATGGGAAGATAATGGGGGTGAGAGGTTAAAGAAGAGACGGCCTGAGCAACAGTAGGAAATTGCAGAATGTATTTCCCAAAATATATTTCAAAAGATATTAATAGGTTTTCTGTGGAAGGAAAAAATGCTATTATTAAATAATTACCATGCAGTAATTGTTGCCTGTAATTGTCAAACAAATTTGTAAGTCAGTGGACTCAGTGAAATTTTATATTGGTATTTTTACTGCTGTACTGCTCAGCACCTTAATATTCTAGACTTCAATGTGCATTGCTTAGAGTCATATATAATACTTAGAATCTCACGTGATCATGAAACTCCTTTTTATGGGAACACTAAGTCCAAAGAGCATACTTTTGAGAAATTGCGTGAGAAGATCCTATCTATCAATGGACAGAGTGGATACAGAAATACAGATTTCCTAATATTAATTGAACTAAATTTGGGAAATAAGAGTTTAAGGAAGAAAGAGATTGGAGAATGTATGTATGCACATGGAAGCCATTTTCTGTGTCAGCCGGTAGGTGTCAGTGTACACCAAGCGTAGCTTGGTTACGTCCTGCAAGGGGAGTAGATTGAAGGAGGGCAGTCACATGTGGATCATTTCCAACAGTGCCTGTTCAGCAAAGGAAGGGAATTCATAAGAGAATTTATATTTATTTACAATTTTAAGGTTAATCTGTTTTAAACCACTTAAATAATGAATTGTATTTGGCTAACACACACTCACGAGAGCCCTGCACTACTGTACACATAGATAAGTTGGAAAGTTTGTTTATTATTTATTTGTTTGCTCATGCATTCAACTAATAGACAGTGTGTCAGGTGATAGGTACACATCAGTGAATAAAAACTACAAAACTCTTGCTTTGGTAGAACACACAGTCTATGAATGAGACTAATCTATATCTAGTATTATGTATTTTTAAGAGCATCACCACTTATCCAGTGACTGCATGAAAAATACCCAAAAGGCAAAGTTAGTTCTTAGTAAAGGACTCGAATGAAAGTAATTTCTGGAATGGTTTATAACCCAAAATATGTCCAGCGGGTCACTGTGCACACCAGCCTCTCATGTTGGACTCTGTCCAGCGTGCGGGGTTCCCAGGGTTGTAACTAGAAGTAAGCTGGCTTGTGGGGAGTTACAACTACTGGATCCGATATGCAAGTAGACACAGCCAGGTGTCACTCACTGTGGCGCCATGTCCCACACAGGAGGAGAAAAGGTGAGAGGTAACTAACCATCCCAGAGCTTTCAGCCTGCTTCCAGCTCACACTTCCACTGGAAAATTTCATTTCTCCTACTTTATCCTCCCTTCTCTAAAGAATACAAATGTTTTTACAGAGACAGACTGACTACAGGTCCTACGTCTTTACCTTGCAGACGTGACCTATAAATGTTGGAGGGCTTAGTTGACATCTTGGAATATTTATATAAACTCTCTGCATGTTTGCACTGAAATCTATTGAAACAAAGGAAAATTTCATAAAAAAGTTTTTTGACTTACAACTGTTTTTTACATGAAGATCTTAATTTTTTATTGATGTACTTGGGACTTTTGTGGGTGACTCTAATCAATGCTAATGTGACTTGTACATCTGATTCTCTGCGACCGTATTGATCATGCCTGGCAGCTCCACCTCCCAAGGCTGTGTGCTGGGCGGGTGTAGAGATAATCAGAGCCTTGGTAAAAAGGGAAATTCCAAAAGTTGGGAATTCAGGAAATGCTCAGGGGAAGATGCTTTTTTCCCTGCCACTTTGGAAGGTAAAATCTTAATTGGGTAAGGATTGCTAATCTTTGGTTCTTTTTTTTTTTTAAACTTTCTGAATGATAAATCTTTCTTATCAACAAAATGTATGCTTTTTAACTTCTTATATAAGATCTTCCTAAGCCAGAATTTTCTGGGGAGGAAGATTTCTTGTAGGCTACAGGAGCGTAGTTCAGAAGTCATCATCCATTCCTCATTTTATAGTTAAGTTCATTTGTGAAAGTTAAATAACTAAAGATTCTATTTAGATACTTCTGAAAATGGTTTGCTACCAAATTCACAGGATTATTATGAAAAACTACCTGATTCCTGCCTAACTCAGTGTATTAATGAATCGGTGTCAGGTATTCCAAGCAGATTCAATATAATCCCACCTTGCTAGCATTGGATTAATTGGAAGTGTGTGATGGCTTTAAAATAAGTCCACAAATTCTTTATCCCTCCCTTTAAGAGGCAGAGCTTGATTCCGCTGTCCCCTGGGTGTGGGCTTGGACTTAGTGAATCACTTCTAGTGATGAGAACAAAGTGGATGTGACAGAATGTGAATTCTGAGAGACCCTGAACCAGAACCACTCAGCTAAGTTGTTTCCAGAGTCCTGTCCCACAGGAACTGTGAGACGTTCGCTGTTTTAAGCTGCCAGGTTTTGGGGTAGTTGTTATGCAGCAGTAGATAGCTGACTCAAGAGAGAAGACTAAAACCTGGAGCCCTTGGACATGCTGCCCTCACCTCCAGCAAATTTCAGGGTATCTGTGAATTTTCAGGGTATCCACACAATTGGATAAAAAATTATGTGTATGTGCATGTGCATTTTTCTTGGCATGTATTCAAAGCTTTCTTCAGTTTCTAAAACGAGTCCTTAATCTCTGAAAGGCTACAAATCTGTTTTTATTCAGAGGAAATAGAGCAGTGCAGCCCAGAAAAGTGGATAGAAAAGTTTCATTGTGGGAAGCAGCCCTTATGTATTAAGTAACTGATGTGTATTTGCTGATGAAGATGAGAATTGAGTCAGGCTATAAAAAGTGAAAAGAACTTACGTAATCATGTAGGACAGTTTTCTTTCAAAGTGTGTTGACTGCTTTAGATCAGGGGTAGGCAAATGATAGCCAGCAGGACAAATCCAGGACACCCCACTCCCTTGCGTTTGTAAATCAAATTTTATTGAAACACAGCCATGCCCGTTTGTATACAGTTAGTCTATGACTGCTTTTGCCATACAACAGCAGAGTTGAGTGGTTGTGAGTGACGTCCCACCAGCCTAAAATATTTACTATCTGACCCTTAGCAGAAAAGTTTGCTAACCTTTACTTTTGAATACTGAGAGGAGGTTGGCATTCTTGTGGCCAAAAAGCAGTAGCTGAAATGCATCTTTTTAACTGATGAGTGCATGTGATGCAGGTCATATAGCAGACTGTCTTACAGGTAAGTAACACATTAACATTTGCTCTCCAAGCCCCATAGGAATAATTGCCATCTTGGTCTAAGGAAGAAGTGGCTATCTGGACAGCCTCCTAGAGAAATGAGATTTCTGGAGCAGAGGACAGGGGTTAATGATGCTGCATCAGAGGTGACCACCCCAGGGGCCTTGAACTGCTAACGATGTCTCTTCAGACATAAGGGACATAAGCAGGAGAGGCCTGCTGTAATTTGTTACTATAAAGAGCTCTTGCTTGCTCTGCATGTGTCTCAACAACTTGGCGTTTTTCTTTTTTACCCGAAGAATCTCATAAACCTGATGCATAAATGATACATATGTTATTTTGAAGTAAGGTGCTCGAGGGCTGGATTCTAGTCTATTTCCTTTCTAATTCCATTTTGGATAGTGTCGTGAACGCTTTGTAACTAGGAGTTACTGATTGAGTCTTCTACATAAAAGTGATATTCACCTTAGTATTGGGCTTAATTCTAGGACTTAAGGTCTGATTCTGTTTTCTTGCAGTTAATCTCCTGGCAACAGCTGGTTTTGGCTTGTACTTTTGGTTCCAATGTGCTAAATGTTTAACCTTTAATATCTAAGACATTTCTCAAGCTTTCATAATATCTAGCTTAGAAAAAATCTAGAAAGGAAATGGCATGTTGTTGATCATGTCAGTGTTTTGTGCTGTCTTTTCCTCTTATTTCTGCTGACTGGGACTGCCCAGGTGCTCAGCCTCAAGTCTCATATCTGATATATACTCGTGTTGACCTCGTGTGAACACTAGCTAATGTCCTCGGCAGGGCAAAGTCATTACCAAATTCGTGCATCTGCATTCAAAGCTAATTGTTTAGAGGTCTGTCTGAGTTACTGGTTATGTCAGTGAAAGAGTATTTGTTTTCTCACTTCTTATGCTTTAGTGAGGGGGCCAGTTTCTCAGAGTACTTTAGCTAATTTCCTAAGAGTTCTGACCAAGCTTCTAATTACTTTTTGTTATAAACTGTTTTGAATTTAAAGAAAAGTTAGAGAATAATTTAACACACATTAATTTTCTTACTTTGCAGTTTTTAACCAACCTTACCATATTGCCATATTTGTAATAGAGAGATAGATAATTTTAGAAAATTAGACAATACAGTTGAAGTTTCCCCTGAATCCACCCCCTTTTATCCTCCCCCAGAGGAAATGTGGTATCTGAAATTTGGTGTTTATCTTTGCCATGCATACTTCTATAAGTAAGAAGATTATATACTATTGATTATCATACATACCATCACATCATGGTCAACACTTTTTACTTTTTCCAATTTGACATTTTGTTATTATAAAGAATATTTTCCTAATTACTAGTTTGATTGAACATTGGCTTTAATCTATTTTAAAACTGTTAAATTTTTTACTCTTTAATGTTGAGTTGGAGATATTAGCCAATGCAATTAGACAAGAGAAAGCAATTATGGGTATAAGGACTGGAAAGGAAGAAATAAAACTCTTTGAGGATGATATGATTATATATCAGTAAAACCCAAAGCATGTATGAAAAGACTACTGCAAAAAATAAGATAATTTATTAAATTATCAAGTTACATAAAGGCTATTTTTAAATATACAATCAGAAATCACTTAGAATATATTGTGGAAGAGAATACCCCATTTACAATAGAAAAAAAAGAGAGAAAATACATAAACTTAACAAGAAATGCCTAAAACTTGTATGAGGAAAATTATAAAACACTCTTGAAAGAGACTATAAAAGTCATGTTAAACAAATGGAAATATATACCATACTTTTGGATAAGGAAGCTAAATTTCATAAAAATGTCAATTATCCCTAAATTAATGTATAAACCCAATAAAACAAAACAATAAAAATAACATCAGATTTTGTTTTGTTTTCAGCTAGACAAGTTGATTATAAAATTCATTTGGAAGCAAACAAGAATAGTTAGGAAAACCCTGAAAAATAAAAGAAATCAGAGGAGAGACTAGCCCTACCAGATATTAAAGTCTATTATTAAGCTACTGTAATTAAAATAGAATGATACTGACACGTGAGTAGACAGATCATTGGAACTCGATAAAAATAGACCTGATCTCATATGGAAATAGAATATATAATAAAGGAATCAGTGAGGAAATACAGAATTTATAATAATTAGCATTGGGATAATGGGATAGATATAAAAAAAAAGATATAGGATACATTCCAAATGAATCAGAGGTTTAAAATAGGAATCCACATAAGTATGAAGAGAAAACATGGGTGAATTCTTCCATCACTTTGGAGTGGGGAAAATTTTTCTATGACTTAAAATCTAGAAGCAAGAAGCAGGAAGAGTGATGAATTTGTTTACATGAAATAAAAAATATGAAACTCTTGTACAAAAAAAAGCACATAAACAAAGTAAAAAGATAAAGAACAACTATGAAAACTCTTTGTAAATTAAACCAAAGACAAAGGCTAATAACCCTAATGTACGAAAATATACAGAGAAGAAAACGGCTAACAACCCTGTAGAAAAATGGAGTAAAGATATCCCCAGATATTTCATTGGAAAAGAAATACAAAGAACTCTTAAACATAAAAAGATGTTCAATCTAACTCCTAAAAAAAGAGATAGAAAATAAAACTCTCCTGAGTTTTATTAGATTGGCAAAAATCCAAGAGTGAAAATCGGCTGGTGAACCTGTGGAGAAGTGGGAAACTTCATTTATTGCTGGGACTGCAATATGGTCCACTCCTTATGGAGAGAAATTTTGGCAAAATTACAAGCGCATTTACTTTTTGATGGAGCAATCCCACTTCCAGGAATTTATTCCCAAAGATACATTGGCCAAAAACGAAAGGACATATGCTCAATTCTGTTCATTTCAGTACTGTTTGTACTGTTAGCAAAATGAAAGAAAGAGAGGGATAGGAAGAAGGGGGAGGGGAAGAGAGGAGAAGGGAGGGGAGGAAAAAGGAAAGGAAAGAAGAAAAAGGAAAAGGAAAGAGTAAAAAGTTTACATTACTGTAAAAAGTAATGACAAATATCAGTATATACTACTCTGGTGGAGAAAACTGTTACAATATGTTATTGTGTATTGAAGAATGGTTATAATATGGATATATTTGCTTATTTTTTAAAAAATCAAAGGATAAATCATAAAATATATAAAAGGAAGAGAAGAGGGTGAACACACAGCAATAGAAGTTGGACTTTTAAAATTTTATTTGTTTTCATAGATGTTTTAGAACAAGTGCATGTTTTACATAGTTATAAAACAAAATGTGATTTCAAAAAGCCGTCTCTGAAAATCCAAAGGAAATTTCTAAAAAAGTGAATGTAAGTGCATATGCAGTTGGCAGCATAAACACATCAAGAGGAAGTGCTCCAAGAGACTTTAAAACAGTAATTGGACTGTACATCTCTCTTGGAATATATCCTAATGACAAAAGAAACTGCAAAAACATCTTAAAACCTTTTCAATAATCATATTCTTGGTAACAGTGTGGTGTTGATATACTGAGACTGTGGTATGTGCATTTTAGGATAAGTCAAATGAGTAATTACGTTGGTGTCATGAGAACTGGGATTTTTGGCATGGAAGAAAGAAGATACAAATGCAAGATTGATGAGGTTAAATAAAACTCTGTAGTCCTGGATTTGAAATAGAAGTATTAAAGTGATACATGATTTATTTTAATCTTAAAAAAATAATACTTTTTAGCTTTGTTCACTGAAAAGGCCTAAAGACCTTGACTAACCCGGTGGCACTGCATCCCTAAAACCCAGATTGTTTGGTGTCTAAATAGCATTTCCCACTAAAGCAACCAGAGCTCTATCCAGACTTGGATGGTTCCAGGTATGCAGCAGGCAGTGTACAAGAAGAACTTGAAATACTTTGTTCTAGGAGAAAGGAAGTTATCCAACATTATCATGGTCATGTCCAAAGACTCAGGAGACAACTTGAATAGGCCTCACTGTCCAAAGATGAGTCAATTTGAGTATCAGTAAGGATAACTTAATAATAAAGCAACAAATATGTCTAAATTCATAAGTTTATAATGATACTTGAAAAAATCAAGAAATTTCATTGGAAGAAATTTCACTGGAAGCATATTTAGAAGATGCTAGTGAACCATCTCATTGCTTTGAAAACTGGAAGATAAAGGGGAAAAAAGTCAAGCACTTAACTTGCCTTTGTTCTCTGAACTGTACCTCAAAGTAACCAAATAGATGATGAGGGGAAGTTTCTTTTTATAGAAGGATTATAACTGATAAGTGAAAAAGAAATCATAGAATTGGGATATCACCATTTCCTGACCCATCATGAAATAATGGAACTTGGAAATGATCATCTATGGATACTGACATCACAAAAAGAGAAATGGGGGTGGGGGTGGGGTTGATTATATGCCTCCTGACAGAAGCGTGTAACCCTACCTATGAAATAATCTTCCCCAAAGCATCAAACTTGGTCAAGTCTCTGGATCCAGCTACAGGTTTACAGGAAATTCAAGAGACGGGAACATGTTAAATTATACCATCAGGTTGCAGTTGGCAAAATCCAGACTGTCAAACTCTATAGGACAAAGAACCTGGTTTCTTCAACAAAAAATTAGCAAGGGGTAAAAAGAAAAAGATAAAGGGAAGGAGAACCTATGGGTTAAAAGGAACATGACTCAGCAGCCAATTGTAATGTATGGACGTTATCTGGATCTCAATTTAAACAAACTGAAAAAAAAATCAAAATAGTTGAGGACATGCGAACATTTGATGAGTTTGAAAAGTTATTGTTAGTAGTTTTAGTTATGACAATGTTATGGACATGATGTTTTTAAATGAGTCCCTTATCTTTTAGAGTACTATTGAAGGATTTACAGATGATATGATAGTATTTGTGGAATTTGCTTTAAAAAAATCCAGGAGTGGAGGGTATTTGGTGGGGAATATAGCTGAAACACGATTGGCTGTGATTTGATGCTGTTGAGGCTGGGTGCTGGGGATGCGGGTGTTCGTTGCACTATTCTCTTTAATTTGCATATCTTTCAAATTTTTGACAGATCATTTTTTTAAAATTTAGGTTAAATGATATTCATTGAGAAACAAAGGCAGTTTTTTACAGGTTGCTGCCTGTTTATCAGTTCATCCTTCTAGAAAACAACCATCAAATGAGGAAGTCTTGGCCTTGGTGTGATGTTCTTGCAGCAGCACTTGGTGACATGTACTTGGAATGAAAATCACCTCTCCATTCTTCAGCTAGATCTAGAATATACACTACTACTTTATTCCCCTTGAAAAATGGAGAATAAAATAATTATTTAAAAATATCCTATCATGCCTTAGAAAACCATTAATAGGCCATAACAGAAGAAAAAAATGGCTCTTCTCAGCTCATAAATGGGTGTATTCCGAAAGTTTCTTTCTGAGGCAATTCCTTAGATCTAGAAGGATGTTCCCCATAGAAATTATGTTATAAATGTTCAAAAGGTTTCCAGGCCAGTCCACAAAAATCTGTTAATTCATAACATAATATAATCTACAAAGCTGATAGAGTACTAAGGGTTCAGTACAGGCAAAAATTAAACCACTTTTCTAGGAAAATGCTTTTTTTTTTACTTTTTATTGAGATTATGATAGTTTACAACCTTGTGAAATTTCAGTTGTACATTATTATTTGTCTCTCATATTGTCAGTGCACCACTTTACCCTTTGTGCCCACCTCCAGCCCCCCTTTCTCCTGGTAACCACTAATCTGTTCTCTTTGTCCACGTGTTTAATTTCCACATATGAGTGGAGTCATACAGAGATTGTCTTTCTCTTTCTGGCTTACTTCACTTAACATAATACCCTCAAGGTCCATCCATGTTGTTGTAAATGGGATGATTTTATCCTTTTTTATGGCTGAGTTGTATTCCATTGTGTATATATACATATATATATATATATACACACCATATATACCATGTCTTCTTTATCCAATCATCAGTTGATGGGCACTTAGGTTGGCTCCACATCTTGGCTATTGTGAATAATGCTGCAATGCACATAGGGGCACACGGGTCTTTTTGAATTGCTGATTTCAAGTTCTTTGGATAGATACCCAGTAGTGGGATGGCTGGGTCATATGGTATTTCTATTTTTAATTTTTTGAGGGCTCTCCATACTGTTTTCCACAGTGGCTGCACCAGTTTGCATTCCCACCAGCAGTCTCTGAGGGTTCCTTTTTCTCCACAACTTCTCCAACATTTGTTATTTTTTGCTTTGGTTATTTTAGCCATTCTAACGGGTGTAAGGTGATACCTTAGTGTAGTTTTGATTTGCAAGGAAAATGCTTTCTTAATTTAATTCAGAACTCTGAAAGATGAGTGACTTTCCTACATCTTTATAGGAGTTAGTCTTGTACTCCTGAATCATTTAGTTGCCATATACTTTGAATTCTGGAAGCAAAGAACAGTAATATTCATTTCACCTGTGACTTGGATTGCTCCCATTCATAATTAAATACTTGAAAGAGCAGAATATCTGTATATGAATGATCTTAGTAATAAAAACTTGCCTTTTGTGCTTTTTTCTTGCATTATCTTATTTGATATTCACAAGAAACCTTTGAGGCTTGAAGGGCAAATATTATTATCCCCGTTTTATAGCTGAAAAGACTGAGAATCAAAAGCACAATGGAAAACCCCTGGGAGTCAGAGGCATGACTGCGAGTCCTGGTTCTTCTGTGTGACCATGTGCATATCATATAACCTCTTGAACTTCAATTTGCTTGTCTGTAAAATGGAAATAATGAAACCCCATTTTACAAAGTTATTATAAAGATTGGATGAATACATGTGAAAGAGTCTGATAACATACAAGATGCTATGCAAATTTTCTTTCTGGACCAATGATGATCATGGTAGGGCTATTTTAATAAATGGTCACTAAGTTGAAAAACTGGAATGTTAAGGAAACATCCATATGAGATGAGGAAGTGGAATGTTTAGGAAATGGGAATGTTTAGAGAAAAATCAGGAGGAGGTGTTAGAAGTTTTCAGATATTTCCTGAAGGACTCAGGTTCTGAAGAGTAGATTTCACTCCGTTTAAAGGACCTTTTTGCAGTGAGTATTCCTGTTACTGGAGTTTTTCAAGCGAAGACCATACAGCCAGGTGTTAGGAATATTGCAGAGGGGCCTCATTCTTCTCAGGTCAGTGTCTCCTCTGCGGTTCTATCAGTGAAATCTAACACATTTTCAGATTTGGGTAAGGATGCCTGGTTACTGATTCTAAGGTCTGAGAGGCACTAATGACGATAGTCCTGTAACAGGATAAAAATAGCAGAAAATGACCTATAAGCTGATTCTTAAAAAAATTCATGTAGTAAATATTTATTAAGCACTTACCAAATTGCAGGATGGTGTGTGCTAGGTACTGAGGCATTTTTTAAAAGCCATCTCTAGGGTTTCATTGCTTGAATATATAAGATTCTGTTCTTTCAATCATTCTTTCACCTTTTAAATGTAGTGTGTCAGTCTTGATCTTCCCGGGTGTGGTAAGCGAGGTGATAAAATGTTAGCATTGCCCACTACCTATGTTCTTGTTATTCCAACTCATTTAGTTTCCAATTTTGTTGGAACTTTTCCACATAGACTTTAATTCTCCAGGGTAGACTCAAAATGTGTTGAAATGACCTCCTAAAAAAAGAAGGGAAAAATAGATCACCTGGTACAAAATATGCTTTTGCATCCTGGGCTCTGAGGATAAAACATGGTTAGATGAGTAATGTATCTGAACCTTAATGCTATTTAAACATACGGATGAGTGCATTGTGTGTATTTTGTGTATTTAAAATTGAGATTTTTGTTTGAACAGTGTCTTTCATTTGGTGTACTTCATGGTGATTTATCATAATAGACTGCTTTAAATCATCTGAAATAGCAAGACATATGAATTTCAACAATAACTTCCCCAAGGCTAGAGAAGTCAGCAGGAGCTCAAACTGCTAGGTAGACATTTTTTTTTCAAACTCATATGCAAGTGTAAAACTTTTATGAGGCTGCTTTAACGAGGCCCTTTGGGATTTAGGGTTATTTATCTAAGCTCTTATTAAAAATGAAAACTTTTCTATGTATAGCCCTGTAAAGCAAAACTGATCCTAACAATACTGTAAGTTGGAAGAATGAATACTGTTCTGCAGACCAACTCGAAAATAAAGTTGGAAGACTTTGGGGCTAGTGTCTTCAGCACTGACATTGTACTAATGGGATAGCGACAGCAGAGCCAGTATTTCATAGTCTCCTCTACTTATAAAAAAGTTATCTCTACTATGCTGATAACTTAGGGTTTGACATGACTTATTAAAATGACATCTAGCCCCAGAGCCCTGTTTCACAGAGCACTCCAGTGTCTCCATTGGAGCTGAACGGCCCCGGGTCTGTGTTACCTGGTTCAAGGTTTGTGCGCACCTTTTCATTTACAGTATCTGTACTTGTTGAAGTATATCTTTGGCTTCTGCCCTCCCCTGCTGAGAAGTGAGACGTGAGAGAGAGGTTGTTTCAAAGATTAATGTGCCAGAATCACTCTGTACATAACCCAGCAGAAGAGCTGGAGCTCCTGCAGGAAAAATTTTGCGATCTTGAAACGTGTTCAGCTTCTTTGTAGGTATGTTCTCGTATAATGGGTCTGGGTCCTGCAGTCGATCCATCCTTAGACCCTGGGAGCTAGGATTTTAAATTATCTGTAATGCAGTACGATTTTAGGGAGTGAGGACAGTAGGAGGGGAGAAAGCAAATGTTACAAAATCAGGGTCAAGATCTTTTGCAGACTTTAAGAGCTTATCAGAGTCAGTTTAGCTTGGGTGTGTCCAGTCCAGTTGGCAAAAATTATAAGATGAGAAGGTCAGTGGATAAATGGGTTAATGCATGGAGAGACAGGTTGAGTAGAGATGGACAGACAGATAAAACTACTCTGTCATTACTGGTATATGATTATTGGTGAATAGTTTTCCATGCTACAGAATAAGTATAAAAAAAGTGGAGGGACATGTCTAAATGAGACCATAATGACAAATGCAGAATTTTGAAGACATATATAAAGTGACCAAAAATGAAAACAATTATCCAGAGAGCACTTTTGGATTGTTTTTAAGGGTCTTACTTTAACAGTTAACCTTAATAGTAATAATGTAAGTCGTTGGAAACAATATATCACTTAGTGGTGTCTGGAGACTTCTGAGTTACCACCTCTGTTTCATAGGAAGTGAAAATGCTTCCAAGACAATAGAGAGGAGTAAGAGTGTAAAGCACACAGAGGATTTCCCAAGGAGGGAAGTACAGAAACCTCAGCGGGCACTTAGGCTTGAGGGCATGAAGGAGACAAAGGGTAGACACCAAGAGAGATGATGAGAGCAGAGGTATTGGCTAAAGGCCAGAGGTAGAGGCAAGACAAGTATAAAAATTTAAACAGGTTGGGAAATGTCAAAGTGAACTGAAGTTTAGGCACTTCTATTCTGAAAGGATCTCAAAGCAGCTGCAAGTGGGAGGAAGACTGTATGTACACTTGGTTTTAACTCTTCAACTTGAGCAGCTGTTTTAACTGTTGAGTTGCTAGGCACTGTCAGGAAGAGAATATTTTAATTTTAGAGAAACCCAACGGTTAAAACAGCTGTTTGGTCTGATTAGATGTAAGCTGGCTCCGCTTAGGTTGCAAGACCTAATGGGATTGCAGCACTAGGCAGATTGGCTGTGATGATGATTTTGTTGGACGTAACAAAAATATGAGTGGAAGCTAGGGTGAATGGTAGGTTGGACACTGACTTCCCTAAGCATCCACAGCCCCTGCTCTGTTTTGCCAAAGTGCTGAGGCATATAACATGGGCCTTCACCTTGTTCCAAGTTCATGGAAATTACTTGAAATAATTTTGCCTTATATCCTTGGATGCCAGCTTTTTCCCTGGCACTTACAAAAGAAAGAGGGTCCCTAATTTTATTAACTTCTCTTTATCGTCTCTTAATAATAGATAATATATCTGCTCAGGTCACCTCAAGTAGTCAGTTATTTCTATTATTTATTTTGTATTCTTTGTTGTCTAAGTAAAGAATCCTATTAATGGCAACCACTCCATTTGTCAAGTGGTAGGCAACACATTTTTAATGTCTAGAACAGCTTGAGTGAGGCTCGCAATGATAAACATTTTGAATTCCAGATTTACCATCTCAAGTACCTTTTTTCATGGAAAAGACTACTGATTAGGTTAGTTTCAGGTAAATTAAAGGTTTAAGGTACTTGTTAAGAAGATTTGATTTCTTGCATAAAAACTAATTTTACTTGGTATAATGTTAATACATATTTTAAACATTCAAAGATAGGTTTCATTTCATATATTTTCAAAATGAAAATAGCTTTACTTTTATATGCTCACCAAAATAGTCATATCCATTGTAAACATTTGAAACAATACAGGAAAATATAGCAGAAGAGAGCAAGCAGGATTCTTAGAATTTCAGTCTCCACAGAAAACCACTAATAGCATTTTGGCACTCTTCCTTGCCTACATCTCTGTATGTACATATATAGAGAAAAATATGGTAAGAAAATTTAATTTTACATAAATTAATTCTAGCTATATGTGTTGTTCTTTATTTCGCTTTTTCTTTTGTCAAAATATTGTGACTATCTTTCCATGTCAATAACGATCTACAATCATCATTTAGGTCTTGATTTTTGGGGGTTTCGTACTTCGAAGAAGTGACTTGTTTTTGCTAGTTTCTAAAATTCAATGTTGTAAGTAATTAAAAAGCAGAATTGAAGATGATGTTTGGGATGTTAATAAAAGATGGACTCAGGTATCAAAAGTATAATTTTGCTGCTTTCACTGAAAGATATACATGTTTATTTTAGTAACTAAAGCAAATTTGTATGTTTTGAATGTTTGTATCAATAATTCAACAAAAAATACTTTGTTTATAGATGAAATATTTGTTATTTTAAAATAATAAATAGCTAAGCTTTTTTAGTTGGATTATCAAGAATATTATTTTGTTTTCTTCCTATTTCCTAGGCTAAAAAATGCAAGTTTTCCTCGTTTTAACATTCACTGAAAATTTCTCATTGTAGTATGAGTTGGTTCAGAGGATGACAGTATTTTTATATTCCCAGTATGATGTATTGCTGTTAAAAAAAAAACAGAACAAAAAAAACCAACCAGGACAAGTTAGCTTTTCTAGCTGTCCTAACACTGGTAAGTTCAGGTGCTTAACTCCCTTTTACCAGTTTCTGAGAACAACTTTAAAAGTTTTCTAGAATATTGATTTCTTGGGTAGCTCATATTTAACACCCCCTCTTTCCCCAGTTATACACACATAACTGTTCAGGGATGATTACTCTCATTTTAAGTGTCTTTTTCATACCTGGGTATCAAATATTGAGAGTAGCCTCTCCAAAATGAACAGAAGGAAGAAGAGTGGAAGTGAGCTATCAGAGAGCTCACTTCAAGGGTGCGGTTGCACGGAAATGGAAGCTGTGTATTTAATAAGTTTTTTAAAAGTCGTGGCCTTTGGAGGTTTCAGTGAAATTCCTCTTAGGTTCCAAAAGCTTCCATTTAACAATATTTGGTTCTGCCTTGGCAAAAGATTGTCAAATATTTTCCTCTTTGACTCAAGATGCTCTTCTAGGGGATGCTTCTTAATCCATAAAATCTTTGAATAAAACTTTGGAGCATATTTGCCAGCGTCTATAATCAGATCTCCTTAGGGTCAGGTAATGGGTAAATGATGTAAAATTTAGGAGACTGTCCAGCCTGATCTGATGGATTTAATTTTTTATGTTTATTTTGTTAAGGTACACATGAATCAGATTGTTACAGTGAAATTGAAGTTGGTAGAAATAAATTTTCTCTTTGCAAGATAATTTGGAGATTGATTCTCTTGCTTACCTGAAAGGGGTGTGGCTAGCTAGCTTTCACTCTACCCGAGTTACATTTACATGTGACTTCACTGAAGGTCTGACGTTTTAAACATGAAGACATTTTCTAAAATCGAGGTCTCCTGCACAAGGAACATGAGTAAGTTAGTGATCTTGGCCTTTGGATTCTCATCTCTCCTCATGGAGGGACAGAATTTTTAGTCATTGGGATTTGTCTTCTGATGGGTCAGAGAGAGCCACTTGAGACTTAGGGTTATGCAGTTCAGTTGCTGATATCTAAGATACCGAGGTTGGCCAGGCCTAATTCATCTGAAGCTGATTACACATTGCCAACTGCCCTGTTGTAAGGGAGGAGTGTATGGACTTCCAAGAGAAGACCGTGTGAGAGCGGACTTAGGAAGATGTGTAAAGAGAAGCCCGGGATACTGGAGATGAGGGTGTTCTAGAAAGGCGGGGAAGAGTGTGTTGGATATGGTGCAGACCACCAGGATACACTCCCTTCTGAAGCCATGGGCTGATAGAGCTTCGATAGATTGCCTCTCTCTTTTCTGCTGAGACCAAACATGGCTTCACTGGACATCTCAACACAGTCGCTGCCAACCAATTTGAATTGAAAAATGAAGAAAACTTATTTGTTATACCAGGTCTAAGAAATAATAAAAGAAAAAATCGTAAACCCTTGCTTTGTACTTTATGCGTCATAAACCCTCTTACATCCACATTGGCAAAGGACCTAAACTGTGCAACAGAGTGGGTAGTGTTGATCAATGAAGGTATTCGTGGAGTTGGCCCCCTGATGGGACAGGAACCCAGTGATGCCCAGTGTGAGGTTTACTTATGAGAATATTAGAGTGGATCCAATTTATTATATCCCAGCCCTCACACACTGAATTCCAGTTACTCAGGAAAGTGATTAAAGGGTTGGAAGTGCATTTCTCAGCCTCCTTTTCAATTGATTTCCTCTGGTAATGGAATGTGGCAAAAATGTGAGCCAGGAGACCTCTTTAAAAACTCCTTAAAAACTTTTCTTAAGTGATTACACTTATTAATATGCTAACACAAATATTATGATCTATAATTAGTTAGTTTACAGTGGAACTGTTTTGGGGCCAGCCTAGTGGCATACTGGTTAAGTTTGCACATCCACTTTGGCGGCCCAGAGTTCGTGTGTCTGGATCCCGGGTGTGGACCTGCACACTGCTCATCAAGTCATGCTGTGCAGCATCCAATATACAGGGTAGAGGAGGATTGGCACGGATGTTAGCTCAGGGACCATCTTCCTCAGGCAGAAGGAGGAGGATTGGCAATAGATGCTAGCTCAGGGCCGATCTTCCTCACCAAAAAAAAAAAAAAAAAGAAGAAGAAACAGTTTTTAATATTTTATCAAAATTGGTAAGTTAGAAAGCAGAGTTTAACCTAAAAACAATGAATCTTACTCTGAGGTCCATGAGTCTTGAAAACATTATGCTAAGTGAAAGAAGCCAGACAAAAAAGGCCATATATTACATAATTCCATTTATATGAAAGGGGGGCGTGAGTGTGCTTGGGGAATTGGGTGGTCTGAGAAACACTCAAAATTATGTGCAAAATTTTCTCTGTATAAACGACCACTCTTGTGAGGAGAAAGTCCGTAGTTTTAGTCATGTTGTCACAGAGACCTATGACCTTCAAATGGCTTAAAAATCACTACTTGAAAGCCTTTTTAAAAAGGAATTTGAGTTCTTTGTCCTCCTTTTATAAATACATATGAGTTCTTCCTGTCATAAAGGTTTCTACCCTCTGCCTATGATTTTTAAAGATTTTTTGTTTATGAATACAGTTTTTAAAAATTATAAAACTCTTATGGCTTATGGGTTTGTTGTAGTTTCTTAGATTTTCTGGAAAGATTTTTTTATTGATTTATATCTTTAATACATCTTGAATTTAATTTTGAATATAGTATAAGTTTTTTAATTAATTTTCTTCCAAATAGGCTTTTGTATATTTGAAATTTTCTATAACAAAAAGTTAAAAAAAATCTGAGGGCTGGCCTCTTTAGACACCCTTCTTGTAATGATGACATTTCTGATGACATCACTTCTAATTACATTTCTGGCAGGGCACGTCCATAGTGTGGGTTCTCTTCTTTAATGGAAGTGTTGCCAGCTGAATTCCTATGTTCTTAACAACTGGTATCTTGCAATAATACAGGCATTAAAAAAACCCAAAATCTTTTATTATTTTTTGGCATGAATTAATACACTTAATTTTGAGATTGCCTTGTTGGTATCTTAATTAAAGCAGCACCGTTTTCCCCATGCCTCCTGGTATGTGGGAGAGAAGGACACTGCCTTGACCAGCGTATAGGTCTTAAGGGCAGAGTTGTGTTCCTGAATTTTTTCTCTCAAGAGCCCTTTACTTCAAAAAGAACCAAAGAATAGTTTTGACATTTGTGATTTTAAAAAAAGTTCAATTTTTGTCTGTAATTTTCAAAGAAAATACTATAATTTCAAAGAAATACTGTTCATTACTTAATGAACTTTATTTTCAAATTTGTAAGCAGTGATTGGTATGTACATTTTTCACATTCTATTTTTATGAATTTGTACTTTTTAAACATTTAAATATAATGCAATTAATAGAGCTTATTATAACAGATATACCAGTACTTTCAGTTGTTTCAGATTTTATATTCTTGACATTTTGTAAGAATTTTTAAAATTTTGATCCCTTGTGCAAATTATGTATTTAACAGCTGTGTGTTTATAATGCTTCTAGCACTAAGTTGTGGCCATTTGCCCTTTGGCATTTTGAGAGCTCAAATTGATCAGCTTATCATTTTATAGCTTTGAAATTGAACTTTAAAAATCTACAGGTATAAACAGTATTATATTTCTATATCATTAATAGGCTGTTAGCTTTCCTAGGTTCTTGATGGAACCTACGAGTTCAAAAGAAGAGTCCAAATCAACTACTAAAGTATGGGAAAGTTGAGATTTAAGCTAAATATTTTCATCTTGAGCTCTCCGATACCATGTTATCTTTTCTTCTCTGTACAGTCTGTTGGACTCATCTGAAATCGTTTAATTTTTGGCAGAGTTGCTGCATCATCTCTGTTTGTCATTTTTGCCTGTTCTATTAAACGACCTCTATGTTTCCCAGAAGACTGTATCACCTTCCTATTTTCTCAAGTTCTTTTCTTGATATTGATTGGCTTTTGATTCATTCTCAATTTCACCATTTGTGTTAGAAGTGATGGAAAGTGACTTTTTCCCCCTTCTCGTTGCCTCTTTAAAAATAGATAGGCCATAGTCGCTTCTCTAGGGAATTTTGTCAAGGCAAAAGTTTAGAAATAAGGATGGTGTGTCCTTTGCTTGCACGTTGGCCTCAGACTAGGGTCATCTGGCTGACAGCTCTGTCTCCTAGGAAAGCTTTTCCTCTCCCAGTACTTTAAAAAGCCACAGAAATAGGTTTCAATTGATGTTTAGTTCCTTGTTCCCTTTGAAGTATCTTTCTTATTGATTTTATAGTGGAAGATTACTGATTTAGGTCTAATAGTCTATGATGTCTTTGTAGGAAATACCAGAAATAATCCAAATTATAGATTCTTATAATGTTTCTTAAAATGTTTATATCATTAACGGAAATTGTTTTTGATGTTTAGGCTGTGGGGGGATAGTCTCAAGTATCACCTCTGGCTGAATCCAGCACGTGCCCTAAATTCCACGTGATAAATTCGGTAATGTTTTCAGATAAACTGAATTTTAAGTATGCCAGGCCCTTTCCCCCTCTTTCCTTCTTGCTCTCTTTTCCTTCTTTCTTTCTTCCTAATATAAAAAATACAATGTGAAAACCTTAATTCAGATTTTGGGGAAGAGTTACCCGTAGTTCTAACTTTCCAAAACAACCATTTTCATTTTTCATGTATTACTTTCTTTCTTTGTCCACATATATGGAGTTTTCATGTGATTAAAGTAATATTTCATGTGATTAAAATTTATAGAGAAAATTTATAAATCTTAACATTAAACAAATAAGAGGCTAATGAAAAATTTCCTGTGGGGAGCAAAAGGACAGGATGGATGTTAGGGATTTGAGCCATGTTAGGTCCAGCTGGGTTGACTAATTTCAAAAATAAGGTTGTTCAAAATTATTAAAAAAGGAGGTGTTCTAAGATATCTAAAATTTACCCCATTATTTGCGTTTGGGCCTTTCAGTTTTTTTGGCCAGAATTTGTTCGGAAATGTCTAGTATACTTTTGCCTTGTTGATGGTATAGTAAAAAGAGAATGAGATTTAGATGGAGCAGATTGTGCTAGTTTCCCATCACTTACCTGCCTGTGATCAGGACAACACTCTTCACCTTTCTGAGCTTCAATAGGAATAAAAATTGTTAAATCTAGAATACTTTAAGAATTAGATTAAAAATGCCAATATTGGATTCACATACCAGGCAATTGTGTGTCATAAGAGAGAGATGAATAACTAACATGTATAACTAATTGAATCTTTTCTTTGTGACTATGGTTATCATTAGTGTAATGGGTATCCTTTTGTGTAAATTTTGGTGGTTTGATGCATTGGGTGGGTGTGTCTGAACTCCAGGATCTTATGCGGAAACGAGGCTTGTCCGAGAGTGCTTGTTGAAGATTACTGGCTGATGAGTGACAAGGTGATACTCATGTATTTTAATTCCTATTCGTAGTTTATTTTTATTCCTATTCGTAGTGAATTTTTATTCCTTTCTGGTAGATCACACCACAGCTGTTTATCTGTATGTGGACACCTTCAAGCAGCATTTAAACCGCCTTTGCACCAGAAATCACATCAACATCATGACATTAACTTGTTTCTGATTATAAAAATAACATTTGGAAAATAAGGAAGCATAAAGAGTGAAATGTAAAAAAACAGGTTATTATTTTCCTCCAATGGAAATAACCATTTATATTTATTGTATTGCCTCGTGATCTTTTTTCTCACCATAAAACTGTTTTCGCTTACCATGACATATGGGAATTTTCCCGTGTCCATCATTACTACATAGCAGCTTAAGGATAAAATTAGTTCTTGCAGAAAAACAAAATGCTGTTAACTTTTATAAGCTAAAGAGTGAACACACAGAAGAAATAGCATTAGCAGATTCAGTTACTAAGGGGCTACTCGTGGTTTGCTTGGAGAGGACAATGATAGGTATAGTGTCCTCAGTGATCAGTGTGCAGCGTGGTATAGTGAGGAGGGTACAGGCTTTGGATTGGGGCTGACCTGAGTGAATCCTGGTTCCGTCACCCACTAGCTTTGTGATGTTGGACAATCACATAACCTCTCTGATCTTTAGTTTCCTCATCTTTAAAATGGGATGAATAATGCCTGCCATTCAGGGCTGCTGTAGGATTAGAGACAATGTCTATAAATAAGTGCCTGGCCCACTGTCTGGATGTGTTAGGTAGGGAATAAACCATAGTCAGAAGAAACCTTAGGCCTAAGACTTATAAAATTTAAGCATGCATATGGAGAGCATGTTATAGACATAATAAACTAAGATAACTCTGTTCTAAAAATATTTATTTGTATAATTTGCCACTTCCCCTTTCTCTTACAAGTGTATTACTGCCAAAAGAGTACAAAATGGTGAAAAAGTGGCACTGCCTCAAAGATGATCTCTGCTCTGGCAGGGTCCTTAATTATGAGCTCCAGTAGGCCCCAGAGCAGGCTACAGTGTTAACCTCATCTCAGGAAACCCTTTCAGAGGGTCTGCAGCAGGACAGACCTGGGTTAGTTTGTGGGTATTCACTGATAAGTTCCCAAGGGACGTCCACAATCCAGTGTCAAGTGACCTTTGCTGCAAGAGATCCAACTCAGAAAAAGGGAAAACCTTTTCAAGGCACTTAAAAAAGATTCAGAATGAAAATAGCCTTAGTGAGCCCTATTGTGGGTGCTGGGGTGGAGGGTATAAATTCTGAAAACTTAAGTTGTTTATTGAACATACAAATATAAGTGAAAATTTCGTATTTCTTTTAGCCAGTAAAAGGTTAATTCCTGGGTGTGTCTGAGTAAAAACAACACTAATCTGATCTTTATTTCCACGTTAGTCTGCAAAGTTAGAGGGATCCACAGGTGGTGGTTGCTCATGTCTGATCTAGGATGAGTCAGAGAGGCAGACACAGCCCGAAGAAGAATC
Organism: Equus przewalskii; assembly: GCF_037783145.1. Classification (NCBI taxonomy): domain Eukaryota; kingdom Metazoa; phylum Chordata; class Mammalia; order Perissodactyla; family Equidae; genus Equus; species Equus przewalskii. The sequence goes on along the minus strand of NC_091839.1, from coordinate 36,402,159 downwards.
CAAGTGGGGTGGTGGTAAATGTAGTAATAGATACAAGTATGGTATTAGACGAGTGGTTAATTCTTACAAGGGAAACAGGAAGATGTCTCTAAGGAAATGATACTTAGGTAGGTCTTGCAGGAATGAACAGAAGTTCACCAAGAAGGATAACAGCCTTCCAGGCCCGGAAAACTGTATGAGCAAGACACGGGGTGTAGGGTAATGCCGTTCCGAGAATGGACGTAACTGTGGTTTGTGGAGGGCGTGAGGAAGGTGGTGGGGCCACGAGCTTGAAGCCACTGCACTAGCACTACATTTGACTTTTACCAAAGACAGCAAGGTTTTTATTTCCACTCCAGAGAAAGGGTGGAGTATTACATAATTAGTAAAAGCAGAAAGAATAACATGGCCAATCAATGTAAAGTAATGATTTTTAAAACACAGAAAAGGCACTCAAATGTGCCCTGCTGACAACAGACCATTTTTCAGGGAAGTGGACAGTGTCCTATTCCAGTCCAGCCAGAAGGTAAAGGCTTCGGAGAAGAATCAAGTCGCCACCCCCCATCAGAATATATCAGCCAAGGACCTGGTGGGCGACACAGCTACGCCATCTGCTTTGACGTGTCATGTAAAGGGTTAAAATGCATTAATGCCCTCAGCCACTGATGCTCTCTAACCTTCCAGAATTCACCACTGATTTGGTTAGAGGTAACTTTACAGAGAGAAGTTTATATAAATGGCAAATATGTATATATCTCTCTTTAAAAATTAAGACAGGGATAAGAGACACTTCGGTGGGGACGCAGGCAGGAAATACTCAAGTGAATAGAAGAGGGGACAGCGTAAGACTCGGGCTGTTGTTCTTGTGCCGTTTCTCACAATGATTCCTGATTTTTCCTCTACTTTAAGCACTGGATGAGAAGTCAGGAAACCAGGATTCTAGGCTCAGCGATATCATTTCTCAACATCCTCCTCATCTCAGACTAGTCCGTTTCCTTCCCCAGGCCACAGTTCCTCATGTCTCGAATGAAAGGATTTTCAAATAGGTTCCCCAGCAAGTAGCACAGGTGCTTCAAGGGCCACTCTGGGAGATGAAGGACGGTCTCCTGCCGACCCTCCGCTTCCAGCAGAGCAGCTTGACTTCTATTTGTATTATAAATGGGGGCTTTTACAAGAGTTTTTGATAAAAGGACTTCATCGCTTTTTAAAAGTTTGAAAATCACTCATCTAGAGGATGTATCCAGCCCAGAAGCAATTTCCCCATCTGTACAGTGGGGAGAACGGTAGTTCCATTTCGTAGCCTTCTGGGGGTTGAACAAGATATTCCGTGTAGAACAGGGCATGGAACCTAGAGTCGCTGTGTGAGCTCTCATCCCCCACCCCAAATAGTCCCTCAGAGAGGACTGCACTTCCTCTGGCTCTTAAACTTTGAGTACAAAATGTTGATCTGAGAAAATTGCCTAATCCATCTGTTTTATACCAAAAACACTGTAAAAATGTCTTAGACACTTACTCTGTGAATTTTTAGTACCATCACTATTTTATTTCTGTTTTTCGTACATTGCTTTTTCCTCCCACAACTGAAAGTTTTCTTCTTCTACATTGGAATTTTGAAATAATTATGACCAGATGCAGTTATGAAATTGCACGTATCTATATGTTTCAGTCTTGCCAGATTGTGGGACAGTGACATCAGCGTCCACTCTCTGACCCTGCCCTCTGCTACCTGCCTGGAGCTGCTGCTAATACTGTCAAGGAATAATGCCTCGCTGCCCCCGTCGCTTCGCTGCATGAATTCCTTTCAGGTGAGGAGCTGCTCCTTTAACGCTGTGATTTCCCAGTTTTACTTATTATTATTTTTTAAGCATCCTTTTTTTCACAAGATATTGCCCATGGAAACTGGTTTCTGATGATAATAATAATGAGCACAATGCATATATTGCCTTGTCTAGCTCTTTTTAAAGAAATGAACAAACTGAGGCTCAAAATTGATTAGGCAATTGTCTAGTAGCAGCAGAACCCATATTTCCCTAACTCCAGAGTTTGTTCTCTTAATCTCTCTTTCCTGCCTCTGAGAGAAATGGCAAGAACATCTGGCAAAGAACATTTGTGCATACCACTTCCCTTTCCTCAGCTTTGCCCTAGAACGAGGATTTTCAACCATTATTAGTAATGTTGCTACTGTTAGCTTGCAGTCAAATTGCCAAATGGATGTTTACCAGTGATGGTGTCCTCCCTGTTCTCGGCACCTTTTCCCTGGCTCCCTATCTGTGCTCCTGGTAAAGGACATGGGCAGAGTAGAGTAGCAAATGTGGACTGACCAGCGGGAAAACCCCTTCCTTTCCTGGTAGTCAGCTAGTGTCACTGAGGTGGCAAGTGAGGATTAAGATGTTAACCAGTCACCAAAGTTGTGACCCTATAGCTACTCAATGTAATTGAACATATCTACGACCTTGACGATGGAAATGTATTCGCTGCGGCTGGTGAGAAGGCTGCCTGCGTTCCTGAGAAATGAGTCAATGTGGTTGGTTCTGCTTCTGAAGGGCTGCTGATGTATCCTCAGATAACTCCAGATCAGTATATATCGCTTGGTGTGCCTCTGTGGTAAAATAAGATATGTGGATTTTCCTATGAATTCTACCCCAGGAAAATGGTAAAAAAATAACTACTCCAATGTAATTTGCGTCCATATTCTCCTGGTAATCTGGTACATTGATCTTCTTCCTGATACCAATTTCAGACTTTGGCCTTGGTGTACCTGATTGTATTTATCGTTACTCAGTTATCAACTTCAATCCTGAATTCTCAAAGGGACCTCAGAGAGCACCTTCTTGTTTTGTAGGAGAGGAAACTGAGGCCCAGAGAGATGGAGTGAGTTGACCAGGGAACACCCAATGTGGTAGAGATGGAGCTGGGCTCACCTGGCTTGTGCCCAGCTCACTGCCTCTGCTCCCCAGATGCAGGACTCGCTTAGGTCCTGGGAGGCGGAGGGGGTGTGAGTGGTGGGTGAAGGCAGGTCGTATCTACCTTGGGGTGTCTATAAATTTTGTAGTAATTTATAATTATTTTATTTGTATACTACCCTGAGCCAGAAGTGATTTAAAATTTTGTGTATGAACCCATATGTCTTCCAAATTTTGTTCTTTGGCTTGAACACTGAATAACACAAAAGTTTGTGTATGCCCACAAACTTGTATGGAGGGAGAGATGAGAAACTTCACAGCAGTTACCTTTGGGGAACAAGGCTGGAGGACAGTTATTTTTTATTTCACTCTGTCATGTACTGTTTGAAATTTTTATGTGATGAGTGAGTGGGGAGCAAGAGAGATGACTCTGACTTCGGGGACTTTATAGCATATTGGGGGAGAGAGAGCATTTATCCATGTGTGATATAAATTGGAAATAATTTTATTACAAAGTAGCCTCCACTAAAGCCTTAAAAAGATTAAAGGTAAAAGAGTAAGGTAAACTGATGCGGGGGATTTGAGGGCAGGCCCAGTCTCTTCTGCAGGCGGCAGAGGAGTTGTTACTCCTTTAAGGATCTCAGCTCAGCCTCGTGTAAACACACGGGCAGGAGAGCCTGGATGCTCTTGGTGGCGTTAATGTCCTTTCGTAGCCCTTTGAAATCATAGGAGCTCTCAGAGCTGTCAGGATGCTGATTACTGAACGTCCCTCTCTGTGGTACTTCATCTGGTTTCAGTCCGTTTGCTGAATATTATTGTCAGGAGCACATACACTTTCCCAATTTCAAAGGTACAGGGAAACTTGGCACAAGTTCATGAACAATGTCTGCTAAAGAGATTTTGTCCCTGCTGCTACCCCTGGAAAGATGCATTCTCCTCAGGAACAAAGCAGACAGCAACTTCCCTATGCAGGTCTCCACTCCCAAGATAAAGGATCAGTGAACAAGGGGAGGATGTCTGTCAGGATTAGAAAGAGGTGCCTGCTTTTTCATCTTCATAACAGCTACTTAGTCATTTATTACAATGGCAGAGAATGGGGCTGCTAATTTTGCCCATATTTGGGATTCATTTTTTCAAATGGAAACTCATTTTAATGCACATTTTTTTTAAGAGCTGTATTGGTAAAAACTGTAAAATAGTCAAATGACACTTGTTAAGATACCATCTTTGCATTTCTAGTTCTCTTACTTTCCAGGCCAAGTCAGTTACTGGGAGCAATGCTTCTTTTTCTGTAAAAGTGTTATTTTAGCTTTCCGAGGATCAAATGGCACTCCTGCTTGAGCTGTTATCACTGCCAAATCCCAAAAGGAAGGATTTATCTGATTAATTAGAGCTATTAACATATCTGAAACTCTAACTTCTTAAATTACAGCGTAACATTTCTCTCAGGCCGGTGGGGATATATTTTGGCGGTTGTGTTATAATTTTGACTTCCGCTCTGTTACAGTACTGTCATACCCCTAGTGTGATTATGAGCAGACGCATATAGGATTTGGTTGAGAATCACTGACGTATTGCTAAGCACAGGCTGTAGTTGTTGCAGCCCCAAGAGGCGGCAGGGACTTACATGCCACTCCCTCCTTCCACTTCTTCCATGACTTCCTGTTGCAATGAGAATAAAATCCTAACATCTTATCCTGACCTACAAGGCCTGGCAGCATCTGGCCCTGCCTCCCTCCTACCTCATCTCCTGCTCCCTCCCTCCGTCTCTGCTTTAGTCACACGGCCTTCTCTCCTGCTCCCTATCCCAACAAGCGGGTTCTGGCTGTAGCAGGTTCTGGTCTGTGCACTGGCTCTTTTCTCTCCTACCAGGATAATCTGGACCAGATCTTTTCATGGCTGGGTCCTTCTTATCCTTCAGGTCTCATTTCAGGTGTCCCCTCCCCCAAGAGGCCTGACCTGACCCCCCTCTCGAGCTCCCCTTTCGCCGTCACCATTATTTATAACCTCGCCTTGTTTTGTTTTCTTGATAGCACTTTTCACTATTTAAAATGATCGCATTCATTTATTTGTTTGTCTTTTTTCCTCTACTACATTGTGTGTGGAATGAGAACAGGGAGAATGTCTGTTTTTGTTCAGTATTGCATCAACAGAACTTAGAACAGTACTTGGATGTAGGAAGCATTTAAAAAATCTTGGATGATTTCTGTAGATGGCTGGATGGGTGGATGGATGCACAGGTAGAATTCAAGTTGGCATAGCCGTTTGACATTCTAGAGGATTCCAAAAGTCTGAGCTGGGGGAAGCAGAGGCGTGAGCAGTACATACTCGCTTGGGGCAGAAGCAGCAGCCCTTTCCCTGCTGGGACAGGTAGACGCAACAGGTGAGGTCCGGGTTTGAGATGTGTCAGCAAGATGGAACACAGATGGGAATCTGCTTTGAAACTACAGCCTGGAGCTTTGTACAAATGAGAAAGACTCGAAGAAAAGTTGAGTCCTTGGAAAGAACTGGCAAGACTCAAGATAAGCACAGTGACCAGTATACAGGACTGGGCTCCCTCTGGCCACTGGAGACCACAGTAGGGGAAACAGGAATGACGCCCAAGCTTTGGTGTCAGAAACCAAGGCAGAGGGGCTTACAGGTGCCAATGGGTCCTCTGGCATGAGGTGGGTTGCAGCCACTGCTGCCATCACTGCTGCCAGTTTGATTGCACTTTGAGTACTTCAGAGCACTGAGGTGAGGTGGCAGAAGGCCATTTCCATATGCCTCTTGCTGGGCAACAACCAGCTCCTTAACCCAAAGTCCTGCAATAACAACCTTAAATCTGAGTAAGGTGCCTGGAAGGTAGAACCTTAAGAGAAACCAAGTTGGATCCAGGACGGGGCAGTGTTTGCTGGTTTTAATGGTACTGGTCCGATTTCTTAGAATCCTGGACTGTTGTAGCCGGAAGGACCAACTAGTCAACTGACCTTATTTTTGTGGATAAGGAAACAGAGCCAGAAGGGTAAGTTGATGTTGGAGACTGAAACTGATTCCTATGTTATGCTCTTGTTGCTGCACGTGATGCTGACTCCTCTTCGGGTAGAAAGGGGATTTTTCTATACTAGCATCTTCCTATTCCATGGGTCACAGGTTCCTTAGGATATAAATAAGTGTTGTAGAAAACAATTAGGTATTTAATCATCAGATAATGATAATGCAAATTATAATAGCTAATATTTATTCAACGCTTTCTGTATGCCAGGCACTGGTCTCAAGGATTTGCACTTATTAGCTCATTTCATTTTCACGAGAACACCGTGAGGAAGGTATGTTAGCATTCCCATTTCACAGGTACAGAAACTGAGCCAGAGAGATTAACTTGTCTGTGCTCACACAACTGGTAAGTGGAGCAGCATGAGGTACAAAGCCTGGCTCCAGAACTCTCTATTCTTAACCACTAGGCAATGTTGCCTTTGTAAAGAAGTTTGGTTAAACAAAGTTAGATTTATTTTTAACTGCGGGACTTTTCAGGGCCTTTCCTTTGTGTAAGAGGCATTGTGACTCTCCTAGTTGAAGAAAACAGTAAACGTTATTTCCCAAATGTACTTGATATCAGGAAAACTTTTTCGAGGGGCAGTTTATGGGATTAATCTCTCAGAACACAGATGGGGAGACACTGTTCTAGCCAATGTCAAAAACTTCAGATGCCCCAGGCAGAGTACTCATGTGCACATTCTTCGTGGCGGGCTTGCTTTTCTCCAACAGAAGCAGTGCTGCAGGTTTAGAGATTGGTTGTCCAGGGCATGCCATTTCTTCCTTTGGTGACTAGATGGTTCTCCTTCTGGTCAGGGCTGCCTTGGTCAGGATAGTACCACAGGAGTGAGATCTGCTTTGTCATTTCTTGGGGCACGCTGAATCAGGCCAGAGGCCCAGCAGGGCCCGAGCTGAGCATGGCTTTCCCAATCTGCACCTGCTCTCGGTTCTGTTTCAGATGGGTCTCATCCACCCTAAACACAGTGTAACCAGGTAGTAACACGGCAAAGGGTTCCACTGGTAGATTCAGCCATCTGGCTAAACTCTGTCTCTCTTCTAACTTATGGCCTGACTCCCACTGAGAATTCACAAGGCGGGGGTGTCTTCCTTGGAAACTTAGACTTAACTGTGAGGTCTGTGCCATAGGCGTGGTGCCCAGCCTCGAGCCCTGAGCTGAGGAAACCTTTTTTGTTCATTCCCACACCGTACCTCATTAGCTCCAGCTCCATCCAGCTGCTCCAGGCTGTCTAAACAGAGTGGACGGGACTTTCAAGGGCAGAGAACCTCAGAGGTGAAGCTGCTGCTTTTCTCCACGTAGAGTGGTATATTCACCAATAATTTTAAATGTTTTCACAGACATTATCCTTTTTAAAATCCCCACAACAACCCCCATTTTAAAGGTGCAGAAAGTGGGGGCCAGCCAGGTGGCACAGCGGTTAAGTGCGCACTTTCTGCTTCGGCGACCTGGGGTTTGCTGGTTCGGATCCTGGGTGCAGACATAGCACTACTTGGCACGCCATGCTGTGGTAGGTGTCCCACATATAAAGTAGAGGAAGGTGGGCACAAATCTTAGCTCAGGGCCAGTCTTCCTCAGCAAAAAGAGGAGGATTAGTGGCAGATGTTAGCTCAGGGCTAATCTTTCTAAAAAAAAAATAAAATAAAAAATAAATAAATAAAGGTGCAGAAAGTATGTAATATAGGCAAGTTCATGTAACTACCAAAATACAAAGCTGTGTATCAAACCTAGGACTTCTGGTTCTGAGTCTACTATTTATTCATCTCATGACAATTACATCAAAGAAAATGCTAAATGGTTCTCTTTACAGTCCAGGTCTTGGACATCTTATTTTTACCATACGGCAGCAGCAGTATCTTTTTTATTAATATCATCCTTTAGAGAACCACAGCTTTTAACTATGGGAGTAACATTTTCAAGCATTATGGATCCTGGCAAGTAAGTTGAGCTTCATCAGATTACAGTTTTATGTATATGTGTGTGGTTGAATAATATAGTGAAAACATGTAGAAAAGAAGAAACAGAAAGGCTTTATAGAGCTTATCTATTATCACCTGGTAATTAGGGTCGGTCAGGAATATTTCCTCAACTCTATATGAGGAAGGGTGAAGCAGATGGTGGGTCCTTAACAAGAGACCCGTATACTATTCCAGAGAAAGAGATTCTCAATTAATTACGTTACTTGTATGTAGTTTGATTTTAACTTTAAAAAATTCACTGATACTTAAATTTCATCATTTTCATGATGTAAAACCATATATTCATTCTCATTGTTCAGAAATTAATAATTTTACGAATAATTCTCCATCCAGCTACTTTTTCACTACCTGTTAACATCTATATCAAAAGAGAAGAAAACAAAATAACATATGAAAATTTGGTTTAGTCATTTGGCCATTTGTTGGCATCTCAGGTGAAAAGCTTTGATTGTATAGAAGTTTGAAGTTGTGGTTTAAACTGAAGAACTTTTTTATATAAAAATAATGCATAACAGCTCCAAGAAATTGGTAGGAGAGGCCTGGGACCTTACAGGTGAGCAGCAACAAAGGGGCTACCGAGAAGAGAAAGTGAAGTTCCACTTCCACACCACCTTTTTCCATTTCCTTTTAGACACTGCACCACATAAATGGCCTCATCTGTTATATGCCATGTTCGTCTCTAGGTAAATTACAGCCATTATTATTATTATTATTATTATTTTTTTTTTTAAAGATTTTATTTTTTCCTTTTTCTCCCCAAAGCCCCCTGGTACACAGTTGTATATTCTTCGTTGTGGGTCCTTCTAGCTGTGGCATGTGGGACGCTGCCTCAGCGTGGTTTGATGAGCAGTGCCATGTCCGCGCCCAGGACTCGAACCAACGAAACACTGGGCCGCCTGCAGCGGAGCGCGCGAACCCAACCACTCGGCCATGGGGCCAGCCCCCCAGCCATTATTATTTTTAAAGTATCATTTTATAAAATGATTATAAAAAGATAATCACTTTTATGATAAAAAATTGGAAAATACAGGGCCCCGCCCCAGGGCCAAGTGGCTAAATTTCCACAGGCTCTACTTCAGTGGCACAGGTCTGTGAGTTCAGATCTCGGGTGCGGATCTACTCCACTCACCAACCATGCTGTGGAGGTGTCCCACATAAAAAAATAGAGGAAGACTGGCACAGATGTTAGCTCAGGGCTAATCTTCCTCAAGCAAAAGAATAGGAGGATTGGCAGTGGACATTAACTCAGGGTGAATCTTCCTCAGCAAAAAAAAAAAAAAAAAAAGGAAAATACAGAAAAATGTAAAGAAAATGAAAGTCACTGGGAATAACCAGTTTTGACATTTTAGAGTAATTCTTGTCAGTGTTTTTTTGTGTATGCTTATATACATACACAAATATATTTTAGTATAAAATTGCCCTCGTTGAGATGCTGGGACACGGTTACTGGCAATAGTCTGTTCTTTCCTCTGTTTCGTCTTCTGGCGTGAAGACTGACAGCCTTCCTGGAGACTGTCAAAGGCTTCTGGGGACTCTGTGTAGAAGGGTCCTGTTATTAGGTGGGCATGGAAGGGGAGGGAGGCTGGGAGCTGTTCCAGATGTCCAAGGATTGCTGCAGATGTAACCAGGAGGCAAACAGACCTGCATCCAGTGGCAGGCACTTGCTAGAATTTCCACTCAGCTCTCGTGGGGATCCACGTGTGCATTCCAGAGAATTGAGAAGGGAGTAATGTTGGCACCCTCAGGTCCTGAAGCACGTCAGGCTTCTTCTTTCCTGCTAATACCTTTGTCCTCAGTGGGCAGAGAGAATCAGGAGTTGAGTGCTACTCATTATATTTAGGGAATCCAGTCTCAAAGGTAGTGATTACTGCTCTATTTTCAATCTCTCTCCTCAAAACAGATTTCTGAGAATTGCCTCAGCAATTTGGGTGTGAAAAGGATGTTGCCTTCTTCACTCCTTTTTGCCCTGCAGGGTGTTCTGTGGTTTTGGGAAATAAGCAGGTATCTTTAGATTAATACAGTGCTCTAGTCTGAATTCTCCCTTCCTTTTGGGCTCTACTGTTTTGCCATACTCCAGAGAAAACATGGAGGACAGGGCCAGGTCGGGAGCCTGGAGGGTTACCAGACAGTTAGCTGGCCCACCTCTCTGCCACATCACGTCTTTCAAGAGGCTGCTCCCCCGACCCAGGTTCCCGCCACATGCCCTGCTACTCAGAAATTTCTGTGGCTCCTGAGGAGTTGGGCTTGTAGGCAAAGCAGGACAATCCCCAGGCCGTCTGTGGTGCTGGCCTTTCCCCTGAGGAGCTGCCACTTGGTAGGGGAGTCTGATTGGGTGTGGACGCACTGGCTTTGGCCTTATTCAGAGGAGCAGGAATGAGGTCCAGCCCAGAAAGTCATTAATTCTGTTTTCTTCTTTTGTTTGCTTGTTTTTAGTAAGTTAACTTTTTTTCCTGACTTTCAAGGAAATGCATACTTATGCCAGAAAATGTGGCATGTTTTTCATTAGCAAAACAGCACTTATTTGCAATTTTTTCCCAAAAATATAGTCTTAAGATTGAACCGACTGCTACCTAGCCCAATCCAGTCCTTCATGGCACGGTGGGGAGAGGTCTGGCAGGGCCTGAGCAGCCTTCGTGAGCTGAAGGCACTCCCTGTCTCTGCTTCGCAGGCCCTGGAGCTCTGAAACGGGCTTGGGCAGGACTAGAGGACAGACAGGGTTTGTTTAATTCTGCCATGACGGGATGTGGATGCTTCTGGGTCTTAAATGTCAGTGTCCACGGGAACTTGTTTAAAATTCAGATTTCTGAGTGAGAGGCCGAGAGATTCTGCTTCAGTAACTCCGGAGGAGAGCCCAAGAATCTGCGTTACTGCAAACATGCGAAGTGTTTCTGATAAAGGGTTTCAAGAACCACGGTGAGAAACACTTATATGATAATTGAGTATGTTCCCACTAAGGTGAGAAATGTAAAGGGAAAAACATCTTTTAATTATGACAAACACCTAGCCACTAGCTCAAATAGCTTAATTCTTTTCCTCTTTTCTTTACTTTTCCTTATTAACCTGTACTCAGCACAGTCCCTGACTGTTGAAGTAAATGAATCCTTGTCATGAAGTCTGTATTTTTTTCTTTTACTTTTTTTTTATTCTGCCATGATTGTTCCCTTTCACACTCAGATGCGTGGTAGAATCCAGGCGTCAGTTAGCTCTGTAACTTGTCTTTCTGCCATTTAGTGTGGACCCCAGCATTTGGTGTCTCCCAGTCTCTGGACTTCCTCCTCCCCCAGGGCTGGGCAGCCTCTCCCCTTCTCATGGCAAGGGTGGTGTGGTGGGACAGTCACTCACCCCGTGGTAGGACACTCAAGGTCTAGTCTTAGATCTGCCACCAACTGCTCGTTACCCTCATCTAGTCAGGTAACCTCTGTGGGTCCCAGTTTCTTTGTCTGTGCGATGAGGGGGTTGGGTTAAATTATGAAGTTGCCTTTAAAGTAGATGCACACAGAGTCATTTTGTCTGTTCCAAGCTGTTCTTAATTGATTCACCCAAGTTGAATAATATAACTTTATTCTTTAAAGGGACTAGGTTCTTATTTCTTTTGAACATCTTGAAAGTGTTGAACTGAAGAAAAGCATAGATCAAGCCACATTATGCAGGGATTTTTTTTTTCCTTTTGCTCTCCAAGAGAATGGAGTCTATGTCACAAGACCTTCCCACCAGCCACAAAGAAGTGTCAGGAATGAGGGGTTAGGGTGCTCTCTGGCCCTTGGCTCTTCCTGCCTGAGACATCAGTCGCTCCCTCATGTGGAGGCAAGCAAAGGGAAGATACTGCCAGGTAGGCTGCATGTCAGAGAAGAAGAGGAGGAAGAAACGTGGAATGTTCTCTGGACGGCCCGTGAGTTCTCTGCTTCCGTCTTCTCTGCCCTCCCTCGAGCCGTTTCTACTTTTGGTTTTCCCCTTGGTGTCTGACTGTAGGTCCTGATCCACGCTGAAACCTTTGTGGCTTAGGAATTTTCCAGTGGTTTTGCATTTGCATTTATTTTGTCAGGATGGTTACTCCAAGAAAGTTTTCTCAAGTGTGAGCCTCTCCCCTTGCCTGGAGCTATGGACGAGGGGACTTGGTTCTTCCCCACATGCTGAGCATGGCTATCTGTAGTCAAGAGGCTTCCTGGTGGTGGGTCTTGCTTCCTGGGAAAGGAGGCTACAGGTACATGTCTGCTTTTAGAAACCAAGTGGGATCAAGATTGAAATGACTGAACTTGCTTCTTCCTTGGAGGAAACCACTGTCTTGTTTGAAGGAGCTTTTCTGGCTGGAGGGGGAAACAGCAGCCTGGATGGATGCCAGCTTGCAAGGGAATGATGAACTGGAAGGCGAAACTTCTAAGCTTCAACTGAGAGCCTCTCATGAGCCCTCTAGTAATGACTAATCGCTTCAGCAAAGTGAGACAATTTGGAACAGAAAAGGTGTTCGGGGACTAGGCCAAAGGAATTGTGAGGAACAAGAAGGAAGTTATTTTATTTATTATCCTTTCATCCTCACTCTCTTGGACCTGATATGTGACATAGCGGGGAGAAGCCCTGATCTGGAGGTGAGAGGTGGGTCTGGGTTCTGGTCTTGGCTGCTCTGATACCTGCAATCAGTGTGACTGGGCACAAGTCACTTACCTGCCTAGATTTCGGCTTTCTCATTCCTCCAGCCCCCAAATCCACTGATTCGAAGTGTCAGCAGTTGAAGGATTCCCAACAGCCTGAGAGCTTGTGGAGTAAGGAAGCCTGAAGAAGAAAGGCTAGCATCCAATCTAAGGCTGGCGTCCCCTTAGAGATGAACTTTCTTTTAGGTTAGAAGTTGGGAATGGTGGCAGAGGAGTGATGATGTGGGGGCCCCAGGGAAAGTATTTCTTTTTTTTTAAAGATTGGCACCTGAGCTAACAACTGTTGCTAATCTTTTTTTGTTTTGTTTTCCTTTCTGCTTTTTCTCCCCAAATCACCCCAGTATATAGTTGTATATTATAGTTGTGGGTCCTTCTAGTTGTAGTACGTGGGATGCCACCTCAACGTGGCCTGACGAGCAGTGCCATGTCTGTGCCCAGGATCACGAACCAGAGAAACCCTGGGCCGCCGTAGTGGAGCGCGTGAACTTAACCACTCAGCCACAGGGCCGGCCCCAGGGCAAGTATTTCTGTAGCTTCAACCAGGGCTGCATGCAGTTAGGGTCAGCAGTCAGCTTCAGGAAGTTAAGGCAGTTTGATTAATCTGCAGCAGACAAGAGGATGTCTGGTGTACTGTCTGAAGCTGTAATAACAGAACACAGACTAAATCGAAGTAAAGAATTAACCAAGTCATATTCAGGTGCTGGTGCCTTTTCTGGTCTCTCTAGAGCTGAATGCAGTTCTTTGTAAACAACTACATTTATCCGTAGTCTCAATGGTGCTGACTCTTCCTGCTGGTCTTAAATATTGTTTCCTTCTCATTTAACTTCAGCTTGAAAACCAGTTGTAAAGGCAATAAACATTAGAGACGTTGTCCATTTGAACCGTCAGCTGCTTTTCAGTGTCAAGTTCCTCAAATATGGTAATGTTTTTAGTAGAAATCAGAGCACTGAAAACGGAAGACGTGGTTTTTTGTATTTTTATTTTAAGTGGGTGAGTCAAATCTGCTTACATTATTGTGATTAATAATATAGTTGGATTTATGTTTACCACCTTTGTGTATGTCGGGGGGTGTGTGGAGTGTATGTTTTCGGTTGTGCTACTTTATCTTTTCTTTTTTTCTTATTTCTTGTCCTCTGTTGCCTCAACAGTTATTTCATCCTTTTTTTAAAAAAAAATTCCTTTGCATGCTTGGAAGCAGTAGCTTACAGTTTTCTTCTTTCTAGAGGTTACTCATAAAATTTTTAAATAGATAAAATATAAAGCTTTCTAGTAAAAACAAAACTGTTCAGTATCTTTCATCTTTTCCAAACAGGCAAGAACCTTGCCGTATTTTAACTACCCATTACACGCATTCATTCCCTCGCCCAGCACCCACCCACTATTGTCTACTGTTTTTGTTTGTTTCAGTTAAAAACAAACATATTAATTATGAATTTTAAATATTTTAACATTCATTACATACATGCAATCAGTTTTTGTGCTTTCAATCCATTTTGTCTTTTAATCCCTTGTCTTTGTCTCTTAAATGTCCTTTCATATGTGTGTGTGTGTGTGCGTGCATGTGCACGTGCATGCACATTCAGAATAAACTCCTCAGCACTAGATTTTCCAGTTCACTCATTTTGGTGTTTATCCCCACTATTGAGTTTTATTCAATGGATATATTTTTTATTTCTAAGATAAGTTTTTTTTAATTGAGGTGTAATTAACATATTAGTTTCAGGGGTACAACATAATGATTCAAGATTTGTATATATTGTAAAATGATCACCACAATAAGTCCAGTTAACATCTATCACCATACATAGTTACAAATTATTTTTTTCTTGTGATGAGGACTTTTAAGATCTACTCTCAGTAACTTTCAAATATGCCATACAGTGTTGTTAACTATAGTCACCATGCTGTGCATCACATCCCCATAACTAGTTTATTTTATAACTGGAAGTTTGTACCTTTTGACCCCCTTCACCCATTTTGCCTACTTCCTACCCCATGCCTCTGGCAACCGCAAATCTGCTCTCTCTAAAAGATATCAAGTTTTAAAAATCTTCCTGAGGATAGTAAACATACCTGCTTTTAAGCCTTTTTCATTTGTTCTTTTAATTGTGTCTGGAGTTGCTTAATCTTCTAGTTGTTAATGTTGTGGCTGTCTAATTTAGGGTTCAGTTTCTTTCTGTGTATTAGACTTTTGGTTTGCAAGCTCACCTTGCGCAGGTTCTCTTTTCTCCTCCTTAGCGCTCTCCTCAGCTTTCCCTGGCTCCCTGGGAGCTTCACAGCTACTTCAGCCCACCTCGTCCAGCACCGAGTCCAGAATGGTGGGTCTCTGTGGTAATATTGGGGCTCTCTGCTGATCACTCGCTAAACCTGCAGGCACCTTGGCTTCTCGCCATTTCTATGGGTGTGGAGTTCCATGTAAGTTGGAACCCCCAGCGGGTGTCAGCAGCAAAGTTTCTTGGGTCTCCTTTCATGAACGTTACTCTGCCCCGGAGCCTGACCTTGGCATCAGCCCCATCAGGACCGCGGCTTCAGCTCTGCCTCCCCACTTTGTGTTCCTGGTCCAAGGAAATGCTTAGCTTGTTTGTTGAGTGCAGCTCTGATTTGGAATTTTATTATTTTATGTTTTATCTGTCATTGCCTTATATTTGAGGAATTCAAGGTAAGGACTTTTAGTGTCATCTTTGGCTCTCTATGATTTAACCTGGGTTTTCACATCTATAGGAGGAGAATAACAACTACCCCTCCTGTCTGAAAGCACTGTGTAAATAATAAAGGCAAGATGTGGTCGTTTTTATAATTAATGTAATTGGTGTCATGTTTTACCACTACTCTCTATCTTTGGAGTCAAATTTGTTTGGAATGGGTAAGTGGTATAGTGAGGGAATGAAACACTTAGGTCATAATAGAATTAAACATCCCCAGGTTTTTAGTTTTCTGCTAAATGTAGTCAGCGGTTCAGGTCACAAATTGCAGAGTAATTTTTAGTGGCAAATGGATCGTGGCTTTGTTTTTACTTTTAGAGTTGCGTAAAATGGAAAGGAAATTGTATTTAATGACAGTATAGCTAGCTCAACCATTCACTGGATTTTTCAGTTTTTCTTAACTCTTTTGTTTCTTTGTAACCCAGTGTCAGTATCCAGAACATAACCTGCCATCTGGTATTTAGGTGCTTTAAAAAATCTGTTTAAACTGAACTTGCCCTGGGTATGCAAGAGTCTATTGAATTTTCTCTTTCAGTTGATTGCTACTTTCATTCTACTGTGTTGAAGGCTTTGAGGGTCTCACTGTGAAGATGATGCTTTTGACCAGTTTGTAAACCATTTTGTGTCCTCCCCTCCCTCCCCCCAAAACCCAAAACTGTGTAGCATCCGGTGCTGAGAATCAATGAGAGAAGTCACAGCCTGAGTTGACCCTGGATACACAAAATGAAAGGTTTTCTCTTCTCATATAGCCGCAGTCTTGGCGGCAGTCAGCTAAAGCCCTGCTTTTCTCCTTTAATGGGCCTTTTTGTTTTAAATTGAAAAATGTGGATCCTTCTCTTTCTCCTTCTTCTGATACACAGCTGGAGTCTAAAAATGCACCCAACACGTTTCGAGGTAACAAACAAGGCAGCTACGTAGTAATCAGTCTCCCAAACTGAAAACAGAAGGAAACAACTTCCCAGTTATGAAAATTCTACACGAAGCCACACCTTAGGCGTTACTTGGGGACAGAGAATGCCAAAACTGCAAAATAACTGTAAGTAAATAGAAAAAAAATCAGTAAGTCCCCGCACTAAATTCCTTATTCTGCCCATATCCACTCTGCCACAAGGCTTTTAATGAGCCAAAGGAGACTAAGAAAAACTGCAGAGAAGACAGGAGAGGCTAGCCAAGGTGCTAGGGGTGATCTGGAACGGCAACTAGAAAGATTAAATTTAGCATAAATTTTAAAATGCTAGAAAAATGTCCAAGCAGATCAGAGCATGAAGTATAGGGAAGGGATTTTAAAGTCCATGTGATTTAAAGGGTCAGATGCCATACAGGACCAGGTGCACCGTTTAAAGAGACAGACACAATTTAAAGCAGTAAGCACGATTTAAAATGGTAGGTACCACTTAATGGGGCAGTCTTCCAAAAGTGTAGCTTCTAGAGGAGAAAAGAAGCAGAAAGAAAAGAAGTGCTTTTTAGCAATTAGAAGATGAAGGAGAAAAGAAGAAAAGGGGGAGGGTTAGGGTTCTGTAAGAAAAAAGAATCACACAATCAGAGAATCACACTCCTTTGCCACCACTAAAAGAAACACACTAGCAGAGAAATCCATTAAAGCCCTTGGAATTTGCTAGACTGACAGAGGACACCTTTTAAAATAGGAATTTTATGAAATACTCAAATATCATAAAAATGAACAAAAGGAAAATCAAATCAGTAGAGAAATTTTGCAGAAAACCAGAAAACAAAAAATCGCAAACATCAATTGAGGAAAATTCTCCCATTGAAGCAAAAGAAAAGTGTTAAGTTCACACTCCAAACAGAATTAGGGACACTCAAACAAGCATTTTAGGATATGGAAAATCACCTTGAATCAGAAGTACAAGATGGACAAAACCCAGGATAGATAAAAAAGGAGTTGATTTAACTCAGGAAAGAAATGGAAGAAAAGATAAAATTATCTTAGAAATGAAAAATAAATTAAAAAGTGCCCAAGTGAAAATAGACTCTAGTGAGAATTTAATAAGGGGTTTGAATAAAGAGGAAAATAACCAAGAAAATGAAAATGACATAAAGAAAGAAGTAAAAAAGTGTCTGAAGGGGAGGCAAAGTTTTACCTGTACTCGCTTAGGGTTTTCAGCTGGCCCTGAGAGTTAAACTGACATAAGACAGATTAATAGGAGAAAAGCATACAAATTTATATAAGTTTTACGTGACGTAGGAGCCCTCATAAGGAATGGAGACCCAAAGAAATGGTGAACCCACATGCTTTTATAGTAGGTTGAACAAAGAGAGGCAATTGTGGAAAAGTAACTAAACTATGTAAAGAGGCAAAAGGAAGGTAATTATTTTAATGTCTGTTTGTATAGAATTCTTTTGGTATCAACTTCTTGTCCTTGGTGATGAGAATGTTACTCTCCTTCTGGTTCAGGGAGGACGTCTTTCCTGGGAATTTCATCTGCTTTTAAGAAAAAGAAGGAAAGTCAGAGTATTTTTCTTGCTTTTGCTGTTTTCAGGTGCCTTTATCTCAAAATAATCTTTATGCCAAAGTGGCATATTCTGCCACCCTTGGGTCCAAGAGAAAGTGTTGGGAATGAAAAAAGCAAAGAAAGGATCATTTAAAAAAAATTATCAGAGTCCCTGAAAGCAAAACAAAAATATAGTACAGAGCTAATATCTAAAACTATAATTAAAAAAAAATTCCAGAAATAGAAAAAATCTGAATCCACACACCTATGAAAACTTCTTACAAATAGAAAAAGATCTGAGTCTGCACATTGAGAGGGTTCACTGGGTACCTGGGCAAATTAACCCAGAATGATCAACTTTAAGACGTATCATACTAAAATGGTTAGATTCCAAAGACAAAGGAAAAATCCTTAAGTCCTCTAGGCCAAAAGATCAAATAACTTACAAGGGCAAAATAATTATACTAGCATCATACTTAAAAACCAACAAATCAAGGCAACAGTGGAGCAGCATTTTAAGAAAAAAACAGACTCTCAATAAAAGAAAATGTGAATCAGAGATTTATATCCAGCCAAGCTGTCCTGCAGATATCAAGACAATACTGGAACAGTTTTGACCATACAAAAATTAAGAGAATCCTGCACTTATCAACCCTTCTTGAGGAATGCATTAGAGCTGGGGTCAGCAAACTATGGCCTGCCACTTGTTTTTGTAAATAAAGTTTTATTGGAACACAGCTATGGTCAATTGTTTATGTATTTTCTGTGGCTGCTGTCTTGATACACTGGCAGGGTTGAGTAATTACAACAGGGACCATATGGCCCACAAAGCCTAATATCTTTACTATCTGGTCTTTTACAGAAAAAGTGTGTTGACCCGTTTACTAGAGGATTCCTGAGTTGTGACTGAGAAAACTTCAGCATAGGACTGACACTGATCACAGCCTTTAAAAGTATATAAATGTACATATAAGACTAGAACAATGAGGGCATGATGGTAGAAGACTAAGGCACAAGTGTTATATACCTGTGACAAAGTAGAAATAATCTAACAAAAAGATGGGAAGAGAAGGAAGAGGGAAAAGTGAAAATAGGGAAAGCTCATTGTTATAGGCAATAGGTGACTGATAAAGAATACCCCCCCCCCACCCCGCACACACAAAAACCCCTGCTAAACCAGATGGTAAATATAGTTAAATGAAGGACACTTTAACAGTATAATTACAAAGGTAACCCCTAGAACAAAAATAAGAAACTTTCCTAAATATCAATATATACATCTTGTAGGGAAAGAAACATAGGAAATAAATTTTTTAAATTCATGGTTATAAGGTATAATGATAGATTTGTGACTGAACATATCAGGCATAACAATAAATGTGAATGAGCTTAATTTATCAATTAAAAGAAAAAGATTTACAATTTGGTTCACAATATAAAACCCAAGTGTCTGTTCTATAACAGAGACTGTTATACCTAAAACAGTGATTCAGATATTCCAAAAATAAAAGATGGACAAAAGTGTACTGTGTAAATAGAAAGAAAAAGAGAGATGTGGTCATGATCCCGGTTATCACACAACGTAGAATGTAAGCCCCAGAGTATTAAACCTGACAAAGAAGGGCACTTTTTTAATGCTGAAAGTCAGTTTACTAACAAGAAACAAAAAAGAGAAAGGCCTTTATACCTGGATATTTTCAAATTCTCTTATTAAACAACTCCTGGGGGAAAGGGGACATATGAATTGAAATTACAGAGTTTTAAAACAATGATGACAACATGGTCTTTTCTGACTGGCTTCTTTCACTTAGCATAATGTTTTGAAAGTTCATGTATGTTGTAGCATGTATAATGCTTCATTCCCTTTTATTGTTGAATAATATTCCATTATATGGATTTACCACATTTTATTTATTCATCAGTTAATGGATATTTGGTTGTTTCTATTTCGGGGCTATTACGAATAATGCTGCTATGAACTATTGGGTTCCTATTTGGGAAAAGGTAAGAATACACCATACATAAGAATAAACTCCAAATGGATTTAGAGATCTAAATGTAACAAATGAAAAGTGATATTGGAAAAACTCGTGAAATTTGAGTAAGGTGCTGTCATTCACTTAGTAAATATTGTACACATGTTAATTTCCTGGTTTTAATAATTGTCCTGTGGTTATGTAAGATGTCACTGTTAGGGGAAACTGGGTGAGGGACATATGAGAATGCTCTGTACTTTTTTTGCAACTTTTCTCTAAGTCTAAAATTATTTCAAAATAAAAAGTTTTAAATTATTGGATAGCATACCAAAAAATTAAAATAAAAATGTTCCACACAAAGTGGGACCAGGGCTTATCCTTTGAGCCCTAAGAAGGGACCATACTGGTACCAACTAGTGGAGAGAGGTGTTAGAGGGCAGCCAGACTCCAAATGAGAGTGAGTGCCAGGAG
Source organism: Equus przewalskii (assembly GCF_037783145.1). NCBI lineage: Eukaryota > Metazoa > Chordata > Mammalia > Perissodactyla > Equidae > Equus > Equus przewalskii. The sequence goes on along the minus strand of NC_091839.1, from coordinate 36,382,019 downwards.
GCAGCAGGGATACAAATCAAGAAGTCATCACACTGATTGTAGTTCACTTACTACCGTATGTAAGATGACATATAAGACTTTAGGTGGAGGTGGGAAGTTTTAATATATACACAATAATTAATTGTTTTTTAGTTTGGCCACCATTTATTTCAAAGCTTTGAAACTTGGTGGTGGTGTGAATTCACATGCTGAGGGATGGAAGGATGGATGGAAAATGCTGAAGAAACGAGTATTGGTTATCTTCCTTTTAAAGACACCCATGCCTTAACATTAAGGTTCAAAGTATAGCTGGTGGTGTTGAGGAGCTGGAATCTTAAGAAAATCAGAAATCTTCTGCTTGTTAGTTATAGAAAGCTCATATCTAGGTCTTTAATTATAAAGAAGCTTAGCAAAAATGACATTTAAAAAAAAATCAGTTAAGTAACCTTTTCCTCCCAAAAGTCTTAGTACCATGATGAGATAGACAATTCTGTTAGGTCATGGTTTATCTCTACCATATGTGATTAGGGCCCAGGGTAATGCAGGACAGACGTGTCTATTGAAAAGCTACTTACTCCTATGAAGTAAGAAAGTCCTTAAGAAAGAGTTCATTGGTTTGTGGGCTAGACGGACATTTTACATTTACCCGAAGAAAGATTTGTTATTTCTATGATTCTGATGGTGCCATTTCTTCATCCTCTGATTTTTGTCATAAAATCAAGCAGGAATCATAATAGGCATAGTTTTATTATTTTGTTTTTTTGGAATTGTGTTTTAAATAATGCAGAAGAGTTGATTAAATGAAATGTTTGTAGTCACTTATAAATAAATTTGGGACTAGGTTTAGTCATGCAAGCTTTTGTTATAATAGTGTCTCCACAAGAAAATCCAGTTCGTATTACATCACCTAACTCCCAGCTTTTGTTCCCCCCAAGAACATAATTTACCATATGTACAAAGACTACTGCTATTTGGATTCCCATGGACGTCTTTATCCAGCATTTTGTCAGAGGGGAAATTGCCTTATGCATAATCTGAAATAATTGAAATAATTGGAAGTATAATGAGAGCCAACATTTAGAAGCTCCCTTGTGTTTCTTTGTACTCTGCAAAATAAAGCTATCACTGAATGCATTCATGTTTTAAAATTTAAGCAGACATGGTAAATGAATCTTGTTTTCCAAATGTGCAGAGCGGCTCATAGAAGGTGGTTGGTGTCCCTAAAACAGGTGTTAAAAGATCTTTTTAAGCTTCCCAATACATTTGCAAATTTACTATGATGAAGTGGCAATTCGTAGTATAGAGCTGATTACAGAAATCAGGATATAGTTGAACTGTATTTTTAAAAATTCATCATTTTATTTCCTGTTCCTCTGCTTTTTATGATCCGTGTAACATCGTTAATAATGTTCTCCGTTGTGTCTGAGTGATTTGTAGGCTTGTTTTGTTTTTAGTGGTTGATAAGAAAGGGCTTAAAAAAGAAAGTCATTCGTATGTGTGGCTTCCAAGATCCATGTTAGCATCTGACCAAATTTTGCATTCTTACTCATTTTTTACATGGATTCTGCTCCATTTCTGCATTCAAGTTTAGAAGTCACACTGAGGTTAACTGAAAAGTGTGAGAAAAGGCTTAGGTACAGCAAGCTGGGATTTCCTTCTTAAGGAAATATTTTTGAAGTGTCATCATTAGACCTTTGTTTTATATGCCCTGTTGGGGTGTGTTCAGGGGGAGGTTTTTGTCAGTTGTAAAATTTCAGACTATGGAACCAGAAATGTGTGGATTTGAATACCAGTTCTATCATGTACTTACCAATGGTGTGATCTCGAAAGTTTCCCTGCCTTCTAAATGAGAGTTTAGTCTCTACGTAGTAGGAACAAAGTAAAGGATCAACCAATGAAGTGCTAGCTATTTAATATTTTTATAATTTTGTGGGGCATCTACTTTACTTTTCATGTTTTAGAGGCTGCATTTGTCATCATTCCTCATATTATCAGGGTTATTTGAAACAACAGAATCCACTCTGGCTAATTTGAGCAGAAGCAGAATTTGTTGAAGAATATTGGGTAGTTAAGTGCACAGCCTGGGACAGAGGCCCAAAATGCCATCCAGGTTGTTTTGGGGCAAATATCACCACATCACTTACACGGGTGGCTCTACCCTGCTGCCCTCTGAAAGACCGATACTTCCTCCGTGGTCCCCACAGGAGGGAGCCTCCCTGTGTCCTCCTCAGATTGCTTACTTCCAAGGCTAAGTCCTGAGCAGGGCGTCTAGCGGCTAGAGCCTGGTCACGCGGTGCTGCCCTGGCCTCATCGAGGCTGGGGAAACCAGTTGTCTGGCTCTGACTTGGGAAGTAGGACCAGTAAAGAAAGAAATTCCTCAAACATTTCAAGGATTCAAAAGGTGCTATGCAGGCAGAAAAAGCTCTCCAGGGGCATTTTTGTTATGGTGGATTGATTCATAAAGACAAAAATATATCCAAATTAAAAGAAAGGTGACTTTGGCTTATTATTTCTTTTCTCAAATCATGTATTTTATTTTTAAAGTCGACTTTGTTTTCAGACATATCTGTGTCACTCGCCCTTATCATTCAGTTTTTTGCCCCTAAATATATATAGGACAGCTTGACTTTGTGGTCCATAAACACAAAACCTAAGCAAATTAAACCTAAGGGAATAAAAAGTCATTTTCCTTACCGCCAAACCTACACTAGCGTTTATCATGACTGGCATCACTGGCTGACCTGTTTCTCTATGTGGAAATCTTGGAATTATTTTTCTCCTCCATGTTGTGGGAAACTGCCAATTTTTCCGTTCTGATATTTTTTCCTTTAGACATCATTCTGCTTTTCTGACATTTTTTCCTTTAGTCATCCTTCTCTTATCTTACCTAAAAACCTGAAAGTTAGGTCGCTGGCTTGGATCTATGTGGAGAAAAGGAGCGTGCTAGCCCTGAGGAGTACTGTGATTCAACCAGAAGAAACAGGAGTCCTTTTTTTAAAAACAAAAATAGGTATTTTGCCCTAATTTTAAAAGAAATATATAATGATTGTTGGAAATTTAAAAGCTAAAAAGTCTGAAAAAGGAAAATAAATTTCCCCACGCCATTTCCTGCAGAGATAGCATTTTGCCATGTTTTCTTCCGGTGTTTTTTTGCATACGTGCTTGGGAGTGGGGAGGGAGAGAGAAAGAGGGCGGTTGTTTTTACAAAACTGGAATATATGTAATGTTAAATCCTGCTTTCTTCATTTGTGTCATAGACAGTTTTCTATATCTTTTAATAATAGCTAATATTTATTGTTTACTATGTGGTAGCTACTCTTCTGAACACTTTATCCATATTAATTCATTTAATCTTTTCAAGAGTACCTAAATAAGTATGTATTATTATTATCTACCTTTGTTATATGAGGAAACTGAGTCACAGAAATATTTTAAAAGTTGTCCGTGCTCACAAAGCTAGTTAAGTGTTAGAGGTGGAATTCTAACCCAGACTTCATCCAGAGTGTGTGGCTTTTAACAATTATACTGTTGACTTCCCTCATTTTGAAACATGATTTGTAATAGCTATATGATATTCAATCATGAATAGTATTGATTTTGCTTTTGTCCCTTAATATTTCATTTTTGTGAACAATTTCCTTGGCTTGTGGAAATTAATTAATGTGATTTGCAAACATAGTATTTAATGGCCACGTAATATTCACTTGTATGACTATTTGTATGAATCCTGAGGCTGTGTCCAGTTTTTAAGCTGGTAAACAGTGCTGTGGTAGTATTCCTCTCTGGCCTGGGCATCTTTGGGGCTAGGGTCTTACCACCACGGCTAGGACAAAGGCCTTGTTTCAGGAGTCTGTGCCAAAGAAAAGGAAGATGCACCACAGTTTACGTGGACAGGAGATAATTTTGATACATTGATTTCTGGAAAATCAAGAGAAATTTGATCATTCTGACCCACCTCTGAAGGCAGACAAAATGTGAATCTTTTGTGGCCTACATCCTGATTTCCCCAGCATCCTGTTAGCATAGAGAAAACAAGGCAGATGAAATAAATGACCAAGAAAATCAGAATGAAGGCAAAGAAAATATCAGAGCTGCTATTGCAGCAGAGTGCAGGCAGCTTCATAACCAAGAGATCTCATCGGGGAGGAGAATCCATGGGGAGATGCCCTGGCTGCAGTGAAAGGAGGACTTCTTGGTCTCTATGAATATGATGAGCTGAAGTAGAAAAAGAAAACAGTTGTATTTGCTCAGCTTCATGGAAGTGGAATCAGTAGGCCTGGCAGAAAGGGGTCCTATTTGCTTTTGGGCAAGTTGGCTGCCTATTTGATGGAGACTCCAGCCATTGAGATGATGCCTCCAATATTTGCACTAATTATTGAGAAGAATCTCTAAAGTGCTAATAGTAAAGCTCAGGTGCAGATCACACCTAAGTCTTGGACTGAAGGACAGAAAATTAGATCTTTTTTAAGTGTGGCCAAAGGATGTAATGAACCTCCAGTCTTCTTGGAAATTCACTACAGGGGCAGCCTCAATGCAAGCAATGTGCCACTGGTCTTTATGGGAAGGGAATTTCCTTTGACTCTGGTGGTAGCGCATCAAGCCTTCTGCAAATATTGACCTCCAGAGGGCTGACATGGGAGAAGCTGCTGTATGTTCAACCATTGTGGCTGCCTCAAAGCTCAGCTAGCCACTTAATAGATTTAGCCCTCTTTGTGAAAATAAGCCTAAGTCTAAGAATGTGGAGACCATACAAGTTGACAGCATTGATGCTGGCTGAAGGAAGGATCCTATTAGCTGACATTCTCTATTATGTGCACATCTTCGATACAAAGTTCATCAGAAATGTTTCAACCTTAACAGGTGCCACAGACGTAGCTTTGGAGGCAGGTATTACTGGAATTTTTACCAGTTCATACTGGTGGCGTACCAAACTGTTTGAGGCCAGCGTTGAAATGGAGGACAGTGTCTGGGGGATGTCTCTCTGAACACTATACAAGACAGGTTGCAGATTGTCAACTTACTGATGTTAATAACATTGTACAATATAGATCTGAGGGGCCGTGTACATGTTCAATGTAGCAGAACATATTTCTGACTCATTCAAAGTGGGCCCATTTAGACATGCCGGGTGTGATGGCTAATAAAGATGAGGTTCCACATCTTAGGAAAAGCGTGACCAGAAGGCTAACCAGGACTCTTATAGAGTTCTTAGGTTCAGTCAAGACAAGGGTAATGTTTAATATGAATGCTATGAATTTCCTACATTCTGTCCTAAATTGGACAGTTGGACTTCAAAATATTTTTTAATAAATGGATGAAAATCTTTTAAAGGAAACAAGGGATGACACTTTTTAAATGCAGAATAAAATGAAATATGTATTCCTTTATTCTTTTTTAATTTATGCAATGATTCAGTGATTTTAAAAATAAAGGTAATAGCTGTTTTTAAAGATATTTTATCAATGGTAATTAGTTATTTACAAATTGCCTAGTCACTTTTCAGTGTGTGCAACTGAATTGAGAGGCAAAAATACAGTGTTTTGAATTTGTGATACTAGAGACTGAGAACAAAGTAAAGTTACCGTACAGTTTTCATAGTAAATTCAATTTTTATACAACAAAATAAATTATACTGTAGAAGTGATTCTTATCCATAAGCCTTGGCCAAATCACTAATCATTTCCTAGGTCAAAGGGTTATGAATATTTTTAAGACTTTTGATACATTTTGCCAAATTACTCTCTAGAAAGTTCATGTCAATTTACTTTTCCACCAAAGTATTTTGTTTTATCAATTAGTAATTGTAAGCTCTGCAAGAAAAATGCCATGCCTGGTTTTTATTTTATTATTGTGCATCTTGTCAAGCCCAGCACCTCACCATATAGTAAAGGCTCAGTAAATGTTTTTGAATAAATGAGAGAAATGTGTTTAATGACTGCCATTTTTGGACTTTTAAGTATTTTACTTTTTTCCCTGGCTTTTCTTTATATGCTGCTTTGCATATGCATATTTCTGCTTAAGAAAGACGGTAGCCTGTTTGCACTGCTGTACCTGTTTTGAATTACCAGGTAGGCAGTAAGAGTAGGATTAGCCTACGGAATATTACAAAGCTTAAATTTATTTTTTTACGTTTGACCCTAGGCTTTTGCAACACACGATTTTTTTTCTGTATGTAATCTGTTAATATGGTGAATTACCTGAAATAATTTTCACATGTTAAACTTACATATGCATGACACTCAACTTGGTTATGATCTAAAGTTTGGACATATGTTGTTTAAGATCTGCTTTTATGTTCAAAGTTGAGATAAGCTTGTAATTTTCCTATTTTCTACTGTCTTTGTGGGATTTTAGTGTCAAAGTTTTAATAGCCCCATAAAATGTCTTGGAGAGAATTCTTTCTCTTTCTGTTTCTGGAAGATTGCATAATAAGGTGGAAATTACCTGTTTAGTAGAACTCATTTGTAAAACTGTCTGGGCCTGGTGTTTTCTAAGTTAGAATAATTTTGTGTGTGTGTGTGTGTGTATGTGTGCGTGAGGAAGATTGGCCCAGAGCCAGCGGCCAATCTTCCTCTGTTTCCTTGTGGAAGATTGTTGCTGAGTTAACATCTGTGTCAATCTTCCTCTGTTTTGTATGTGGGACACTGCCACAGGGTGGCTTGACGAGTGGTGCTAGGTCCGTGCCTGGGATCCGAATCTGTGAACCTCTGGCCCCCAAAGCAGAGCGCACGAACTTAACCACTACATCACTGGGCTGGTGCCATAAGTTAGAATATTTTTTAACTGCTGATTCAACAGAGGGAAAGGCTTAGGATGATTCAGGCTTTCTATTTCTTCTTAACTCAGTTTCAGTAATTTATATTTTTCTAAGGATTTGTCCATTTCATCTAAATGTTCAGAATTTTGGTAAAAGTTCAGAAAAACCTTTTTCATCTGCTACAACTATTATTTAGTATCAGTCTCTAATGTTTCTTGTGATGTCCAATCTCATATTTGCCTCATCTGTTAAATTTCTGATATCAATTTTTTTTTCATTTCTAGAAATACTATTTGGTTATTTTACAAATCTGCCTATAAGATTTGAAAGTCTTGTGTTCCCTGAGCATACTTTTGATACTTATTTTATTTCTTTAAACATACTTATTATAAATTCGTCCATAATTAAGATACCTACAGTTTTGTGGCTCTGGTTCCCTAAGTTGTTTCTGATGCCCAGCTCCTGTCTTGGGTGATTTTGTCCTGACAGGCTCGTGTTCTCCTTGGAACTTTATCTGTGGGAGTTCTTTGAGGCCTGGGTTGACAGTGTGGTTTTTGCAGACAGGATTTAGTCATAAATAGGGTGAATTCTAATCTCAAACATGCCTAAGAGTGGACTCGTGCTCAGGAATTCTCAGGTGTGCCTTCCCCCTGCCCCATGCCAGACTCTGAGCGAAGGCCAAGGCAGGCAAGTAGCCTCCCCTGCTGTCTTCCTCTAGAATGCAGATTTTTCCAGGTCATGCACTGGGGAGTGGCAGGGAAGAAGGGGCAGGGATCTCAGGAGTCTCCCATCCAACCTCCTGAGGGTTTTTTGGGTTTTTTTTGTGGGGAAGATTGTCGTTGAGCTAACACCTGTTGCCACTCTTCTATTTTATGTGGGATGCCACCGCACCATGGCTTGATGAGTGGTGCTAGGGCTGTGCCTGGGATCCAAAACTGCAAACTCTGGGCCACTGAAGCAGAGCACGCAAACCTAACCACTGTGCCACCAGGCTGGCCCCCCAACCTCCTGTTTGGCAGGGCCCCAGGCTTGTCCTCTGACCCCGGAATTCCGCAGGTTAAAGCTCGCCCTTTAGTCTAGACCTTCAAGGGTAGGCAGAGGCCTCAGGGAAAACTCTTTCTTCAGCCCTGGCTTACCAAGAGGCTTCGGGATTCTTTCCTATCTCATAGGATTCAGTTATTCTTCTTACAATTCAGCTACGTGTTTAAAAGATTTAAAAAAATATTTATTCAGCATTTTTAGTCTTTTATACTAAGAGAGCTTCTTCTGACATTAAGTCTACCATATTGGAAGAAATAAGAGTTAGATCTTTTTTTTTACTAGAAGAAAAATATGAGTTTTCAATCTTATGTGGTAACTCTTCAGAAGTTACACTCATAGGTCAACTCAGTTTTTTACATCAGTCATAAGCAGGGAAATATGTTAAAAAGTAGCAGAAGCTACCATTTTAGGTGTCTTAATAGTGTAAAGTGCTGCGTGCTTTCCAGGGATGATCTCATTCAATCCCTCCTCACTTTTCTATGAGAGGCATATTTTCATCCTCATAGTAAAGATGAGGGCACTGAAGCTCGTTTAGAGGGAGTCGGGTGACTTGCCCAAGATCACACAACTAAGAGGTAATTCGTAATGTTGGCTTTGGGTCATCAGGAAAAGGTTAAATTATGCTTCATGAAATCTTTTTGGGCTTGGTGCATTGCTATTTTAAAAGGCAGAAAAAGAGGTAATGTATCTTAAACTCTCCATTTAAATTGTGTTGCTGCAGATCAACGTGGTGTTGCTGTATGAAAAGGGTAAGCCTATCGAAGGAATACTGAGGGCGGTTTACCTTGCCTTCTTTACTACTTTGCCTCCTCTGACAAAAATTACTCTTAGATACCTCTCAAGGATTTTTCTGGATATCAAATCCCAGAACACGTTTGTAAGCCTGGATGAGAAGGGAAACTCTGGCCAAGGACTTTAGCAATTTATTGCTGGAAGTGGATCCTCTTTGTTTCATAATACATCGCAAAACACCTTTCTCTCACAACTTGTGCTAACTGTGAGGTATTTGGTTATAGTGTTAATAGAAACTTCTCTCTGTGAAGGTGGTTTTTAAAAAGATTTGTGATTTTTTTTTCCAGTTGAACCTTAGTGTTATGAATTGGACTTGGAAAATGTGACTTTCTTAGTACGTAATTTCACATGATGTTTGAAGTAGTGCTTTCTCAGGTGGTGAGTGTTTAAAGCAAACCTTTTTTTCTGTGACATTGTTTGCTGTTTGCCAGTCTGGGGATAGATATTGAAACTACAATGTCTGCGTGTTTTTCTCAGTCAAGTTTTCTTTATCCTAAAGTAGTCAGTCTCTGTCAGTTCAGGCAAATCAGGAAAAAGATTTCTGGGAAGACACTCTTTGCCCAAATTCAAAAGTAGGTGGTTACGTTGGCCTTTTGAGTCCCTCTGTGGAAGGCTAGTAACTGAGACCTGTGCCGCTGCCTGCAGGGTCTCCACCGGCATTAAATCGTGAGCCCTCCCACGTCCTGATACTTCTAGGTCAAGAACTGAACAAAGAACATGAGTCACCACCACTTTGGAACTTCTCCCCCACGGCTCCCTGACTTGCATCTCAACAAGTCTCCTTTCTCCTGGTCCACTTCCCTTGCCTCTGCAAGCTCTAGCCTCAAGGAGAGGGGTAAGGGAGGCCAGGATTCACACTCACTAGGGTCCTTCTCCCTTTCTGTGCACTATCTTATAATTCTTTTGTCAGTGAATCTATACCAGCAAAGAAGACAGTACACTAGTCTATGTCTCATTAAGTCATCCTGTTAGACCAAACCTTGTGTATCCACAGTGCTTTAATCATCTAAGCTAAACTAAGAACCTATTCTGGAAAATGCTTTGGTCTTTTTTTCAGCTTTTTCATCAAGTAAACTCAGATGTGTTTCTTAGTACCTGATACGATCATTTTCTCATTTGTAAAATAACATTTTTTTTTATTGAGGTAACGTTGGTGTATAACATTATATAAATTTCAGATGACAGCATTATATTTTGAATTCTGTGTAGACTATATCATGTTCACCAACCAAACAGTAATTACCATCCATTATCATACACTTGTGTGAATCACCCCTTTCGCCCTCCTCCTCCCCATATCCTCTCTGGTAACCACCAATTCAATCTCTGTCTCTGTGTATTTGTTTGTTGTTGTTTTTATCTTCTATTTATGAGTGAGATCATTCGGTATTTGACTTTCTCCTTCTGACTTATTTTGCTTAGTATAACACCCTCAAGGTCCATCCATGTTGTTGCAAATGGCAAGATCTCATCTTTCTTTATGGCTGTGTAGTATTCCATTGTGTACATATACCATATCTTTATCTGTTCGTCCCTTCTTGGGCACCTACACTGCTTCCAAGTCTTGGCTATTGTGAATAATGCTGCGATGAACATAGGGGTGCATATATTTTTATGCATTCATGTTTTCACATTCTTTGGATAAATACTCAGCATTTGAATAGCTGGATCATACGGTAGTTCTCTTTTTAATTTTTTGAGGAACTCCATACTGTTTTCCATAGTGGCTGCACCAGTTGGCACTCCCACCAACAGTGTATGAGCGTTCCCTTTTCTCCACATCTGTTCTGACACTTGATATTTCCTGTCTTGTTAATTATAGCCATTCTGATAGGTGTGAGGTGATATCTCATTGTAGTTTTGATTGGCATTTCCCTAATAATTAATGATGTTGAACATCCTTTCGTGTGCCTCTTGGCCCTCTGTATATCTTCTTTGGAGAAATGTCCAGATCTTCTGCCCATTTTTTGATTGGGTTTTCAGTTTTTTTGTTGTTGTTGAGATGTATGATTTCTTTACAGATTTTTGATATTAACCCTTTATCAGATATATGGTTTGCAAATATCTTCTCCCAATTGTTAGGTCATCTTTTCATTTTGTTGATGGTTTCCTTTGCTGTGCAGAAGCTTTTTAGTTTGATGTAGTTCCATTTAGATTTTTTTTTTCTATTGTTTCCCTTGCCCAGTGAGACAGGTACTTGAAAATATGCTGCTAACACTGATGTCGAAGAGTGTACTGTCTACGTTTTCTTCTAGAAGTTTCATGGTTTCAGGTCTTACATTCAAGTCTTTAATCCATTTAGAGTTAATTTTTGTGTATGGTGAAAGATAATGTTCTACTTCCATTCTTTTGCATGTGGCTGTCCACTTTTCCCAGCGCCATTTATTGAAGAGACTTTCCTTTCCCCATTGTATGTTCTTGGCTCCTTGTCAAAAATTACCTGTCCATAGATGTGTAGAGTTGTTTCTGGGCTCTCGATTCTGTTCCATTGATCTGTGTGTCTTTTTTGTGCCAGTACCATGCTGTTTGGATTACTGTAGCTTTCTGGTATATTATGAAATTAGGGAGTATGATCCCTCCAGCTTTGTTCTTTTTTCTCAGGATTCCTTTGGCTATTCAGTGTCTTTTGTTGTTCCACATTAATTTTAGTATTCTTTGTTCTGTTTTTGTGAACAATGTTGTTGGAACTTTCATAGGGATTGCACTGAATCTGTGGATTGCTTTAGGAAATATGGACATTTTAACTATGTTAATTCTTCCAATCCAAGAGCATGGAATATCTTTCCATTTCTTGGTGTCTTTTTAAATTTCTTTCAACAGTGTTTTATAGTTTTCAGTGTACAGGTCTTTTGCCTCAGTGGTTAAATTTATTACTAGGTATTTTATTCTTTTTGTTGCAATTGTAAATGGGATTGTAGTCTTAATTTCTCTTTCTGCTCCTTTGTTGTTAGTGTATAGAAACACAACTGATTTTTGTATGTTGATTTTGTATCCTGCAACTTTTCTGTATTAATTTACTATGTCTAAAAGTTTTTTGGTTGATTCATTCGAGATTTCTATATATAAAATCATGCCATCTGCCAATAGTGACAGTTTCACTTCTTCTTTTCCAATTTGGATCCCTTTTATTTCTTTTTCTTGCCTGATTGCTCTGGCTAGGACTTCTGGTATTACTTTAAGGAAGAGTGCCAAAAGTGGGCGTCTTGTCTGGTTGCTGTTCTTAGAGGGATAGCTTTCAGTTTTTCTCCATTGAGTGTGATATTAGTATGTGGGTTTGTCATATATGGCCTTTATTGTCTTGAGGTACTTTCCTTCTATACCTGTTTTATTCAGAGTTTTTTTCATAAATGGATGCTGTATCTTGTCAAATGCTTTCTCTGCATCTATTGAGATGATTGTGTGATTTTTATTCTTCATTTTGTTAATGTGGTGTATCACGTTGATAGATTTGCGGATGTTGAACCATCCCTGCATCCCTGGAATGAAACCCACTTGATCATGATGTGTGATCTTTTTAATGTATTGTTGTATTCGATTTGCTAGTATTTTGTTGAGGATTTTTGCATCGGTGTTCATCAGTGATATTGGCCTGTAGTTTTCTTTTTTTGTGTTGTCCTTGTCTGGTTTTGGTATCAGGATAATGTTGGGTTCGTAGAATGAGTTAGGAAGCCTCCCCTCCTCTTCAACTTTTGGAAGAGTTTGAGAAGGATAGGTATTAAGTCTTCTTTGAATATTTGGTAGAATTCACCAGGGAAGCCATGTGGTCCTGGACTTTTATTTTGGGGCGGTTTTTGATTGCTGTTTTGATCTTCTTACTGGTGATTGGTCTATTCAAATTCTCTACTTCTTCTTGGTCCAATTTTGGAAGGTTGTATGTTTCTAAGAATTTATCCATTTCTTCTAGATTATCCAATTTGTTGGTGTATAGCTTTTCATAGTATTCTCATAGGCTTATGTTTCTGAGATGTCCATTATAGTTCCTCTTCTTTCATTTCTGATTTTATTTGAGCTTTCTCTCTTTTTTCTTGGTGAGTCTATCTAAAGGTTTGTCCATTTTGTTTTTCTTTTCAAAGAACCAGCAGTTTGTTTCATTGATTTTTTTTTTTCTATTTTTTTTTTAGTCTCTATTTTATTTATGCCTGCTCTGATTTTTATTATTTCCTTTCTTCTACTGATTTTAGGCTTTGTTTGTTTTTTCTAGATCCTTCAGGTGAACTGTTGGATTGTTTATTTGAGATTTTTCTTGTTTTTCGAAGTAGGCTTCTATTGCTATAAACTTCCCACTTACAACGACTTTTGCCATATCATAAATTTTGGCATGTTGTATTTTAATTTTCATTTGTCTCCGGGTGTTTTTTGATTTCTCCTTTGATTTCTTCATTGACCCAGTTGTTGTTCGGTAACATTTTATTTAATTTCCACATATCTGTGGCTTTTCCAATTTTCTTCCTGTAGTTGATTTCTAGTTTCATACCGTTGTGGTCAGAAAAGATGCTTGGTATTATTTCAGTCTTCTTAAATTTATTGAGACTTGTTTTGTGGCATAATATATGATCTATCCTGGAGGATGTCCCACATACATTTGAAAAGAATGTGTATTCTGCAGTTTTGGGACAGAATGTTCTGTAAATATTACTATGTCCATCTGATCTAATGTGTCATGTAAGGCCAATGTTTCCCTATTGATCTTCTGCCTGGATGATCTATCTGTTGGTGTAAGTGGAGTGCTAAAGTCCCCTACTATTATTGTGTTACTGTCTATTTCTCCTTTTATGTCTGTTAATACTTTCTTTCTTTAGGTGCTCCTATGTTGGGTGCATATGTAGTTACAAGTGTTATATCTTCCTGTTGGATTGTTCCCTTTATCATTATGTAGTGCCCTTCTTTCGCTCTTGTTACAGTTTATGTTTTAAAGTCTATTTTGTCTGATATAAGTATTGCTACTCAAAGTTTCTTTTCATTGCCATTTGCATGGAGTATCTTTTTCCATCTCTTCACCCTCAGTTTGTGAGTGTCTTTAGGTCTGAAGTGTGTCTCTTGTATGCAGCATATATGTGGGTCTTGTTTTTCTATCCAATCAGCCACCCTATGTCTTTTGATTGGAGCATTTAGTCCAGTGACATATAAAGTAGCTATTGATAAGTATGTACCTATTTCCATTTTGTTACTTTTTTCTGAGTGTTTTAGTAGTTCTCTCTGTTCTTTTCTTCTTCTCTTGCTCTCTTCCCTTGTAATTTGATGGCTTTCTTTAGTATTATCTTTGGGTTCCTTTCTCTTAATTTTTTCTGTATTTATTATAGGTTTCTGGTTTTTGATTACCATGAGGTTCATATATAATAACCTATGTATATAGCAATCTATATTAAGTTGATGGTCTCTTAAGTTTGACCTCTTGCTAAAAGCTCTACTCTTTTACTCCTCTCCTCCCACATTTTATGTTTTTGATATCATATTTAACCTCTTTTTGTGTGTGTGTATCCATTACCTTCGTATCATAGAAATAGATAATTTTAATACTTTTGTCTTTTGACCTTCATATTAGCTTCATACGTGGTTGATCTGCCACCTTTACTGTATATTTGCTTTTACCGGTGTTTTTATTATTATTTTTTTGATAATTGTCTTATTCCAATTTGTGGTCTTTTCTTTTCCACTTAAGTCTTTTTAGCACTTCTTGTAAGGCTAGTTTATTGGTGACAAACTCCTTTAATTTTTGCTTGTCTGGGAAACTCTTTCTCTCTCTTTCCATTCTGAATGATAACCTTGCTGGTTAGAGTATTCTTGGCTGTAGGCTTTTTCCTTTCAGCACTTTAAATATATCATTCCACTCCCTTCTAGCCTGCAAGGTTTCTTCTGAGAAGTTAGCTGATAGCCTTATGGGGTTTCCTTTATATGTAACTTGTGGCCTTTCTTTCGTAGCTTTTAGGATTCTCTCTTTATCTGTAACGCTTAACATTTTAATTATAATGTGTCATGTTGTGGGCTCTTTGGGTTTGTGTTGTTTAGTACTCTCTGTGATTCCTGTACCTGGATGTCTTTTTCCTTCTTTGTGGTAGTAAAGTTTTCAGCTGTTATTTCTTCAAATAGATTCTCTGCCCCTTTGTCTCTCTCTTCTCCTTCTGGGACACCTATAATATGGATGTTAGTTGTCCCAGAGGTCCTTTAGACTGCCCCCATTCTTTTTAATTCTTTTCTCATTTTTTCTGTTCAGCTTGGGTGATTTCCTCTACTCTTTCATCCAGCTCACTGATCCGTTCTTCTGTATTGTCTGCTGTGCTATTGAATCTCTCTAGTGAATTTTTTATTTCCATTATTGTATTCCTCAGTTTTGATTGGTTCTTTTTTTATATTTTCCAGTTCTTTGTTGAAGTTCTTCCTGAATTCATCCATCTTCTCCTAAGATCAGTGAGCGTCCTTATGACTATTGGTTTGAACTCCTTATCAGGGAGATTGTTTATCTCTGTTTCATTTAATTCTTTTTCTGAAGCTTTATTCTGTTGCCTTATTTGGAATGTCTTCCTTTGTCTCCTCATTTTGCCTCTTTCTCTGTGCTTATATCTGTGTATTATGTAGATCAGCTATGTCTCCTGATCTTGGATTGGTAGCCTTATGTAAGAGATGCCTTATGAGGCCCAGCATTGAGCTTCCCTCCCATCACCAGTTCCAAATGTTCCAGGAGTCTCCCCTCTGTGGGCTACATGTGTCCTTCTGTTGTGGCAGAGTTGCTTTTGCTGCAGGTGCCCAGGGAAGCTAGGCTGTCCCCCTGGCTGGCTGGTTGTAATGCTCAGCTGCATGTGGCTGCTATTGTCCCTTCAGTCACTTTATCAGGTGTGGGAAGCCCCAGCACAGTTGGCTTAAGGGCCTGCAGCATGACTGGTTGATAGGCTCAGGGCCTTACAATTGCTATTGCCTCTGGCCTGCAAAGCCATTATCAGCTGTTTCAGGAGTGCAGCTGGGTGAGGCTGGCCCCAGGTGTGGCAGCACACAATTGTTTCAGGTGTTGGAAGGTGGGGCCTATCCCCTTTGTGGCTGTTTCAGAAGCATGAGTCTTCTGCAGCTCACAAGCCCTGCCACCCACAGGCCCACACACCCTGTCAACACAGTCCTGCTCAGTGCACCTGCCCTGACCCACTGAAGTGGACCCACTCACCCCACTGTAGAGGCCCCACACACTCTTCCAACACAGGCCTTCCCCTCACGCATGCTGTGCCCACAGAAGCAGACCCACTCACCCTACTGCGTAGGTCCCACACACCTCACCTCTACAGGCCCACAAGTTGCCTGAGGGCTGGCTGTTGGGTGGGGCGGGTCCCTAGGGTGGGCTACCTGCCCTGGCTCAGCTGTATTAAATCAGTGCTCTTTAGTGGGTGGGGCAGACTCCTGGGCTAACAGGCTAGGCGCCGAACTCCAATGGCGTCTGCCAGTGTCTGTGTCAGCACGCCTGTACTAGGTCAGAATAATGGCTGCTGCCAATGTCCCAGTCCCTGGGGAGGTGGTCCCAGCCATCTCCTGCCTTGCCAGGATGCACCCAGAGCCTATCGAGTAAGTCTTTTGTCACCAAAGGACTGTGCACCTTTATGGTGATTTTAGGTGTCTTCTCCAAATGGGTGAATTTGTGCTGGGACCCTTTAAGAGCAGGCTTTCCTTTCCCCTTATATCCAATAGCTTTTCTGGGTGTATTCCCCGTTGTTCTTAACAGCCAGCAAAACCAGATATTATGACAGTTATCTTGGTTGTGCTGAGTCCAAAACCTGCTTATTGTGGCAAAGCTCTGCTGCTCAGATCCCCCACTCCTCCAGGAAAGGCTTCATACCTTAAGATTGCTCCAGGCCAAAGTGTCATGGCTAGAAGGTGGCTTTTTTCTCTCCAGAAAGGAATTTCTGCCTTTTCTACCTCAGTGAGCACTGTCCCTTGTTGTGGGGGTTCTTTTTATCCAGTTTTCAGTTCTCTCTCAGGTAATTATTCCAAGGGTAGTGTTGTGTCCATGGGAGAAGGTGAGTTCAGAGTCTTCCCAGGCCACCGTCTTCCCAGCAGTCCCCATAAGATGACTTTTAAAAACCTTATACCTTTATAGTATGTCATGAATATAAATAGCACAAAAATCTCAGATTTCTAAAGAGTTCATGTGACAGTAAGACTCAGGAAATAAGGGTTTTTTGCTTACCCTTTACTTTCTCTGGTAGAAGTGTAAATGAGCATTATTCCTTCAGAAATTAAAAGATGATTCAAAGAGAAATATAAAACTTTGCCAAAGCTTAGAAGTTAACTTCACTTTCTTCCTGCATTCATTGCAGTTCTGTTTTCTCTAGTCTTGCCCTCCTTGCTTTCTCCTTTCTTCCGTCCTTCTCTTTCTTCTCATTTGAGCTTCCATAATCTCTCACAAGAAAGTAGAAATTCATTTCCTTTTAAGAATTTATTTCTTCATTTCAATGTTGGGGATAATAATTGGAAAAAATTTCTCGAACTGTCATTTTGTTCCACATTCATTAGAAAAGGATAAAGCAGGATTTTGAGGCAGAACCTTAGCTTTCCCTTGTTCTCTGAGTGCCCCCATATATTCCTTCTCTACAATTATCAGTGTTCGTTTTCCGAATCAATAGGTAGAAACAGACTTTTAATAATTTCAGTGTCTGATTTCTTCTGGGATTCTTCAAGTGCGGGAAGCTGGGTAGGTAAAGTGAAAGGCTCCTCCTAGAATGTATAAAACTAAATGTAGTCGGCGTTAAGGGGCGGGGGGGCTGAAGATGCAGAGGTGTTACAGGTGACTCCCCTAAAGTATTCGCCGCATCCAGAAGTGAGCGTACTTCAGCTGACTTTCTGCGAGCAGCAGGTAGTACCTGCATAAGTGCACTTTCCTTACAGTGGAAACAGATTCCATTGTATTTGTTTTTCCTCTTTAAAAGTTATATTTAAAATGTATGTAGATTTTATTTGTTTGCAATAATTTTCTTATAACAGTACCATGAAATCTTTATCAGATTTGCATCTTCTTTCACTCATCAACACTGAGTTTATCCGTCCCAATACTTATATACCTCAGATTCAACTCAGTGTTCCATTTGTCAGAGGTAAATAAAATAGCTAAATAATTTACCAGTTATTGATATATTATGAATGTGCCAGCCTTCGATATGAACCTATGGAAACTAAGTATAGCGGGCACACTGTGGGTCTTCTATGTTGTTATCTTATAGATGCTATGGTAATAGTATTTAGGATATAATAAGGTGAGAAGTAGAAAATCATTACATACTTAGATGTCAGTAAAACATCTGCAGAAATGTCTGAATACTTTATGAGCTTTGCTATATTTCATAATTGAATAAGACATTGTAATAGGTATGTTAATACAGATTTACAGAATCTCAGAAATGACAGGATTTAGAAGTCAGGGTTGGAACATGAACTTAGAAGTCAGACAGGTGAGGTGTAAAAGCTCAGCCCCTCCACATACTGCCTGTAGAACCTGAGACAAACATGTCTCTCAGCCTCTGTTTGCTCATCTGTATGTTAATAGTATTACTTACCTTAGGGGCATCCTAATGGTAACATCCGTGACCATATGAGAGTACTTGGAACAGAATAAGTGCTCAATAAATGGTTATTACTTTTATCCCTGCGACTGTTCCTTCTATTTCTGATCCCAAACATCTACTTCAGTGATTGGTACAGGCTTGACCCCTTATGTCTGGACACAGCGCTCTGTGGTCTGTACCACTCTGGTTCCTTACCTTATATTAGGTACCTGTGTTCCTTACCTTATATTAGTTACTAGAAAGGGTACCAGAGACGACAGTAAGAGTCACACCTGCGTTTCCACCACTCCCTGCTCTGACTGCCTTCCCTTAGGATGACGGAAAGCTCCTAAATGTACGCCCAGGGTTGCCAGTGAGATCGTAAGTTCCTTGGAACAGGAATATCATCTTACACTTTTATAATATAATTCACAACACCCAGAACATTGCTGGGTGTAGGCCTAGCTATTCAATGAGAGAATGTCTTTAAAAATTCTATTCTAGGGATTGTATTGACAAGTAGAAATGGTTGCACCTGTGGAGAGCTGGCAAGGGAGTGTTGAGCCAGCTGGTGTCTCACTGCCCCTCCATCCCCAGGGCTCTGCCGTCCTTCATAAGCACATTAAATGAGGAGGTAAGAGCAGAAGAAGAAAAACATCAAACCTCAAATATAAAATGTCTTGTGGAGTGGTCCTTTCTCAGGATGTTGCTTATTTTTGAAGTCATGTATATATTTATACTCGAATTGCATACAAACTCACACAGGCCAGACCGTGGTCCTGATGTTTATCACTCAATCTGTAAGACTGATTGCTTGCCAAAGCATTCCTGCTAGCTGCCGCTAACGTTGTAACTGGTTTTTGTGATCTCCTGTAATCTAGTTTTGCCATATTATAGCTTAAGGTTAATGCAACACAAACAACATTATTTAGGCTTGTGTCTTCAGGGTGTGAAGTTCTAATTTTGGGTGAAAATGGCCAAATATATTGCTTTCTAAGCTTTATTGCTTTTTACTAGCTCTCATTTTTCCCCATACCAAGTTATCGAACATGCTATAAAACTTAAAATTTCTCGTTTCTAAATATATGCCCTCAACTCTTTATTGTCTGAGAAAAATGGAGGAGAGAGCATTTCTCAGGTTATAAAAAAGAAAAAGGTGAAAAATCCACTCATGCTTTCTGATAGAACCGTAGCAGCACCCAGGCCTTCGGGACGAAGACCATCCTGGGAGAAGCCAGGGAAACGGCAAAAGCAATTTACGTTGTCCTTTCAGAATGAGAAAGGATGGGCTGAGGTCCTTTTCTCTAGCCACTTGCAGTTCCCGGCTCCTATATGCTTCCACCAGCAGGCATTCCTGAAGTTGTTGGCAAGGAAGAGATATCTTGACTGTTAAACACAGAAGCTATAGAAGTGCAACAGATACAGGCAGAAGAAAGCGTTCCTGGCAGAAGGCTGTAATTTTTTTTTTTTAATGGGCAGAGGGTTACACCTGAGTTGAGGTTTATAGGCTATGGTCTAACAGTGATTTTTAATCGCCCTACTCCCAGCAGCAGAAGCCTTTCCTTCAGCAGATTGACAGCCGCTCATTTAGAGAGCAGCTCAAAGAAAAGCTGCCCCCCGCTTGAAGGCGCGTGGGACCGGAGCCCACTCTGCCAGCCAGCCTCTCCCTGCCCTGCTTCTCCATGTCGGCGCTGGAACCATCGCACCCGCAGCAGCTTGGAAACCACTGTGCTCCTCGCTCTTCTCTCCACCCAATCTGCTGCACTTGGCTTTGTTTTGCTCACTGACACCTTTGAGAGACTGTTAAAGCTTTGGACCCTATTCTGAGAAAAATGTACTTCCACTTAAGATTTTGCATGCAGTTTCAGGGCATTCTTAGACTGCTCCCCCACCACCATCTAAAGTAAATCCCCAGATCCAAACCCCTTTTAAAAGTCAGACTGCATGTTTTTCACGCTAAACAAAAACAACGGCAAACAAACAAAATACGATGATGTCAACCGCCTAAACACACTACCTCATAGTTATTTTAAGTTCTTTTTGGAATGAAACTGTAAGAAACCTAGATTCCAGTTCTAGCTCTGCAGCCATTAGCTGAGTTGCCTTCAACAAGTCATTTAAGACTTCTTTGAGCCTCGGTTTCTCTATCTCTAAACAAATGGGATTTAACTGAATTATTTTTGAGGTCTCTTCCAGCTCTGGTGTTCTGTAATTCTGTGAACACATGAAATCAATAGTCCTCTCTACAACCAAGCATCGGTTTCTCTTGTTAAGTTTGGATCGTTAAGTATTTTTGTGTGTGTGGTCCAGTTACCCCTGTGTCCTTACAATTCCATTACTGCACATTTCCTCTTCCCTCACATGTCCGTCATCTCCATCCCCAAGCCAAAAGAAAATTGATTTATCTCCTCCCCTTTCTATGACTCATTGAGAGTGGTGAACTATTTCCCTGAGTTAAGCTCTCTAAATAAGTTTGGGCCAGATACAGGAAAAGATAGTGGTGACAGATAAGCGTCAGTGGATGGGGTGCTAATGTAGAGGGGATTTATGGGGGTGTACGTGGGCACTTCGGTGAAGGAAGTAGGAGCACAGCTTGAGACAGAAGAGGGGCAGTACCAGGACGTGGGATACACTCATTTTCAACCTAGGTCTCCTCAGCCTCCTTAAGTTAACCCTACCATTCCCCTTCTCAGAAAAAAAGAATTCCTTAGTTTGAGGCAATCGTTTCTCCCAGCCTGTAAACCCCAGTCATGGTAACGATGCTGCTAAAGTTACAATTTATTGAGCATCGATTTTGCAATGGGTACAGTAATAGGAGCTTCGTGGATTTTATCTCCTTTAGTCATTATGGCCACCTTTTGGGAATGGTGCAACTATTTCTGTTTTTCGCAGGAGGGAACTGAGGCTCAGAGAAGCTAAGTCAAAGCCGCACAGGCCGCAAACCACAGAGCGAGAATCCAAGCCCAAGTTTCTGGATTACAGAGCCTTTTCCCCCCTGTGGTGCTTGCCTGCTGGGCCGCCGGCATAGAACTATGAGAGAGTCCTGGGCTTGACAGAGCGCTAAGACGGCATCTGCCTCAGTGCGTCTGCCTGTAGGTGGGCTTGTTATTGCTGCTGCTCCTCACTTTCTGCAGGTACCTACAATTTATGAGATAATTTTCGAAGTGAGTGGCATGCCAAGAATAGAGGATAACCACTGGCATGTTTCTCAGGATGAAAAAGATTATTTTTTTGTTTGTCTTTTTATTTTGATTTTCTTTTAATTCATCACTCTGCGTGGCATGTTGGAGGAACCCAGTGAATGCATCGGATGGATGACTGACTACGTGATGTGTGCATGAATGAAAAGCAGATCATTGTCCAATGTTTAAAGGAACAGATTTGCAATAGTGGATTCAGAAAGCAAAACTGTCGCGTTCTCCACCAGTATGGCTTTATTGCCTACATTGCAGGAACAAAATATCATGTAACTGTGCACATAACTCTGTAAAGCTCGGGATAGGTTTTTTATATTTCATTTTCTAAATCCCTTTGTGCAGTTACAAGTACAGTATTACACCGCTTTTGTTGGGAAAAGGACTTATTCTACATTGTAATGATTGCACCTGCTCTGTGACAAAGCCTTGATGTTTTTTTAAAAAGCCGTTTTCCAATTTAATAGCTCAAGGAAGAAGATTGTCCCTAAGGGAACCGTGACACGACTTTACAATTTACTCATTGTACAATTGTCCTTCAGTGCAAAAACGGGGAAGAAAATAAGGATGAATGTGGAAGGAAAAAGCATAGAAGAACTGACGAAGCTCGAAGGTCATTAATGACTCTAAGAGGAGTAAAAATGATAAAGTGAACACAGAAAATCACATTCTGTGAAAAATGAAATAGGATTGCTCTTAGCAAGAAGAAAGTAAGGGAAAAACAGGACAGAGGAAAGCTCGTTAGTACCTTTGGGGAGAAGGAAGGAAGGACTGCACCAAATGAGTGACTGGGTTGGAGCAAAGAACAGGTTCAAGCCCCCACTAGAACTTCAAAGCAAATTCCCCTAAAAATGGACGCCAGTAAGAGCACATCGTTAGGAGAGAAGCCTGACTTCCCGGACACAGTTCTCTGTTCCCAGGAGTAAAGTCCAGAGTGAACCCAAGTGCCTGATTGTCAGGAGACCCAGCGTGAACTGAGAAAGCTGCGGTGTGGGAAGTGTGTTGATCCTTTCTGACCGATGACGGGGCAGAGCTTCAGGTGGGTGGATTTCAGCCCCTCTGATGGCATTTCCTGACATTACAAAATTATCAGTGTGAATGTCATGGTCCCCCTTCCCGCCACTGTATACCCCCTTTTTCTACCCTCTTCATCCTCATTGGGAAAGGCATTCATTAGCTGGAAGGCAGCAGCACTAGTGAAATGCACGTAACTCGGATTGTTTTTGCAAGGTCTGACTGTTGAGTTTAAATAGAAGTCTCTGCAAAAATAAAACTCCACCCCAAATGCAGGCCATATGCTGAGTTTAAAAGGTTGCTGTGGGAAATGATACAACCTTTAGCCTCTATGCCTATCATTGCCAGCTTAGAATCCTGATAAGTGTACTAATTTATGACGATAGGTTTTATTTTCATGCCACTGGAAATAAAACCAACAACAAAAACCAGTGGCTGCCTCAAATGCTGGGGTTCTTGTTATTCCATTTAGAAGCAGTATTTTGGTAATGGGGCTTTTTGCTGTGTCTCCACATGCTGCGTTTCTGGTCCTAGTACAGTGTAGAAAGATGATTAGAGAGTACAGAATGAACCGATAATCAAGTCTTACATTGAGGTGAAAAATGAAAAGATTGTGTCGAAAACCCATTCATGTCCACTCTGGTTTTTTTGCCAAATGTTCTTGCTGTGACCTACTTCTGCAGATAAGAAAAATGATTGTGCCATCCTTCTGTGACGTTATGGTTACAGAGAACTGTTCCCAAGTGTCTTGGTGTAGGTGGCCTTGCGAGGATAAGCATTAATTATTTTCAGACTGCTGATGTATCATCACCTCTGTGGTGTCTATATTCGTCTTCTAAGAATGCATCATCACTCTCTAATTATAGGTGATCTTGTGGGATTAGATCTTTTGAGTTAGACTAGAATGACACAAAATATGCATGGAAAGCAAACATTTGAAAAATTGGTGAGCCATGGTCATTAACATCCAAACTCTGCCTCAGTGTTCAGAAAAATGCTGGGCACAATCCTCACGTTGTCAATGTCACCACCTGCCTAGTTCCTACATTTTAAGTCATTTGATGATTGAGCCTGTCTTTAAGTTGTTTTCAACACAAAAACTGTTATCACCTGATTCTAATTCTTGGACTCTTCCAATGTTACCCCAACCGATAACTTTTATAAAAAACAAAATCACCGTAGAATTCTCAGGAGCCCACTCTGTGATAGTTATCTCTTCACGTAGCTGGAGGAGCAGTGAGGGTCTCTGCCCCTTGGTCTCAACTGTAAGGCCTGTGAAGCCGTGCTGGGCCAAGCTCTAAGTAAAGCCATTTTCTGGCCAGGGTGCTTTGCCAAGTAACATGAAAGTATTCGAGTACTGGGGTTGAAAATATCAATGTGCCTAATCTCTTTTTAGCTCCATCCTATAAAACATTTTTTATTTGACACTCCAAAGAAAAGTACTAAACCTGGATTCTAGTTACATAATCAATTAATTCAATTGTTTAGCCAACAACTATTTGTTGAAAGCTTCTTGTTTGCAAGACCTTGTGGAGGGATATACAGAGATTTAGAGAAGATGTTACCATTCTGCATGCAAGTTTGCTTTTTTCGGGGGTGAGGTGGCTAAGAATGGTTTTTATTGGGAACACTGACACAGCAAATGTCAGCAGGAAGAGGCATGTGGTCCCCCTCTCGGCGTCCGTGTGCCTGAGCAGGCGCTGCTGGACATGCATGGAGCTGTGTCCCTTGCAGGGGTTTGGGAATTAAAAACCACTGGGGCTTTGCCTCTTGAAGCCTACTCTAAGAAGTAGCTCTCTGAATCAGCAGTTCAGGTGTTCAATAGATGATGAACGTAAAGCTGGAGTCTTTGCATATGTCGAGGGTGCTGACCAAGGTGTAAAGGTGCCTTTCTTGTCCCCCGCCTACCACTGCTGAAACTCAGTGCCACTTTAAACAGCGAAGTTGAGAGGTGGGGGAAGGACGGCTTCCAATTCCATTCCCTCCTGTGCAGCAGATGTGCCCACAGGAACAAATGCACAGTATGAGGCTGTCAGGTTTCCAAAAGAATTTAGCTAATGGGCTTCATCGCTCATAGAGCTTGAATCCTGGAGAATCAACGTGAAGGTGAGAGACAAGTATAGAACTTCAGGCTTCTGAGAGTGAGTGAGTGATGAAGTTTGTGGGCACTTTTTCTAACTTGGGAGTTCTAGTTTGCCCCACCCAAAAGTTGAAGTAGCTACTCTTGCATAAACGGAAAGAAAGCAGACATGAATTCTTGTGTTAACAGTCAGTTAATTTAAATTTAAGGAAAAAGTTCTTGGCTGGGGAGAAGGCCAGAATATTGAAGGAGCTCTGCAGCATCTCCTCCAGAGGCATTTCTGACTAATATGTCTCTTGAATGGCTTAAGTGTACAGGTAATGGGAAAAGCTGACTCAGGGCTGCCTCCAGGCTCAGTAGAAAATGTATTCTGGGTACCACTGTAAGCATCATGGAATACCTGAAAATCACTGGCAGGAAGGCTAACATTATACAGTTCAGATTCCCCCAAGGAAAAAGATGTTTATGAAATTCAACTTTAGTAACCTGAGTTATGAGCCACTTGTTTTCTGCAAACATCAGAGTTAATAGTCCCTGTACCATAAACTGGTTCACGGCATTGCATTTTCGGATCCATTTTTCTTTTCACTTAAGAACAACTTTTTACTTCGTACCAGAAATTTCCTCTGAGATTCCGAGAGAACCATAGAAATCAGTTGCCAGCTTGTTACTGTGACCTTTGGGACAAAAGGAAACCCCTTTAGAAGTCCTCACGCCGCCCCACACCTGCTGCTCCCTGCGGCTGCCTCAGACTCTGTGCATTAGTTGAGCAATGGGCCCGGGAACAGTGTGGCATTGAGGGATGGGGGAACGAATGCTGAGGCCGACTGGGAACCTGGGCTGACTCGCCTTCAGCCTGCGCCAGGCCCGGCTCCACTCCTCCACTGCTGTATCACCCCAGGCCTGCTGTGCACTGAACTGTTTAAACATTTCCCTGAGGCCAAAATTTAATTCCTTCAGGAAGTTTTGAGTAGTCCAGGTGTGAGTTATACAAGGGGAAGAAGGGAAGATAGAAGAGTATATTGGAAAGGAGAGTTGCTGAGATGACTTCTCACACCCAATCCATCTTTCCCCCAATATTTTTGTGTGTGTGACATTTTATAAGTCAAGTTTTTATTTTTTTCTCCTCCCTTAGTTGGGACAGGATGGCTAGAACTAACAAGAGTTGGCTAATTTCTCTCCCCCAGGTCAGTTAGGTTCTGACAAAACCCCAGCAGGTTAGGCTCTGGTTAGCTAGTGTCACCTGAGGGCAGGCCTGGTTAAGGGCACAGTGCTCTGGGTATTTCAGAATGGTTCCTTCTCCCCTCCCCCTGCTGGAAGCATGAGGGACTTTTCTCTGATATTTGCTGTGGAAACCTGGTAAAGCCCCAGGAGGTAAATCTCACAAACTGTGGGAGCCCTTGGTGACTGGGTCCCCTGGAGTTTTTAACTCTTAGACTTGTCCACACTGAGCCTCCAGCAACTCTGTTAACAATTGAGGTTTTCCTGCCCAGGCGCTGGTTCCTGCAGTGGTTTCTGCTGCTGAGTCTCTGCTCCACTACGCCAGGACTCTCTGTATTCTGCTTCTCCCCTCATAGTTGTCCTGTGTCCTCCCTCTTATGAATCCAAGCAGAGTTCTTGATTTTTCAGCTTTTTACCTGTCGTTACAATGGAGTGTCGACTTCCAAGCTCCTTACATGTGGAGCTGGAAACCAGAAGTTCCCCCAATATTTTTTTATTTCAATCCACGTTAACCGAGAATAGTTTGGATATGAAATGTGTTTATTGAGCAGTTGAACTCATAGGATTGAAATGTGAAATGTTTTATTTTTTTTCCCAATCTTCTTTAACTACACTTTGGGTTGAGGAGAGTGGTTGTTGCGTTCTTTTTCCTTCTTTCTTTTGGTGATAATTAACGTTCAATAAAATGTGCAGATCTTCATTTTTCAATTTGATGAGTTTCAACAATTGTACATACACTAGGTTGCTCAGCCGTGGTACTATTGACATTTTGGACTGGATAATTCTTTGTTGCGGGGAGCTGTCCTGTTCATCCCCAGCCTCTACCCACTAGACACCAGTAGCATCCTCTAGTCATGACAATCAAAATTGTCTCCAGGCATTGCCAAATGTCCCCTGGGCGGCAAAACAACCGCTGATTGAGAACCACTGATAGACACCCATGTAACCACCATCCAAAAAGAAGAGAGAGATCAATCCATTCCTTTAGAAAGTTCCCTTCGAGTCTTTTTGTTAATCCTCCTTCCTAGGAAACCACTGTCTCTGATTTCTATCATCATAGATTCATTTTGCCTATATTTGAACTGCATGTAAATTAGCCCTCACAGTGTGTACTCTTTCTTTGTCTGGCCTCTCACTTAATATGATGTCTTTGCAGTTTATCCATATTACTGCATTTATCAATGGTTCATTCTTTTTTATCGCAGAGGAGTGTTCCATGTATGAATATACCACAATTTGTTAATACATTCTCTGGCAGTGGACACTTAGGTTGTTTCGATTTGGAGCTTTTTTGAATAAGGCTGCAACATATATTCTGGTAAAGCCTGTTTGTGGACATATTTTCATTTCTCTCAGTAAATATCTAGGAATGAAATTGCTGGGTTGTAGGATAGATGTATGTTTTAACTTTTAATAAACTGCCAAACACTTCTGCAAAGTGGTTATGCCATTTTACACTCCCAGCAACTATATATGAGCATGACAGCTGCTCCATATCGTCATCAACAGCAGCATCCTTTGGTGTTGTCAGTCTTTATTTTAGCTATTCTGGCGGGTATCTCATTATGATTTTCTTTTGCATTTCCCTGATGACTGGTGATATTGAGCAGCATTTCAGGAGCTTTTTGGTCAACTTACGTTCTTTTGTGAAGCGTCTAAGTCTTTTTAGGGTTGATTTACAGGAGTTCCTGGCGCCCCCTTCCCCCAGTAGATTCGAGTTTTACAGGACCCTTGTCAGTCCTCAGGGACTGAGAAACCTTTTGCCATCTAAATAAATTTGATCTAAATTATAAAAACTACTGTGAAACATGCCCTTCTGGTTTTTGTTTTCTTCTCTGTTTTCAAACCTACTGTGAGGTTTAGAGAGGATTTTCCTTTAGTGAGGTCAGAAATACTTCTCCTAATGAGCCAGACGAGTATACAGAACTGCTTAATTTCCCATGCCACAGCCTCCACACAGCGCCCGGGCCTCCCTCGTCCTTCCACAGCTTCACAAACAAGTGAACAGCAGGGACTTGTCCCCACACCACGCAGTGAGTCACCTTCATAATTTCACGTCCAAAAGATTTCTTGGTGAGCCTTTTTCTGGAAGTATTTTTCTTTTACTCATATGGGAATGTTTTTACCTCGTTAAAAAAAAATTAAGTTGTCTATCTAGAAAGATTCCTTTTTCCATCTAAGTTCTGATAACAGAACTTAGTTATTTCCTTTTGGTTCCAGTGGAAAAGGAATGAAATTTCTTTGTTTTTAGTTCCTCTCCAACAAAATAATTTCTGTTGCTAAGGCGGTCTTTTTCTACCCTGTCCTCTTTTGCTAACCAGACAAAAAGATTCATCTCTGAGTAGATTAGGACCTGGTTTCTAAATAGGACACAAGGGCACCTGAGGCTGGGTGTTTTTTCACTGCACTTCAGAAAGGGAATGTGGTGGCCCCCAGGAGGGGAGACGTTTGTGTGTGTGTGTGTGCATGAGGTAATGTCACCAGAGGGCTTTGTAGGCGATAAGGCAGTCTCTAGGGTGGTCTCTAAATACCATTCCCCACTAAAGGAACCAGGCTCCTTGAGAACAGGGCTGATTCCATGTCTGGGATAGAAATGTATAAGACGAGGCTGTATCCTGTCCTACTGGAAAGCAAAAAACAACAACAACAAAACAAACGAAAATCTGTTGTAAACAACTAGGATCTTGTCAACTGGACTCAGACTCCAAGGTTGAAGAGGTTCTCACTGATGAAGACGGACGATTTGCGCTTCAATGAGAATAATGACTGCAATGGATTAAAGCGTAT
This sequence comes from Equus przewalskii, assembly GCF_037783145.1. NCBI lineage: Eukaryota > Metazoa > Chordata > Mammalia > Perissodactyla > Equidae > Equus > Equus przewalskii. The sequence continues at coordinate 36,353,639 of NC_091839.1, read as the reverse complement.
CAAATATATTTTAAATCCATAAGTTCCTGACACTAAAAACAAACAAAAACAGCCACCACATTCCAGTGTGTGGAAAAGTACAGGACAAAAGACCTGACTTCTTCAAAATATAAACTGCAAAGGGAGAAAACTGAAAAAGGAGAAAACTATGATTGAAAAGAAACTTAAAAGATGTATGAATTAATTGTAATACTTGCACCATATTGGGATTCCGATTGAACAAATACCAATTGTTAAAAAATTTTATGAGCTAGTTGGGGCAATTTGATCACTGACTGGACATTTGATTATGTTAAGGAATTATTGTTAGTATTTTAGATGTGATCATGGCATTGTGGTTTTATTTTTATAGTAGTCTTCTCTTTTAGAGACACATACTAAATTATAAACAAAATAATAAGCCTGAGATTTGCTTCAGAAGAGTTCTGTGGCAGGGGTTTGGATAAAACAAAATGGCCATGAGTTTGTAATTATTGTTTCTAGGTAATATTTGTGGATTTACTATTCTCTTTACTAGAGAATATATTAATATTTGAAATTTTTTATAGGTTAAAAACAAACCAAAAACAGTTAAGTGTCCTGCAGATTGTTGGTATCATGAGTTGACTGACAGAAATTTGAATAGGGAGAGATGGCTGCTGGGGACCACTTCTCAATGAGGATCCCTGTCTTGCTGGGTTTCTTTATAAGATTTTCAGAATGAAAAGATTAGTCTCCCACTGATCTAACCTGCCCCTAACATTTTTCTCTCCACATCTGTTTATGAGCATCATACTAATGTTATGAACCTAGCATTCTTGAGGAAAAGAGTGAGATCATGCATGCTTATCTCATACTGGGTCTTGGTTGTCCAAAACTCCTGACTGAGGGACCCCCAGCTGGGCCCACTCATTTCTTATACTTTAGAAAGATGAAGACACTAAAGAAATTTTATGGAAATTTTTAAAAATATTTTTTATTTTCAAAGAAATGTTTACCCCTAAATCCATGGAAAATAGAGAACATTTTTCATAGTGTTTATAGGCCTTATCCTTAAATACACCAAATGGAATAGTTCTGAGAGCACAGAAGACTCAGTGGAATACTTGTTTATGCTCACAGCCTTTTAGCAATTTCCCTGTGTTCAAGTCACCTAAACAATATATGTTTCAAAATTTTCTCCATTCCCCATCAAAACATACTGTATTTTTTCTCATGCTTTAGAACTTGGACAAGTTATAGTCCTTACTCTCATTGGATCAAAATTTATGTTTCTGTGACTCCTCTCAGAACTTCCTGAATCCTGAAGAAATTATTTTGCTGTAAAGGACCCCTAGATACTTAATGTTAATTTTGCAGCTCACCAGTCATGAATTGCAGGCCCCCTTTAGGCAGGCAGAGGAAGGCTCGTGACTCAGTAAGCTTCCCAGAGAGAGTGTGGGAAAGAGATTGCCTACTGGGGGCCATTCACAGATGTTGCAGTATCTGATACAGTCCTTGACCAACCAGAGAAAAAGGATGCCCCATCATGAGAAGGAAGCTCATGGAGAAACTGAGGCATCAAGACTGGGTAATCTGATCATGTAGCCTCTGGAAAATACATGTGTTCTTTCAGCTATATATTGTGCCAGCTCTGACTTGCATTGAAGTATGCAAGTTCTTCAGTCAGTCAGTGATGCCATCTCATAGAACTTGCACTTCTGTGCAAAGATGGCAAGATCCAGGTCTCATAGTGAACTCCAGAGGCCAGCATTTTATGGCAGCTGGCTGATTTTAGAGGATGGTATTTCCTAACAAAGTATAGTTGAGCTTTGGTCATTTCCAAGTATTCAGTGCCCCAGTAGCCAGAAAAGTCCAGTCCACATTGTAATACACTAATGACTGACTGGTTAGAGGTCATATTTATATCCATCCATTTGTTCCCACTGCTTTACACAGTGTCTTGATGAATAATCAGACACTTCTTTCTAATTAATATTATGGTACAATCTGGGCATACTTGGGAAAGGCCTAATTATTATTAATTCAGCCAAATAATTTCATGTATTAAAGACCCATAGCTTAGTCAGTAATCCTGGATTCAGAGCTGAATATCTTTTTTCTTTTTTTTAAACTTTATTATTTTTTTATTGCAGTAACATTGGTTTATAACATTACATAAATTTCAAGTATACTCCATTATATTTGATTTCTGTATAGATTACATCATGTTCACCACCCAAAGACTAATTATAATCCCTCACCATGCACATGTGCCCAATCACCCCTTTTGCCCTCCTCCCTCCCCCCTTCCCCTCTGGTAACCACCAATCCAATCTCTCTCTATGTGATTGTGTGTTGTTGTTTTTATCTTCTACTTATGAGTGAGATTATACCGTATTTGACTTTCTTCCTCTGATTTATGTCGCTTAGCATAATAACCTCAAGGTCCATCCATGTTGTCACAAATGGCCAGATTTTATTATTTTTTATGCCTGAGTAGTATTCCATTGTGTATCTATACTACATCTTCTTTATCCATTTGTCCCTTGATGGGTACCTAGGTTGCTTCCAAGTCTTTTCTATTGTGAATAATGCTGCAGTGAACTTAGGGGTGCATGTATCTTTATGCATTTGTGTTTTCAAGTTCTTTGTATAAATACCCAGCAGTGGAATAGCTGGATCATATGGTAGTTCTATTCTTAACTTTTTGAGGAACTCCTTACTGTTTTCCATAGTGGCCGCACCAGTTTGTACTCCCACCAGCAGTGTCTCAGAGTTCCCTTCTTTCCACATCCTCTCCAACGCTTGTTAGTTCTTGTCTTGTTAATTATAGCCATTCTAATGGGAGTGAGGTGATATCTCATTGTAGTTTTGATTTACATTTACCTGATAGTTAGTGATGTTGAACATCTTTTCATGTGCCTATTGGCTGTCTGTATATCTTCTTTGGAGAAATGTCTGTTCAGATCTTCTGCCCATTTTCTAATGGGGTTTTTAGTTTTTTTATTCTTGAGATATATGAGTTCTTTGTATGTTTTGCGTAGTAATCCCTTATCAGATATATGGTTTGCAAATATCTTCTCCCAATTGTTAGGTTATCTTTTCATTTTGTTGATGGTTTCCTTTGCTGTGCAGAAGCTTTTTAGTTTGATGTAGTCCTATTTGTTTATTTTTTCTATTGTTTCCCTTGCCGGGTGAGACATGGTACCTGAAAATATGCTGCTAACACTGATGTCGAAAGGGTACTGCCTATGTTTTCTTCTAGAAGTTTCATGGTTTCAGGTCTTACATTCAACTCTAATCCATTTTGAGGTAATTTTTGTGCATGGTGTAAGATAATGGTCTACTTTCATTCTTTTGCATGTGGCTGTCCAGTTTCCCCAGCACCATTTATTGAAGAGACTTTCCTTTCCCCATAGTATGTTCTTGGCTCCCTTTGTCAAAAATTAGCTGTCCAAAGATGTGTGGGGTTATTTCGGGGCTCCTCGATTCTGTTCCATTGATCTGTGTGTCTCTTTTTGTGCCAGTACCATGCTGTTTTGGTTACTATAGCTTTGTAATATATTTTGAAATCAGGGAGTGTGATACCTCCAGCTTTGTTCTCTTTTCTCAGGATTCTTTTGGCTATTGGGGGTCTTTTGTTGTTCCATGTAAATTTTAGGATTCTTTGTTCTATTTCTGTGAAAAATGTTGGAACTTGGATAGCAATTCTACTGAATCTATAGATTGGTTTAGGTAATATGGACATTTTAATAATTATTAAATAACGTTATTAAACGTTAATTCTCCCAATCCAAGAGCACAGAATATCTTTCTATTTCTTTGTGTCTTCTTCAATTTCTTTCAACAATGCTTTATACTTTTCAGTGTACAGATCTTTCACCTTGTTGGTCAAGTTTATTCCTAGGTATTTTATTCTTTTTGTCACAATTGTAAATGGGATTGTATTCTTAATTTCTCTTTCTGCTACTTCGTTGTTCATGTATAGAAACGCAACTGATTTTTGTATGTTGATTTTGTATCCTGCAACTTTACCATATTCACTTACTATATTTAAAATTTTTTTGGTGGATTCTTTAGGATTTTCTATATATGGAATCATGTCATCTGCAAAAAGTGACAGTTTCACTTCTTCCTTTCCAATTTGAATCCCTTTTATTTCTTGCCTGACTGCAGAGCTGAATTTCTAAGGAGTGGTTATGTCAGTAACCAGAGGTGTGCTGGTTTGAACCCCTCAGACTGCTGCCCATCACACACCTTCAGAGACCCTCTGCAGAGTCCCAGCAGTGGCCTCTGGGCTTGCAGTTACTTTTCAAGTAGCAGCTGATGTTTTACACAAAGCCATCTACATTCTTATATTTGCAAGCAGTATAGGTTTGCAGTTTTTTCTTCAAACACAATGTCTGCAATTTCAGTACCTGTCACTGGTCGATGTTATTGTTACTTAGGGTAGTGTAAGCAAAAGAGAGCCTTATTTAAGCCTTGGATATCTTATATACATAATCAGCCATTTGTGCTTCTTCCTTTCAAAATAATTAAAGAAACATGAATTCATTCATGAACAGCAGACAGAGAAAAAGATGCATCTGTAGCAATGTTTAAAATCCATAAAGCAGGGGCCGGCCCCATGGCCAAATGGCTAAGTTCTCGTGCTTCGCTTCGGTGGCCCAGGGTTTCCCTGGTTCAGATCCTGGGTGCGGACATGGCACCACTCGTTAGGCCATCCTGAGGCAGCGTCCCACATGCCACAACTCGAAGTACCCACAACTAAAATATACAACTATGTACTGGGGGGATTTGGGGAGAAAAAGCAGAAAAAGAAAAAAAAGATTGGCAACAGTTGTTAGCTCAGGTGCCAATCTTAAAAAAAAAAAAATCCATAAGGCATTTAGATATAGTAATGATGATAAGAAGCTCTTCTATTTATTGAGGGCCTCATCTGTTCCAGGGCCTGCTGGACCATTTATGTCTTTATCACTAATCCTCACAACCACCCACGGGCACTGAGTGGTCATTTAGCTCATGGGTATCAGGGAGGGGGTTCAATCTCAGCTTTCCCTGAGTCCGGGGCCTGTATCTTTGCTCTTCCATAGCCTCTGTGTACAGAGCACTGCCTTCTCACAAGAGTCTGTTTTCTTTCTTTCCTTTTTTTTTTCGTAAGGAAGATTGGCCCTGAGCTAACATCTGTTTCCAATCTTCCTTGTTTATTCCCCACAGCCCCAGCACATAGTTGTATATTCTAGTTGTATGTCATTCTAGCTGTTCCGTGTGGGATGCTGCCACAGCATGGCTTGATGAGCAGTGCTAGGTCCCTGCCCAGGATCCAAACCGGCGAACCCCAGGCTGCTGAAGCAGAGCACATAACTTAACCACTTGGCCACAGGGCCGGCCCCGAGTCTGTTTTCACTTCTCTCAATACACTCTGTCTCCATCTCCAGTCATTCCATAGCAATCAGAGTTCACCTTTCTGCACCTTCCTGGAAGCCACCTGGTTTCTCCTGGCTTCTTGTGGAGCTTAGATGTTGGGTGTAAAACTTACCACTTTGAACACTGAAAGCCCTTGATCACCACATGCCTTTTTCTAGTCCAGAACCCCGAGCTGCTCTGGACTTGGGGAAGCTCCACGAGCAGTTCTATAGAAAAGAGCCTCCTCTTTGCTTTCCATGTGGCTTAAATAAATATGCGGAGGTTCGTGGTAAAACAGCATATAGCGTCATCCTCTTGGGTGCATTCCTTCTGTCAGTACAAGTGTTTACTTTAGTTTTATTCGGCAGTTATAAAGTCCTCATAAGGCCATCCCTGCCCCTCCTTTAAAATAAATAGATTAATTCCAGTTTTATGATCCCTGTTTATTTCCAGCAACTCCAAATAACAGGCTTAAGAAATGGTGTTTATTTAAAAATGGATGTATGAGCATGTTTTCCGTTTTAAAGATTTGTGTGTCTTTAAATATTATATTGTTAAAGTAATGTCTAAGTAGTAAATGGCTAAAGAAATAAGCATCTGGTCACAATTTAATCCTGTTCTCACCAGTCCTTAACTGTTATTTGATTATTCCAAGTCATAATCTTTTTTACTCAACTGACTAAACTGTGCCAGTATAACTCATCCTTCTTTCTAAACTTACAGACAAAAATTCCTTTATGAGACTTCAGGCCAATTTCTCATCTATCTTGTTGGCTCTCCTCATTTGCCTGAAGCGTTCTCTTCTAATCAAAGAATTATTTTCTCTTTACAAGAAGAGCTTTAATTTGCCATTCTATCTCTTCTTTCTTCTCCTTATGTCTAATGCAAAAGAAGTAATCTATTTTCTTCTTAAAAAATAGAATGCCTGCCTCATTCTAACCCCTACTAAATCTGGCTTAAAATTGAAATATTATAGATTCTTTCTTCAACTAAAGTTACTATAGCAGTTCTCTCACCATAATTAGATGGAAGGGAGCTTTTATGATGGAGTGAGTCTTAGGTCCAGTAACAAAGATCTAATTGCAAACCCAGCCTTGTTACGAGTTTATAGCAATGAGTAAAAGTCAACTTCTCTGAACCTAAATTCCTCATTTATAATTTGGGGACCATTAAATTAGATATTTAATTCAAGTGGATTTTGTAAGGATTTAGTGAGATGAGACCATGCCTGGCACTTAATTTCATCACTACATAAAAAAAAAATTAAGATTTTAACATTTACTAAAGAGCTTATACAAACTGTTAAAAAAATTAAACCCCTTCTTGGTAGATAAAGAAAAAGGACGTGTATTCACAATTAACCAGTTCACAAAAGACAATTATTAAACATTTGGGAGAATGTTTAAACTCATAGCAATTAAATAAATTCAAAAAGCATGAGATATCATTTTTCTTTTACTAAATTGGCACTAATTTAACAAAAAAGACCTAATACTGATGGTCTTGCCAATTGGTACAGCTCATTGGGAAAAATATGCATCAAATCATAATATTCATATCTTTCAATCTAGTAATCCCATTTCTGGGACTCCATCCTAAGGGGATATTCTAAAATATCGGAAAAAATCTGTAAATATGACAATAATCATTTCATTATGACTTATGATCTTAACAAACCTGGCAACAACTTAAGTTTGTAATGGATTAAGTTATGATGAACTATTTTGCGGCTATTAAAATAGAATGAAGACTTACTGAGCAGCATGTAAAATGTTTATGATATGAAAAGTATGAGCAAGTGATAATCAATATGAAAAAATGCATCTTAAAACTATATGGGAATAGACCCAAGTAATAATTAAGTTAGGGTAGTATAGCATATGTTTTTAAAAATTTTTTCCTGTTTCCCCAATTCTTTTGTAAGGTAATATTACTTTTAAGATTAAAATTAGACTTTTAGTCTAATGTATTCAGTCTGAAAAAAATATTTATTGAGAGCCTATTATGTATCTGGAAAATTTGCTGTGGAATTTTGTTTTAAAAAATGCCAGAATCTTTCCTCATTATTTACCCCAGGGCAATAAAAAGCGAAAAAGTGTGCTTAGTGGACTATTTAGAATAAGTACTTCATATACAGCCTAAGATTTAAGGTGCTATTGTGTGTAACCTAAGCATTTACTGCCAGGCTGGCAGCCCAGCCCGTGTTAAATAGAGTGGTGTTCTCTCTTACTTACTGTAGCCATCTGTTTCAGCACTCCTTCCAAAATTAACTTCCTGGCTTACTCAGGTCACTCCACTGAGGAAAATGAGATCTCATGAGATATTGAGCAGAACATCAGCATGAGCAAGACTTTGAATAATGCATCTCAAAGCTGCATCTAGAGGTAACTGGATTGAAGTAAGCTAGACAGATCATTGACCAAGGATGATGTCGTGAACAGATTCTTGTGTAAACATAAAGTTTTCATTTCTCTGGGATAAATGTCCAAGACTGCAATTGTTGGGTCATAAGGTAATTACATGTTTAGTTTTAAAGAAACTGCCAAACTGTTTTCTAGAATGTTTATACCATTTTGTATTCCCCCAAGCAATGTATAGGAGATTTTGTTTCTTTGCCAGCTTTTGGTGTTATCCTTGTAGCCTTATTCCTAAGTCAAATTTGTGAAGTTTTCTTTACCTGAACTAACCAAATAATTTTGCTAAAGAGACCAATAGGGGTAACTAGATTTAGAAAAGGAAACCATATCAAGGCGTATCAGAAGCTGCCCTCCCCCCCAAAAATTCTTCCACTTAACTCTTAACTTTACACAGTAGGTTAGTTTGAGATATTTGGCCCCTTCAGTCTCTAGATAACTAACAAAAATGTCTCGGTTTTCCTTTTGTAGACAATGGACCCCAATCTCCTTTATGAGTATCGGGAAATAGGGCTGAACATAACTGTGTCTTTCTCCCTTGTTTGACAATCTTATTGTCTTCTAGAAAGAAAAAAAATCGTTTAAAGGATTTTTGGACCCCCCTAGACAAGGTCTGGTTTACACTGATCTAGACATGGAGGTGCTGGGTTAGGAGTTAGAAAACCTGTGTGTGAGTCCCTCTTCTATTAGCTGCATCTCTGTAAATAAGTCAGATACTGTCTCTGAGTTTGCTCAGCTGGATAAAATGGTGGGACTAGACCAATAGCTCTCAAACTCTGGTGAGCATGAGAATCCCCTGGAGGACCTATGAAGACTCCAGCTGCCAGGTCCTGCCCCTGGAGCTTCTGATTGAGTAGGTCTAGAAAACAAGTTCCCAGGTGATGTCAATGATGCTGGTCCAGAGACAACACTTGGAGAACCACTGGACTAAATTATGCTGAAGCACCCTCTTGGCTCAGCAGTCAGTACCACCTCCTCACTCTCCCCTGCAAAAAAACCCTCAAATGTGCTTTTGGTGGAATAAGTTATGCATTTGTCTTTTTGTTTTTCTTAAGCAATATAAATATATAGTGGAATATAATGCAGCCATTAAAAATACCATAGAAAAATATTCATTGTCATGGGAAGATTACCATAGTATATTATTGGGTTAAAAAGAAGCTATATATTACAAAACAGTATATATAGAAATGTCCAGTTATACATTGAAAGTAAAAGTCTAGAAAGATATATCCAAAATGTTAATAGTATTTATCCCTGAGTAATGGAGTTGCAAAAATTTTATTTTACATTTTTTGTACTTTTCTGTTTTGCAATTTTGTCTGTAATTCATATAATCATAAATCATTTATTAAAACTAAAAATTAGCAGTAAACAATAGAAGTCTTGATGTCTCCAAGTTTTGATAATTGCAGTAAAGAACTTGAATACCAACCAACAGAAGTGAGGCTGTTCGGGTATGAGATAAAATTGTCCAGGACAGTTTACAGAGGCAGCTGTGACTGTCCTTAGCCCTTTCCCTAAAAAGTGTGGTGCCATCATCTTATGCCGTTCTTCCTACTTGACAGAATTCTGCACTCATGCACCTAAATAGTCCTGGCCCCACGACCCCTCACTGCAGCATCTCATTACTGCCTGCGTAATGTGTGCGAGGCAGTTCTCCTCTGTTAGCTAGCGGGCTCCACAGCCACAAGCTCACAGGCTAGGCCCTCCTCCATCTTTGACAATGGGTTAGAAAGTGTCTTCTCTGGATGAAGCAAGTTTCTCCCTTGGTTGTGTCTCTATTAGAAGAATTAAAATTTACAGCTAAAATAGGAATTTAAAAATGTCACTGAAATAAATCTCTTTAGGTGACAGAAATCGGTCATCTGCTCTGGAAAGCTATTTTGTTCCCCATATGGGTCCCCTCCTGGAATTTCTAAGTGTACTGATATCCCAAGCATATTGTCTTCTTCAACATCCATGCTTCTCAATGTTAAGAAAGATAAGAGTGAGCATGGCTTCCTTGAAATATTATTTATTGAAATGGTTCTGTTGCTAAATATTTTAGTTAATTGATACTGTAGAAAAACACTCCCTTTCTGAGCTCCAGCAAGTGTTTCTGAATAAACTTGTTTGGTTAGAAGTGTGTTGCTGACAGGATGGCACAGTGGTGATTTTCAAAGCACCAGTCCCTTCCAGAGCTGCCATGGAACCACTGGTCCCCTTCGGCTGAATTCGCTCCTGCAGGTATTTAATAGGGATGAGAAATTTAAAGGACCTTTTGATTTATGAGTGATAGTGTATTTATTGTGGTGGCACTTTTTTATATTATGCGTTTTAACACCTACTTGTATTGGTATCATAGAATTATTTCCTTTAACAAATATGTTTTGCGCTTGAGAAAATATATTTTTATGTAACACCTAAAGACTATTGCTATACAAATGTTTACCCGATCGGTTTGCTATCTGGCAGTGTTACTGGGTTTGTTTTATATAACTGGGAGCACCAGAACTGCTCGTTCACCACAGTGTTAGAGGAGCACCATCCAATGTCAGCAGTATTTTCCGCAATCCGCTTACTGTGAAAGAAGTGATGAGAAGCTTATATCAAGAACTTACTTGCTTTGTTGAAGAATAGGCTCAAGACCCAGTGTTGCATTTGTCCATGTTTTCAGCCCCATGTAGCGATGAAGAGACATCAGTCCTCTTCTTTCTCTCCCTTGCACACGTGTCTCTTCTGGTACTTCACATACTGTGTTGCTTTCCACCTAGATGTCTGGAGAAAGCGTTGCTGTGCTTAGCTTAACTAGTTCCCAAGTAGATGAAAATCAACAAGCTTTTTATTTATATGTAAATTATCGTAGTGCATCCACGGCTTCTTAAAAGAAATACCAAGTAAAGGTTTAAATTAATTTACAGACATTGATCTTACTTCCTCGTCCCCTACTTTCTAAAGGCTCTTAGAGAATTTGTGCAGAAGCTCTGGAGTTGGAAGGCTGCACTGATGCTGCCTTAGTCTAGTGTTTCTGTCAACAGTTAAGTATACACATACTTGTCTTTATAAGAGGGATAGGATCTTCTTCCTCATTGTATTACTTCTCACATCTTTGGTCTTTTGTTCCATCCTTCCTGTTTGCTGCATCTTTTAGCGGGAAAAAGTGTATGCCACACCAGGTTTTATTGCCCCTCCGTGCTAGCACAATTTCATAATTAGAGCAATAATTAACTCTTTCCGGGTACTGCCTTAGAAATCTTGCTTCCTTTCATAACCCAAGAATAGTCTTTCTTCTCTCAGCGGGCGTTAGGCTTCCGTCTTAAACTATCCCACTTTAATAGAATCATCTTGGTACTTGACTGTCTCCCACACCTGCAGGTTACACTTCTTCTCAGTGTGGTCTGTGACTGGACCATCACTGGCACGTAGGAGGTACTTAACGATTGAATGAATTGAATGATGAAGCCAGCCTGCCAGCCCAGAGGGGTGAATATCTTATACTATTTATCGGACTCGAAACGTTGAGTCCAGGTGTCCTCAGCATAGGCCTGATCAGCGCTGAATTAGTGAGTTAGTAAATAATCGCAGTGTTATTCAAGACATCAAATATATTTGATGAATGCTTGAAAAAGTCATTTTCTTTGATTATTTTTATAGTTAGTTTATATTGTATATTTTATTTTGTAAATGAAGTTTGATCCTAGAAACTGGATTTTATAATATAAAGTATATTTTATAATATAAAATATAAACTCTCTTTTCCGTGTCATAAAAGCATTCTATTTCAGAACATAACTTTGAATATGATCCATACCTAGACAGAAATACATTTTTAAGGCATAGCATTTGAGAGAGAGAGACCGCAGTACCCTTTAAAAGGAATGTTTGTGTATGGCCATGCTGCTTATTCTAAGGAGTCTTTTCTAAAGCCTACAATTATTATGAAACTCACATTTTCCAGTATTTAATAGTTTTATCTGTCTTGTTTAGCACACCCCCAGAGCATTTATGTAGCTTTTTTTTAAATGCTAATTTTATCTGCAGCCTGCCTTGACAGCATATCGTTTTATTGATTGAAATTCCAAATCTATATTGAGGAATAGAATTTGATAATATAATGTTAACTAAGATAAAAGAACATTAAAACTGTTTAACATATTATGCAAATGTCTTAAAGCATTATAAACTTAACATTTGGTCAGCTATTACATCAGCCTGGCCCTGTTTATTGTGGTTTAAGAAGATTGTTTTTAGATGATGACTCAAAGCAAAGACCTTATTTTTAGACATCTTCACTTTCTCTCCCCCGTTGCATTCCCAAGTGTCCAAATTCAGGTGCATGGGACACGGACATCAAACCTTCCAGCCGACACGAGAGTCTTGGCTTCCCTTCTTTTAAATAATTATTTATAGTTTTGTAACTATATATTTCAGAAATGTAACAAGGGAGCCTAAAGCTGTACTCATCTACTTTGAGAAGCTTTAAAACTTTTACTTTGGGGAATAAAACTAAAAAGATGAAATAGAGAGATTTCTCTCAGTATAATGGAACAAAATTAAATTATCCTCTCTTAAAATAAATGGCAGTTCGGGAAAGCAATTTTTCCTGTCATGGATAAAAGCTAGGGAACACAAAATCAGCATTTGAAATATGTTAACTCACAGTGTTTTAAATAAAAAGAAGCTAAAATGCATTGTAAGGTCCCTGTTTCCAAGGATGATTGCCGTTTCTTGTTATTAAGTCCTGAAAAATACATAATGTACTTGGCAAGCGGAACTATAAAAACTAGAGATGAAACAAAGACATATTAGGTCAGATTTTGAAGTCTTCCTTTTTTGTTGAGGGGCTCCGTTTTTCGTCGGTTAATGTAATCAGCTCAGCCTCTTCTGTAGCAGTGTCCCATCTTGGGTTCATATTCACGGACAGGTAAAAGAAAATAAATCTTTGATATTTGAGGCAATGATGAAGATTAAAAGTTCCTAAACCTCTGCAGTTTTGTCTCATTCATCTGTAAAGTTACAGTGGGAAAAGCATGGATCAGGAATCAAAATTTCTTCCTAAGCCCATCATTGCCACTTAATAGCTTTGTATCCTGTGCAAGCCACTTAATTTTTCTGAGCTTCTCTGTATTCATTTGTAAAACAAAGTTTCGGATGCCTACTTTATCTAAATCACAGGCCTGTGCTGAGGATGAAAGGAGTTAAAAGAGGCTTAATATACTATAAAGTGTTTCATAAATTTCAGGTAGGTCGTGTTATAATTCCCGTTTTGCAGATGAGGGAAGGCTGAGAGAAGCTAACAAGCTTGTTGAAGGTCACACAGCTAGTATATATATGAGAGATCTAATTCTAAAATGCTGTGTCTATAATTTCAGTGTTTTTCAGCATCAGCACTATTGACATTTGGGGGCTGGTAATTCTATCTTGTGGGGGCCGTCCCGCACATTATCGGATGTTTAGTAGAATCCCTAGCCTCTGCCCCCTAGATGCCAATAGCATCCTCCAAGTTGTGACAACCAAAAATATCTCCAGACACTGCCAAATGTCCCCTGGTGGGCAAGATCGCCCCAAGTTGAGAAACACTGGTCTATGTGATTCCAGAGCTAAAGTTCTAACCACTTTTATGATTACATTTACCAGTGGTATGGTTAGTAGTTCCTAATTGGAATGCTCTATGACATAGCAATTTTCAGAATTAAAAAAGAGCTAATTGGTTTTCATCCGTCTTCTTACTGTATCTGAATGTTAGCAGTGGCCTTGTCTTCTTTGGAAGGTTCCTATAAACTGTTCTCGTAGAAGCAAAATATCACCTGACGGACACTGTCCCTAGTGAGCCGGAAGTCAGACTCAACGGCCCCAAATCCCCTCCCCGGTAATTCTATGATCATTCCCTCATGGCCCAGCTGGTCTTTCTTGAACATCCCCTTCTCATCTGGTATGTTCATGGGTTCCTAATATCTGCTATCGGCTGAGAGGCCGGGGAGAGAAACACATGTGTTTTCATAACCATTATCTCATTTACTCTTCACAGTGAGCCCTTGAGGTTTGTATCAATTGTTTGTGTTTACATTTGTTTAGGAACCTTAACCTTTCTTCTTTGCCTGCTCCTCCTACTTTGGTGTTCTCATTGCAGAGCTTGATGTAGAAACTCAGCAGGAAGTTGATATGGAAACTCAGCAGGTGCGTTTCTCTCCAGCACTGTATGAAGAGTAACATCCTTCTGAATTACTCCCCATAAAGCAGATGCTGTCTGCCCTGCGTGACTCTTCCTTTCCCTTTCCCCTTAACAGGGATCGTTAAATCCATGCCTCCTTTGACTGCATCCGGGGACTTGAGAACCAACTGTCCAAGAGTAGAATGTTTTCACTTCTGTTGCTCACTCTTTCCCCCCGAAAAGGCCTAGGGTCTTCTTCCCAACCCTGCACCTTTCCCCATCCTTATCTCTACTCCACATTCCACTCTCTTCCTGATATTGGCACAGTCCCCAATCTATTACCACCTCTGAACTAAAACTTTCTACACATTTGTGATTGACATCATTGTGTTTGTTTCTCTGTTATTCAGAACTATTAGGAAATGAAATGCATTGATCTGAGATGAATTAAAAAATTTTTAAACACCAAGTTTTAAGATTAATTTCTACCGACAAGCACAATAAATATAATTGAATGTGATGAAAAGCATTGGCATGACCTGAGGAGAGGCCGGTAGTGATGAGGAACTGGAATTGCCTAGGAATCTTCAGGACTCTGAATTCTGCATCTGGAAGGTCCAAAACAGCAGTTTGAACCAATGAGAAAGAGGACTGGAAGTAATCCAGTAATGAAGTATCACGGCAATACAATTTTAGTGTTAATTAAAACTTTAATTTTTTTTCCTTAAAGTGTATGTGAATCATTTTAATTACTATATGGTTCATTTAAAAAATGGACTAATTGGCTCCTTCTGTAAAATGGCCATGTCTGACCCACCTACAAGTCATTTTTCTTTTTGATCAGCGTGCATCTTTATTGACTAAACTTACCTGATTTGATTTCCTGTGCATTTAGCCATTTCATTGTTATATAAGTAAAGAATTGTGGGGTTTTCTTCCTCTTCCAGGTGGCCTTTTTGAAGCTGTAACTGTGGGAGCCGAGGCACCACTCTCCCTAGCAGACAGCTCCCCCGCACCGTGTGCACCAGAGGCCAGCACTCAGCCCAGTGGGCAGCCAGTATGGAGACAGGAACCAGAGCTACAGAATGAGCATTGCATTGAAGTTTTGAGTTTACTTGTTTGCATCTGTTCTCTAAAAGAAGAGTTAATTTTAAATCTTTTAAAAACCAAGACTGCGAAGAAAGTTGTAGTAGCAGGTTGTCAGCAGTTGAGATAAGTATAGATGTTATAGCTCTATTTCCCACAGAGAGGAATATTCAAATATGCGCTGAGTCAGCACCGCCTGGAAGGCTGTCAGCTGGTGGAGACCCATCTGTCCTGTGTGGAATGCAGAGGGGACTTCGTTGGTGGAACTAAATGTTACCTACTGTACATCCAAGGAAATAAACTTTTAAAGAACTTCTCAGATTTGCTTAAAACAAATTTTGCAAAAGAAAAATACATAATTTTGTATATCTTATTCAGAAGAGCTGCTCAGTAAATAAATGGTTATTGAATGAGTGATTATCAAATTAAAAGTTTTCCCATTTATGCAAACCTGCATGTCTTCATTTTGTTCTTCATGTCCTTTACCACATACGATGCACATCAATAAATCCACCTCACTGGCATCCTGTTTCAGAGTCATCTCCATCCTTGTGTGCCAGGGCAGGAGGTGAAGAAACCATTGCATGAGAATGATGGAGCTGAAGGGAATCCTACAGAGCGCAGACCAGCTGCTAATTTTACAGAGAAGGTTTGAGACTTGCCTATAATCACACAGTAGGCGCACAGCTGGCACTGGAGCCAGGCAGGTCTCCTTTCCCACTCCACATTCACAGGAGAGTCTCTGGATTCGCGGTTAGACCTGCTGCTCTGCTCGTCACGTCTATTGGGGTTAATCCTAGCCTACAGACCACCTAATAACTCTTTCCTCAAAAAACCTGAGTTTTCTGTCCACTAAGTTCCTAATGCTCTTAACACACATGTCACTGGGCATTTGGATTTGGTAAAGCTCTCATGATTTCTCCTTGTGCTTTAACCAACACACATGTCCTACCAGCAGAGCAGTGGTGTAGCACTCCCAATTCTCTAACTGGTGGACTGACGTGGGAATAAAACCCATCTGTGTGATCCTGCAGAGTCATTTTATTAAGCGCTTTGAAACACTGACGTTCTTAGTGAGATGTCCAAGCCTCACAGCCGTGGAGGAGAATTAGTTTGGCTTCACTTAAGACACTAAGCTCCCAAACACCGTGCTGACTTCTCATGCTTTAGATTCCTGTCTGTTGTGGGAGAGAGCAGGGTTTCTCCACCTCAGCACTATTTACATTTTGGGTCAGGTAATTCTTTTTTGTGGCAGACTGTCTTGAGCTGTAGGGAGGAAAAAATCTTTTTCCCTCTGCCCTCCTTGGTTTAACGGCTAGGGCTTGTGAATCAAACTGATTTAAAAAGCAACAACAACAACAACAACAAAACCCCAGCTTAATTACTTACGTCTCCTGGAGTTTCAAAGAATTGAGAGTCAAGGAGGTGGTCAGATGATTGAAGCTTATATACCATCTTAGGCTAAACCAAAAGGAGTTTTGGGCTTCTGGGCAGAGGAGGCAAGTTACAGGAAGATGAGGGAGGTGTGGTAAGTAATGGTTGTCTTGTTATGCAGATAAGGGTTTCTCAGATGGTAGAAGCTGCCTCTAGGAGTAGCTCTCTGCCTGGTATAGAGACATCTTTACAAACGGAAATTTCATTTATAAATGTAAATTTTCTTTACGAAGGGGGAGATTTTATATTTTATTTTTAGACAGTCAAAGCAAGGTAAAGAGCTTTTCCTGCTCCTCTTTAGCTCAAAATAATCCTGATTCCAAAGTGTCATATTTTGGGGGTATCACTCTGGTACCCTTCGGTGCACTGGAGGATGTTTAGCAACATCCCTGGCCTCTACCAACCAAAGGCCAGTAGCCCCCACAATGTGACAACCCAAAAGTGTCTGCAGACATTGCCCTGATGGCCAAAATTGACCCCAGTTGAGAACTACTGCTATAGAAGATGTGACTTGAGAAGCAAGATTTGGTGATTGCCTATAGTCGTGTATTGCCAATGATACAGCCATTACAAAATCTGAGTCTGTTTCTAGCACGTGGTCTGGCCTTAGTATACTATTGTTTTCACAAATGAGTGCATTCGTGATGAATACCTTTGTGTGTGAATATGTCTTAAGAGTTCAGTTTGTATTATCTAATGTTGGAGATTGGAATAAATTAGATGAAGCAGAGTTCAGCCTGTGCATAAAATAGAGTTTCCTGAGATAGTTTTTCTCCCTCTGGAAAAGAAAGAAGCTGTTACCATACTAATGTTTCTTTACAGTTTAGATGGTAAAGGTGCTCATGATTTAAAAGATTACTACTCAACCAAACAGAGCTAGAAGAATGTTCTAATTTAATAACCTTGTCTAAGTAAAATCAATTTGAGTCAAATGTAGTTAGACCCCTTCACCTCTGTCTGGGGTATTGGGAGGAACGAAGTCAGTAAGAGCTGAGGTCACCTCCGTTCTGATGGCACAGGTTGGGGTTGCAGGGCAGATTCCTGGCTACAAACTGCAAGTTAGAATGTGTGTTAAGTTGCATCTATCAGGCTCTTGCTGCACAAAATTGGGGTTCTCTTGCCTGAACTGCATAAAGAGCCAAATATATGGCATCAGCTTTTGAGAAAAGAATACAGTTTTTTTGCAAGGTTAATCTGCAAGGAGACAGGAGGCATAAGCTGTCAGATCTGTCTCCCTAATTCCAGGGCTTGGGGCAAAATTTATGGGACAAAGGGCAAGGCAGTCTGAACTGTGGGGATAGATGATTGGACGTAAGGAGAAATGAGGTAATTTGCGCAAGCGTAGTCAAGCTTTCTGGCTCTTCACAGGATGCATGTTCACAAAACAGTGGTGGTAGTATGATCTGAGGGTAGAGTTTTCAGTCCTTTGACGTCAAAAGGGTACTTCTCGGGCATTTGTGCAGGCCCAGTTGACGGGCTGGTGATCTCAACCAGCCTGAACTGGAGAAGGGGGACTCTCAGATCCTGAAAAACCGCTCTATATTACTCTTGATAAGATGCGTCAGTTGAGCTGGTCCTAGTGGGCCCATGGTTACAGTGCAACTTAAAATCTTGTCATGGTGAAGTTCTCAAGCTCAATAGGTCTCCAGTGGTTCTCCCAGGGAGGGCCAGCCCAGCTAAGCCAGTGCCTAAAGTGACTGTTAACATCTAGTCACTGGGTAGGTCTGAGGGTAACATGTCTGAACCTCTAAGAATCTACTTTGGGGCCACAGGGAGTGGGGAAAGAAGGGAAGAGGGAGCCTTTCTATCTTTTTCTCTTTGTCTAAATAAAAAGATAATTGCTTTTCTCTCTCTCTCTTTCTCTGTGTGTGTGTGTGTGTGTGAGACAGTGGGAGACAGACACATATCTAGCAATAAAGAGATTTAAATTAGTTAAACCATGTTAGGAGGTCTAGAGAGAGTTAAACAGGCTGTACAATTTAATGTTGGTCCTTGAAGTCATTCCGCATTAGCTTCCTGTGTCTTGTGACTGTAATTCCAGAATCTATTCAGGAACGTTCCTAGATAGGGGTACCACAGAATTTTGATAAACTATTAAGAGGTTACCAAGACTGGAAACATAATAAAAAAACAAAATTTTTTTATATCTATAAAAGCTTAAATCACTTAAGTGGTTATTTATTAAATCGCTTATATTACTCAAGTGGTCTGTAAATTTATTCTCACCTCATAGAATTACAGTACATAGACCCTGTTGAAAGTTTCTATAGGTCACTACCCATTTTGGCACACCAATCTCTAAGCTTGTTCATTTACTGTGTATTTATTGAACACCCACTACCTGCCAGGCATGGTCATGGGTACTGCAGACAAAATCAATAAAAGAAAGTCCCTGCTCTCAAGGAGCTTACATTCTCATGGGGGAGCAGACCAAAAACATACTATATTTTATTATAAAATACTGTTATATTATAAAATTATATAATTTCTGAAAATAATAAGCAGCATAAGAAAAAGCTGGGTAAAGGGAGAGTGTAGGGAGCTGTGCTATTTCAGACAGGAAAGTCCAAGTTGAGCTTAAAGTGTATGTATCCTTTTGGTACCATATGGCCAAAATATTTCAACTCCATCAAGAGTGTGAAGATACGTTATTAAGTGCCAACACACTGAGTAGAAACCACAACCTTACATCATTTTGCCAAAAGTATCTTGATCATACAAGGATACACCAATATGAGCAAAGCTTGTTTGATTCCTGTGATTCCCGAAAATACGACTAGAAGCAGACTCATAGATGTAATGGGCCTTGCACTAACCACTTTGATAATTAAGCCCGATCAGTAGCCCCTGTAGTAAAAAGTGCTCACAAGGGTAACTGGTTTTGCATGATAGATAAAGCCAGCCTCTGTTGTCCCTGGAACATTTGTTTTTGTATAACAAAGATAGTGTATAAAAAAATTAATTGGGACCCACGTTTCATCATTATAATTCAGGAATGTAGGGATGACAAGTACATCTTAATCTGTAGTTAGAAAAGCACTAACATTTATCTTACACATCAGAGGGGTGGTTCCCACTAATTGCTTATCTAAGAGTTCTACACATTCTTAAATAATCGTCAATGCTCAAGAGAACTCAGTATGACTTCATATAACAATTTCTCTTTGCCTCTTGAGATGCTTTAAGCTTCCATCTACTGAACCAGAGCTCAACATCATTCCTTAATCTGGGGGAAAACACAAGAGAAAGTTACATGGAAATGTTATTTTAGGAGATAAGTTCTCTAATTTTAAGAAGAAAAGAAAAACACTCTCTCAAAACATCATTTTCAAAAGCATCCAACCTGTACTAGTATTCTTGTAAAAATATGGCACCATCTGTATTCAGGAATAGAGTAAAGCAATTTGTTCTCAATCCTGTTACAGATAAATTAAGAAACCCACTTTCAGGGCCCCACATTTATCGTAGGGCACTTTGGCTACAGGTGCAATAAGCCAAGTCAAGGATTTGAGTCCGTATTCTGCCTCTTGGTAGACCCACCTGTGACCTGCCTTTCTGGTCAGAATGGGAACTACTGACAAGATGACTGAATTTTCATTAATCATCTTTCTCCTCTACTGTAAACAGTCTAATTAGTTTCTATAAATCTTTTAATGTTTTTGTTTGAGCTCTTTTAACAGTTCATGGATTAAAAATTTTTCCTTTTATTATTTGTTTTGGAAGCAAAAAAATCAGGAAGATTTTTATGGTTATAATTTGTTTATATACACTCTATTAGTGTATTGGTTGCAAATTTCGATACGTCTACCAAAAAGACCCAAATCAGGAACTCAGTAAGCAGCAACTTAATTTCAAACAGTCTCAGCAGTAGATTGCCTATTTGGAGTTTCTGGTTGCACATTTTCTAAATTCAAGAAAAATAGGTCTCCTTACCCTTTGCCCAGAACCCTTCCTAGCCTGAGGAGGCCATGGCAGGCTTTCTGCAGACCTAAGCTAGGAAAGGAATTGTGGAAACAAAGCACTTTATAAGTGCTCCCAAAATGATAGAATCTCTATTTCTTCACTGATTCTTAGGAAACCAGTGCTTGGGAACAGGAAACAGATCTCTCTGACCTGGGCCTCCCCTTACATTTCCCACCCTCTTCCCACCCCTCCCTAAGCAATACTACTTCTAGGAAAATGAACGAGAAGTGCCAACCTGGGTTACTCCTGTACTCCCTTCAAGAATCAAGACTTCAGGACTGGTAATTTGTGTGCCCTCTTCACTTGAAGCTTTCTCCTCATAAGACAGTGACAGTATCAAAATTAGTCATCATTAATTTTATTTTCCATCATAGTACATATTGGGCTCAGCAAGTATACCATCCACTTATACTTTCTGAAAAGCAATTATTCAATTACAGGCCCTCCTCTCCCCACCCCCACATATTCTGAATAATAAACTCAACAAAGGGTACTATAAATTCTCTCAGTTTTCATGTGAACATAAAGTTTAGTCCAAATGTTAAGAAAGAATTCTTGAAATAAGGTAACAAAGAAGTTGAAATAAAATTCCACATTTTAATTCAATAAAATCTAAGAAGTGATGATGTCAAGAAGCAAAGAAAAAGTGGCCAAGGTACATTCTCCTCTAGCACAGACAGAAAAAGTTGTTTGTTTTATTGTTGGTTAAGAGAAAAATAAGTTGAAATACATTTTTTAATTATTTTAAAAGAAATCACCAGTAAATTGGAAATACATGGGTTAGAAATCACTAGTGGAAACACAGAGAACTTGATCAATAAGACATATTTCCTGTGTGTCTTTCCAACCCCGTGATAACTGTTCAAGGCAATTTTAGAAAAGCCCATCGCAATTTGTTTACATGTTCCTCTGCTTTATTCTATCAAGCCAAGGATGTCCTCCAAATAAAAATTGCTGCCTGTGGAAAATTTGGTGGTTGTATTCCTAACACAGTCAATACCGTTTCTGAAATGTGTACTGTCATTAGACCTTGAGAGAAAAGTGAGAAGAGGGAAAAGAGAAAAGGTGAGAAAAACCACATGAAATGAGAACCGTACAGAGCAGTGAGTGATCATACCAAGCCACTGGTGTGGACCCCAGTGGAATTAGCAGTCCGAAGAGGTCCCTCCCAATGCATGTGGGTGGAGATGTCCTTGTTCAGACGAGGCAGGATTTGATGTAGGCCTTAAGTGATGGTTAAGATTTGGAAGGCAGGAAGATGGAGACACTCAGTTGGGAAGAACAGCATTTTGATATGGCAAGGACGCTTGCCTAGACGGGAGGAATTAAGAGGAGACAGTGAATGATAAGGTAGGAAAGAATTCTTATTAGATTGTGGAAAGCACTGAGTTCCACCATGAAACCAGAGAAACTTGTCCTTCCTTCTAACTTTCTGGGGATGGAGCAAAACATGAACACGAAACACATTTTCCTTTTGTGCCCCTCAGGGCCTTTTGAGCTCTAGGATTTAGATGCAGTGGTTAAGAGTGAGAGGACTGCCTGGGTTGAAATGTCACCTGTGTAATCTTGAGCAAGTTCCTTAATCTTAACTTCAAAATGGGGTAAAAAAAGTAGCATCTATCTCATAGAGGTTTTTGAGTATTACATGGGTTAACACCCACATAGTGTTTAGAACAGTGCCTGGCATTTTAGCTACTGTTAATATTCTATGAATCTGCTGTTTCTGTTATCCCTCCTTCCATTACCCATGAAATTTATTTTCTGAGATTTTAAGAGGAGAACGATATGATGAAAATGATGCATTAGAAAAATTAATCTGGTGGCAGAGCACAAAGTAGGTTGTAAAGAAAGGAAGACCTATTGTCGCAAAATAAGAAGAGGCTTTCCAATCCCGACAAAACTGTCCAAGACCGGCATGACCAAATAGCTCTGTCAGTACTTTCTCCTATTCTGCTTTTAATTATTTTTGAAGGCCATTAAAAGTACAATAGGATACATACTTTTCCATCTGCAGTCAGCTTTGATCTAACACAGCGCAGGATAACTCATTTCAAGCATTTTCACATAGATCTTTTAAAATGAGTTCTTTTTCAGAGTCTTCCCTTGCTAGCAGAAAAGCTTTTGCAAAAATCTTTAAATGAGGAAAGGAATCCAGCCCAAAAGTTTCTGACTAGGCATCCTAAAGGAATGGCCTCTGGACTGAAGTTCAATCTACGTTTTATATAATTTCCAAAAGGGCCATGAATTCTTTTTCATTGTTCAGTGTCACTGGTTCTCAGGAACCAGGAAGCATCTTCATGATGACCGAACTCTATTCCCTTATATTCTTAATTCTCTTGTGTGTTTTTCCGCCTCACTTATGTTCAGAATTATACTGTGGGGTCACAGAAGTGTAAAATATGAAGACTCAACCATAAATACCACAGATGGGAGAGAAGTTGCTGAATATGTTACTAAATTTCAGATAAGTGAGCACTTTTCTTCTTACAGAATAATTCAGCATATTCTTGAAATGAATTAGGACCTAAATTTTGAGTAACCTCTGTTTATGTGGTCTATGTGGTCCACCCCAGCAAAGAGGAGTAGGCAAACGAGGTCAGATGAACAGGAATAAGCCATATTTCTCTGGTTCTTATCCTCACCTACCGTTGCTAGTCCTGCCGCTCACTGCAAAATACAGTAATTCTATCCAGGCTGCTCGAAGGGTGCTTAGATGCCTCATCCACATCGTGACAGCTGCCATTTCTTCCTTTTTTAATCCAGTATCATTGGTGCTGGTGATTTCTACCGCTAAGTTGTCCACAGTCGGGCTGCGTGGGTGAACTGTGGCACCGCTCCTTCCTGGGTGCCGCCAATGGCGAAAGGGTGCAAGGGTCTCAGAAACTTCGATAAGCCAAAGTTCAGCTGTGTAGGGTACAGAAGTTAGAGAGAATGTCTCCTGTCTCCATTTTGTGTTGCACTTTGTGACATGGATCCCAAAGCAGTGTTTTCCAGCCCTCCCAGGGTCTATAATTATAAAATTTTTTATTAAAAATTTCTTTATTGATTTTTAAGATTTGAAGTCCCCATCCCAGCTCAGTGTCTGGCCTTAAAGACAAATTTTGAGCACCATACACTAAAACCCCATTTTAGAACCAAGTCCACGTACAGAATTTTCTCTTCTTTTAAAATGCGTTTCTCCCAGGAAGTCTCTTGGTTCCCTACATAAACAGACTCAGGCCAGAAATCCCAGGTGTTAGCACTCTTTGCACTTGAGCTGGGACTCCAAATACATTTATATTTTTTGACTGTTCTACATTTAAAGAAGTGCTGTAACATAAGCATTAACCAATTTTTCCTTTGTTTTTTAGTTTTCAAACAGTTATGTGGAATCACTAAGTTTGCGGCTATGGTTATGGTGAAAGTTTATTGGATTCAGTTGATTTTTGCAATTACATTCTGTTCTAGAAAAGCTGTCTTTGTATCTTAGTCATTCAATTTTATTTTACAGAGGAAATTACTATGAAGCAAAACTTTCATGTGGACCTTCCAGCTGAACTTCAGGATCAATTTATAATGATTCTTGTGCTTTATTTTGTGTAATAAGATTAAGCGACAGTTGAACTTTTTGAAGGGTGAGAGTTCTCGAGGGCAGGTCCAATGTTTTACTCATCTTCTCAACCCTGTGCTAAGCATGATGCCAGGTGCAGAGAAAGCAGTCAATAAATGTTGGCTTCATTAGGTACTTTATTGGCAACATTCATATTGGAAAACTAGAAAAGTTGGATCGATAGGTCATGATTGATCTGTGTGAATCCATTCTTACAAAATGTTTATGCATCTCTCTGACTGTTAAAACGTTCTATATCCTTTAAGGTTTATTTCCAATACCACTTTCTCTCAGAAACATTCTCCTTCTCAGTCCCAACTCAAAAACATTTCTTTCTTTTTCAAAAATATATTTTTCAAAAGTAAAATGATTAAGTCTTTGGTCCTATTGGAAATGCACTGAAGACATTTATCCGTGGCTGTAAAATGCAGATGAAAATTCCATCTTGACTAGATGATATGTTCTTAGATGAATATAATGACCAGGTTTACAAATCCATTCTGTGTCCTGACTCCTTCCTGACCTGATTTGGAAACTTTGTGTAAAGTGGCACTTTATCTCTTATTAATTCTGAAGATGACAGACACAGACTTTCATTGTGTAGTTAGTGGAAGCTGCGTTCTCTGATTAGCCGCCTTGCCCTTTTTGAAGCTTTGATTTATTGGGGCAGAGCAAGCACCGGCTTTTGTATGTGCTGAAGGGAAACTAGGGTAAGGAATAATTTATAGTTCTCTCTTTGCAGCTGAAAAAAAATAAAGGTTATTTTCATTATATTGCTATAGGAACTGTTCTAAAACAAAAGAAAGATACTGTAATAAGTAGAAACTCAAAGAATGACATTGAGCTACTGTTTCAGTTAACTTAAAAAAATTGTTAAAATCATATTTTGGAGCAGATTGGCCCTTCTGAACTCTTATCTTAATTTTACAGAGAACAATGTCTCTTCCAATTTGGCTTCGGGGCTGTTCAGAGTAGCATTTCTGCAGCTCCCAGGCAAGCTTCATTTGCCAAAACAAAGCGTGGGTGGAAGGTAACAGGAAAGAACTGGCTGGTGGCACTTTTCACCTGGGAAAATGCTGCCAAAGAGGAATCCAAAATAGAAATGCCAAGGAAAAAGTGTTCAACTGTCCATAAAAAAACGATAGCAAAGATTAGACATCACCAAATTTGTTTGGGCCTCCCAAGTTTTCATCTTTTTCCTTTTCGTCCTCAATAAAGCCTGTATTTTGGCAAGGTTCTTCGCTGCATGATCCTTCTGTTAAAACATATTAGGAAGTCTCACAGAATCAGAGTATTTTATGTAACAGAATAAAGTCTGGACTTCCCCTTCTGAGCCAGCCAAGACTTTGTTTAATCATTGCAGTGAGTGTGCAAACTTTCAATATCATGGATAATCCCAAATTCCAACCCTGGCTTCTAGAGTCAAGAGTAAGCAGGATTTCTAGATCTTGAGTAGGGTGGAAGAGGAGTGGGAGGAATGAATTCCATTGGTGGGTAGGTTGGGGTGAGGGTGGGAGAGCATTCTAAGCTGAGAACAGCAGCAGGGGCACATGACTGCAGGCAGGAAAGTTCTGGGTATGTTTGTGCAATGGTAAGTCCTCTGGTTTAACGACAGGTAATATTTTTAGGCATTTACAATATGCCAGGTACTAACTCTTTTGTTTGTCAAAACAACATAACACAGAAGATACTTTTGCTATCACCATTTTATAGATGAGGAAACCGAGGCATAGGGAAATCCAATGACGCATCCAAGGTCACACAGCTAGAGAGTGGCAGAGCTAGTATATGACTCTAGGTCAGTCAGGTCCAGAGCATGAGGTCTTAACCACGGTGCCTCTCTGTAACCTTTCAGTTGTGACACAAAAGAGGGCCTTTCTCGGAGGAGGGGAGGGCAGTGCAGAAGTGACAGATAATCTGGAAATGGTGGAGACTCAGCCTCTTTCCCTAATAGCCTGCTGGACATCTCCCCATAAATATAGTATCTGCCCTTCAAACCCAACTGGTCTAAAAACCAAGCTCATTATTGCCTCCGTCTTCCTGGGCAACCATCCCCTGGCAATCGGTATCTGGGTTACGGCATCGTCACCATGCACTGAGGCACCCAGGCTGGAGCCCTTGAAGACAAGGCACCCCCTCCCTCACCATCCTCCTCCTTTCTAAGTCTCTCTCTTCGCCCTCTTGTTCCAGTTCAGCTACTGTTTCCCACCCTCGCTAGTCTCACCTGGACTAGTACAACCTTTACCAAGGGAAGTTCCTTTCTTTCTGTCTCCTTCTGGCCCCCAATGCATCTTGCAGAGGCCAGCTAGAAAATCTTCAGAAACCAGGGCTTCAATCATATCACTCTCCTCAAAACTTCATGGCTCCCTGCAGAATTGCCTGCAGAATTCTGTCCAGACTCCTCACCGTGACTTTCAAGGCCCTCTACAATGGGATCAAAACCTGCCTTTCCAGCCTTACCTTGTCCATAACTCCTCACTGATGTTCACTTTGAGAGACCACTGACCAGACTTTCCCAAGACCTGCCTTACACTGTCTAGCTTCCACTACACCCCTTGTTAATGGAGAGCACCCTGCCTGAAACCCTCCATCTCACTCCTTCAAACCTTTTTTCATTCTCTCAGGTCAAATTAGTTACTCCCCATACGAGCTCTCCCATAGGATTTTGCTTAGACCTTCAGATTTCCATTCCATGCATTATGTCATAGCTTTTTGGGTTTAAGACTTCTCTCCAGTTAGATTACAAGCCCTTTCTGATGAAGGGCACTGCCTTATTCATCAGTGTGATTCTTCTACTTAGTAGTAAGTTCACTGAAATGATGCTGAAATAAAGGCCCACTCACTTGGTCCTGAGAAGGGGTTACCTTTGATCTGGACTTGGCAGATCCCTTTCTTCTTCTCTGAACCAGAGGATCATCCTTGATAATAGACCACATCTTGAGGGAGTAGGTGGTTATGAAGCCACGTGGAGCAGGGTGGCTTAGAAACATATCCAAAATTTTTCACCACACAAAGCCCAAAACAGGCTAAGTCATTGAAATGAAGGAAAGAAGAAAGAGTTTACAGAATTCTTTGCCTTGGCATATTTTTAATGTGGAATATTTTTTCATACAAAAGGGAGATCCAAAGTCATTCCCTGTTCTTTTGTGTGTGTATGCTATTGTCATAGGGCAATATTTGACAGGCAGACTAGGACTCCACATAGAAATGAAATTCATATATATTATAACCTGTATACACACATAATTTAAAAATATTCCGCTACAAGCAATACAGAGAAGAAATGAAAGAAAATGATTTATACTAATAAGCAACATTTCAATATGTGAATGCTCAATTTAGGAATACGCTAGGAGAACTAGTGAAGTTGTCTGTGCTTGTACCATGCCTGTGACAGCCACACATGGAGACTCATGCAGGTGGGTGGTCTCAGTGACTCAAACACATGAGTGGCATTGCTGGGAAAGTGCCAAACGAGACAACCTGCAATCTTCCCTCAACTTACATAACACATACCTAGAAAATTCCATGTGTATTAAAATCATGAAAAACATACATTGTTTCTATGTATAAGATAGAGTCTGATTCTAGGCTCAGAAAGATGTTAATACCTAAACAAATGTCCGCTAAAACATCCAGAAATTGTGGAGGATGTGGAGCAATTCTTTTTGGGGCAGTTCTGTTGTGGGACATTTAAAATCTATGGCTCTCCCTAAATGCCAATAGCATTCCCAAATGTTATGACAACCAAAAGTAGCCCCATCAATTTCCAAAATGGGCCCTGGTAGGCATAGTCACCTCCAACGAGAACGCCTGACCTAGGTCACTGGGTTTATGAAGAAGTGGACTCAGAGAAGACCAATGAATCACCAAAGTTGACTTGTCTAAACAGTAGTAAAATCAAAACTAAAAAGTATAACCCCTGTCTCTTGACTCCTAATCCAATGCTATTTTGTCAGTCAGGTGTATTTGTACATACATAGCCATATATAAATATGTCACATATTTGTATTCAACATATATGATGACATTTCTTTTGTTGAAAAACCATCCAGTCAGGATTTGACTAAGTCTGATTCATAAAAATCTGTTCTGACATTGTGAATAAAATTAGTTCAGTCATACTGCTTAACTCAAGTAAACTGTTGTGCACGTAAACATGGACTAAATGCATGAAAATGCTACATTTCCTAATTATTACAGACTCTTCCATTTCCAATAATATAGCTGGCTAGGTAATGAGACTACCTTTCCACTGAAAGCAACAACTTTCCACTGAAAACAACTGCAGAGTTAGGGAAGTCCCGAAGACCACCATTATTTCTGACACCAATTGCAAGTTTTGGGCTCCCCAAGATACCCACAGGTTTGGTAATTTGCTAGAAGTACTCACAGAACTCACTGAAGGCTTTTATATTCATGTTACGGTTTATTACAGCAGAAGGATACAGATTAAAATCCTCCAAGGGCAGAGACACAGGGGGCAGAGTCCAGGGAGGTTTCATGTATGAGACTTCCATTGCCCTCTTCCAGTTGAGTCATGGATAGAGCTAACTTCTCCCAGAATGACGTGTGACAATATGCAGAGTATTGCCAAAAAGGGAAGCTCCCCTGAGCCTTGTTGTCCAGAGTTTTTGCTGGGCTCATCACGTAGATGTGATGGACAGCCTGCGTGGCTCACCCCTCCAGAGCTGATGCCAAGTGACTCAGAGCCCCCACCCTAAATCACGTTGTTAGACTATTGGTGTGGCCCAAGGCCCTTAGGTAAACCAAGACACTCTTATCAGGCAGTACATTCCAACGGCTTAGAGATCACCTCCCTGGAGCCAAGCAAAGCCCAGACCTTTCTCTGAGTAAGGTTAATTCTTTACAACAACCTAAAATGCTACAAAATATTCAAAAGCCCTCTTTTTAAGAGCATGAAAGAATTGACAAGATTACAAGATTTTTAAGCCAAAATTAAGTGAAGGTGGGACCCAGAGAGGTAAGCAACTCCCTGAATCCACTCCTGCCTTGGCAACAATTGCCAGTCCTGGTGGGCTTGTCCAGCTGGCCTCAACAGTGTGGGGAAGAAGACAAAGCCCAAGAGGGGAAATCTAATAGTGGACCTTTTGCTCATTGTGCTGGGACCTCAAAGTGAAAGAGTAAACCAGAAATATTCACCTCACACCCTCCTCCAAGAGAATGCAAGGATATTTACCTTGGCACCAAACAGCGATGGAAGGAAGCAAACACAGAAGTAACGACAAATTGATTCCGACACAGATTTGCAGTTCAAACTCTCAGATTTGCAGTCCAATAAAACTCAGGCTGTGAATTTTGTTTAAAGTGGCCTTAAACTGGTAGTGTCTCCAAGCACTTGGCAGAAGTAAGTTCCAGTCCTCTCTGGAGGAATGCACCTTCATCCTAGGCCTCAAAGAGTTCTCACAAATAATTTTCTGAAGGAAATGAGCATCTTATAGTAAAAGATATCTAAGCACATAAGGAAGACACAAGAGTAAGAACCAACAGAATAAGAGACAGCAGAAACGACTCACAAATACTTCAGATATTGGATATGTCGGAGGGATGATAAAACAACTACAATGCTTCCTATGTTTAAAGAAATTTAAAACCCTAGTTACTACAAAAGATGTTAGGAGAGATTAGAAAAATGAGTCAACATCTGAGACTATTCCAAGATTTGAGCCTCTTCACATGATACACACACATAAACAAGTAGAAATCATTGATCTTCTAAAATGTTTACAGAGTTGTGCATGAGCTAAATTGGCTATAGTCAAAAGTACATTCTCTCTAACCTTTAATCCTTTGAAGAAAAGAAGTGGCAATTTCATGATTTCTATTGCTCAGCACTATTTTAAAAAGAAATGTAAATACAGCTGTTCCTCACTTAATCTGACTCACTTCAAAAATAAGGTATATCGGGTCTACCATTTATTAACTATTTGGCCTTGGGAAAATTATTTAGTATCTTTAAGTCTAAATTTTTGGTGAAATGAGGATAATAATAGCAAGGACTCAGTTTTTAGTAAAATGAGGATGAGAATAGTATTGACTTCATAGGAGTATTGTTGGGAATAAATGAGAAAATGCATGGAAGGTACTCAGCACTCCTGGCATATAGCAATTGATCAATATGCTGGTTTCTTTTTTAAAAGGAAAATGTGGTATTTAAAGAGGATAAATTATGGGGCAACTATTCACTTCACAGAAGTGTACAATATGGCATTCCTTTAAACAGTATATATCTAAGACATATTGATTAAAATATCCTTTACTCCTGAATAGACTTGTCTGCCGCAGAAACGGGAGGAGAGCCAGCAGGGACGATCGTTTACAAGTTTGTACCTTGTCAGGCCATTGTATTCCTCCAGTTCAGTTCCTGCTCACTTCTCACTTTCCCTCCTTTTTGATTTCCATGTCTTTCTGCTCGAACATTGAAAACAGCTGGGCACATCCTCAGCACAATAACCCTTCAAACGTGAGAAAACCATTTTATCACCTTTTCTCTGTCATTCAGGCTGAATAAATCAACTCGTTTAAACCTTTCCCTCGGTCAGCGTTTTCCAAAGCTATAATCATCACTGTTTTAAGCCTACGCATGTTTTAGCATATCCCGCTTCAGTGTGGAGCCCAAGGAAGACATTTTATTGAGTGATGGTCTGACTAATGCTGATTCATTTAGAAGATGAATTTCCTGCTCCTACTTATGTCTCCTAGAACAGTTCCATGCCCGCTTTTATTCTTTCAGGGGTTGGCAACGGAAAGAATTTTGGCCTGCAGGCTAAACTACCTGTTTTGTAAATAAAGTTTTATTGGAACACAGCCACATGCATTCATTTAAGTATTGTCTATGGCTGCTTTCTTGCTACAACTGGAGAGTTGAGTACTTGTGACAAAGACCTCACGGCCCGCAAAAACCTAAACTATTTACTCTCTGGTCCTTTACAGGATAGGTTTGTTGACTCCTGCTTTAAAATGTTACTACGCTGCTGACGCCTCTCTCCCACCTCATCTCTCTCTTGTTCACTATGCTCAAGCCACACTGGCCTTCTTTCGGCTCCTAGGATGCACCAAGACCTTTCCTGCCCAGGGAACCACCACAGGATATTCGCTTGGACTGGAACAGTCCTCTCTATGTGGAAGTCTCCTGCCCAAAGCTGACCGTTTCTCATCTTTTACGTTCTAGCTCCCGCCAGCTCCTCAGAGAAGCCTCCCCAATCCCCCGACCTAAATGGGCCCTTCTCTCACACACCAAGCTGTTCTTTTTCATATTACTCTCTTCTCTTCCTTTAAAACACTTATCACAGTCGGAAATTAAGTTTTTGTTTGTTTATTTTCTTCTTTAAGGTCTCTCTCCTCTCCTGTCTGTGAGCTCCGTGAGTGGGGGACAATGTCTGTTTTTCTCAGACTCTGTCCCCAGGGCCTGGCACATAGTAGGTGCTGAATAAATAAACAAATGGCAAACTTGCATGTATACCGACCTTCCTTTTTATTTTGCAATTGAGATTTTCTCTTTCAACGTAGTAACTTGTTCAGATAATGTTTGTTATATTTTCCCTCCTTTGCCCCAAATTATCAAGGTCTTGCTGTATTTAAATTTTTTTCTCTCCTTTAGGGTAATTTCTCTCTTAGCTTGATGCCATCTGCAGACTTAATGAATGCTATTTGGTTATTTATGTGGTTAGGAGCAGACAGGTTGTACTGACAACTCTGTTGCCTTTGGGTCATGTCAGTAATAGGAACACTGAGTCTTCACAGAGAAAGCAACAGCTCATTCCTGAATGAGATGCTGGAAATAGTGTATCAGAATATTAATGAATACTTTGTAAATCGGACAATGTTTGTTTCTAGAATATTTATACATTGATGCCAGTATGCATTTTGATTTCTAGAAAAGCCTTTCCATAAGCCAAAATTGATTACACTTATGAAGTATTCTCTAATTATAAAAATTTTCCTTTAAAAACTGTCTGCGGTAAATGCCTCTTGAGAGCAAAATGAGATGCAGCAGAGTAAATGAAAATCCTCATGCAATGTACCAATTATGGCTCCGATTGAACTGTGTCTGTGTTTTGCAGTGATGGCTCAACCGAAATGAAAGCTTTGCTATTGCCAGTTCCACCGCACACCTCTCCCCACCTACCACTCCATCAAGCCAGCCTCTGGGTAAAATCCAACAGCCCCTTAACAACTCAAGAATGCTCTCCTGAGGGGGAGAGAACTTTGAGCGCGTAGCGGGGCAGTAGTTCTCAGAGTGGGGTTCTCAGACCAGCAGCAGCAGTGTCACTGGGAACTTGCTACAGATGGTACAAACCTGGGCCCCACCCCAGACCTATTGAGTCAGGAATTGGGTGGAGGTGGGAGTGGAGAGGGGGAGAGAAGTCAGAAGTCTATGTCTTAACAAGACCTCCAGGAGAATCTGCTGCAGGTCAACTACTGAGGTAGGTGGAAAAAACTCACCCCAGGTAACCCCATGTGGTAGGAAACATGTTTTAACTCACATGAAGTGCACACGTTCCCCAGCTGTATGCTAAGGAGTAAGGTTTTCCGGTTGGATACCTGCTGAGACACGTCTTCTGGGATGTGTCTCCAAACGTTTCTCCTCTGTTTTGGAGAGATCTTGTGCAGATAGGTTTTACATTGCCTTCCCTTGACTCAGATGTGAGTGGTAACTGGGTAAGTGGTGAGCGAGTGAGACCTTTCTTTGCTACAGTCTGCATCACCCACTTACTTGCCAGACCTATGATCACCCCTACTTTTTAAATCAACCTTGAGTTCCCCTCATTAGCTTTCTCTCTCTTAGCTTCTTTACCTTGTGGGCTGAAATGGAAGAGAGATTTTGAAATTAAGAACAGTGGTTCTCATACTTTAGCATCAGAATGGATGGGTGCATCAGAATCCACCTGGAGGCTCATGAAAGCAATGATTTCTGACCTCCCCCTATTACCCACGAGTTTCCAATTCAGTGGGTCTGGCGGGGGGGTGCCCAGAATTTGCGTTTGTAACAAGTTCCCAGGTGATGCTGATGCTACTGGTCAGGGAACCACACTTTAAGAACCACTGCTCCAGAAGAGCAAAAAATCAGTTTAATTCATCAAACAGTATGTGAGTGTGTACTAGGTACTCATTCACAACTAATCCTAACAGGGAGGATTCTTTTTTAATGTTTTTTCCAGCTTCACACTAGTCAACACGAGGAGGAGCCAGTGGTATGCTGAAGGACATCAGCACCAGACACAGAAAGTCAACTGTACACGCCTCTTTCCGACTCTGTGTTCAGTGACGTCATCTTGGAGGCTTGGAATCATCCATGGTAGCAGAATTTATCCGTGGAAATCAGACAAACACTACAAATCAGGGCTTCTCTTGCAAACCCCACCTCCAGAGTCGATTATTAAATATTTGTCAGCAACACCACTGGGAAGAACCATAAATAATGAGCACACGTGATAAGATCTGACATTGCCTTGCTGGAGCATGGATGTGAATTGGAGGGGAGTTGGGGAATGAAATTCGTAAATATAAATGTCTTCCAAGAAAGTGTGAAAGGAAATGGTGAGGTTAAAAGGTTGTTCAGCAGCTTTTTAGGAAAGTTGGAAGGGTGGTGAGATGATTGTGTCATATATTATTTGAGTGGTGGGCTTTGGAATCAGGTACACCAGGGACAGAACCTGGCTCTCTCACTGTTGGATATGTGATCTTGGGATGGGCGCCTGACTGCTCCAAATTTTAGTTTCCTCATTTGTGAACAGAAATACTGTGTTATTATGAGGCTCACATGAGGGAAGTAATTTGAAACCTAGCACAATGCCAAACACATAGTAAATTGTTACTTTCCCTCAGGAAACGTTAATTATGACTACTTTTGTTATTATTGGTATTAAGTCAGGAAGCAGCCCAAAATGTGTATACACATATTTACTGAGCACCTTTCATTGCACCCAGCCCTCTGCTGGACACTGCTGCTGAGCTGTGTAAACTCAAGGAGTTTATGATGTAGCGATGCCATCACATTTTCTAATCAGACTGCAAGAAGGCAGAATGGAAAGGTGTTTACTTAGGGATGTTTGCTGACACTCCAGAGGAAAAATATTTACAAAAAAGGAAGTAGACCAAAAGAATTAATAGGATTGTGAACTAGAAGAACTGAGTTATGAAATAGAGTGTGGAATGATTGCTCTTTCTGCTCATGCTTCGGCAGTAACTGAAATAATGTCTCAGGCATTGGAATACTTCCAGAGACTACATGGAGGATAAAAAACCTCCTGTTTGAACAAGAGAAAATTTTAGCAAATGATTTAAAATGGTTAAAGGCAAGAACCTCTTGTCTCTTTTCAAGATAGTATAGAATGATGTTGCGTAACACAATGCGAAATAAAGAGATAATTAATTGGCACAACTGATTAAAACACTATTTAAGACATAATTCTGTAACAAGGGGACTATTCATCTGGTTTTCCATTCTTGCTACCAGACTATTGACTGAAATATTCAGGTATCTATTGTTGGCAATAGTTAGAGGGGTTCTTTAACATCTCATTTTATGAAGATATAAAAATAATTCGTTCAGAATGTCTGAGTCCACCCTCTGTAAAGAGAGTAACATAGATTTGACTATACATTTTTAAAAGCTTTAATATATATATTAGCTATATATACTATTGAGTGGGTTCTGATGTCAATATCATGTTCTTTTTTATTAATATTGGATGATCATCCTTATACAGATGTCCAAGAGAAGGGTCTCTGTTTTGGATTGCTCCTGTCCTTATGTTGTCCAAATCCTCCTTATGTCCTAAGACTGCTTCTTGTTTTACATAATTCTGGGCCGAGCGTATAAGGCTTTGGGTTAAAACCACATGGATTTTGTCACATATATACTGAATGATTTTGGGCAAATTACTTAACCTCTCTGAGCCTCAGTTTCCTCTTCTGTGAGATTGCTAAATAGTTCAATTTCATAGGGTTGGTGTGAAAATTAATTAAGATAGTGCTGTAAAATAGTTTGCATTCTGCCCAACACATGGTGAACACTCAATAAATAGAGGTAGGGTTTGTTTTTTCTGTCCTTTCAGGGTTCTTATTAGTTGCAAATTGCCTCCAGGCAATGAATATGCAAGTGATAACTGTTCACTTTAAGTGCAGTCTTTATAGAGGTTTTTCCTTCACTTTGCTCTGCCAAATGCTGGCTGCCTGCCTTACTGGAAAACTGTAACTTGAAAAATTGCCTCTTGCTGCTGTTAGACCTGCTGTAGCTCTCTCTCTAACCTGAGGGTTCTTTAGCTGGCCAGTCCTGGGTCCTCCATTTTGATGTTGGAGGTTTCTTCTTGTTAAGGGATTTCTCTTCTTTGGGTCTTAGATAAAAATGGATGTCCACTACACGTTCTAAGTCTTCCTGTACCACAGTATTAAATACCCACACTGTGTTCCAGAAGCACTTGGGGGATGAAATAAATCAGAGGACTTCAAAAATTAAAATGTATCTTCTCAGCTGCAGAAGTGTTTATTGAGATAGGAGGTGGGTTGGATGGAGATGATGAAATTTAAGTCAAAATAGTGAAAATTAAAGTAGAAGAGAGAAGTTTGGATAGAGCCATGGAGATGAGAAGCAAGAGAAGTCCAGGCAACAATAAAGATCCCATCCCCAGAGTGTGGAAGGGGGAGAAGAGAAAAGAGGGCAGTGATTTCAAGAGAGAAAGAGGGAAAATGAAGATGGCACCAGGAATGGTTTCAGGAGAAGGAAGTACAGAGGATATGCCATTAAGAGGATCTGAGGGAAAGAAATCAGGGAGCTGTAGAGGTCAGGCAGCTTCACTGGGATGCAGATGGAGGGTGCTTGTGAGGGGGATAACTTTTAAACTATATATGTGCTTTCTCTTTTGTCCCCACCCCTGCCCCACCCGCACTATTCTGGAAAGCATTCCTGGCTCTGGGGAGGTTGAAGGTTGCTATAGCAGGAATACAGAGGGGAAGGGGGTGAATGGAGGTGGGAGTGGGGGGTTGGGGGAGGGATGGGGCTGGAGTGAGGGAGAACAAGATAAAAAAAAGCAAAAAAGAAAAGCAAGAAAGTTTTAAATTAGCTCGTGACATCTGAAATAGGATTTTCAAGAAGACACAACTCTTAAAAGCGAGACTTTTTAAGACAAGGGAATTTTCTGCTTCTTTTAATGACCATTAATGTTTTAAGGCCTAGTGGACTTGACCATAGAGGTGCATTGATTGAGGTCCCTGCAGACAGGAAGAAGGGTCTGAGTTGAGTTCCTGAGAGAAATCCGGGGTCCGTGTGGGACCTGGGGAGACAGAGAAATTCCTGCTTGCTCCTGAGGAGGCGGAAAGGGCTGTGGGATATGGCCACGTGGTGCTACTGTGGTGGGAGGAACTGAACCTGTGGCTGAAGACTTTGGGGGACACTCTTGGCCTGGGATTGGATGGACATTGTAAGCACACCCCTGAGGCTGTGCGGGCTGGTGGGAGCCAGGGGAGAGCTGGCTCAGCAGCAGGGCCCCAGTCTGACAGGCTGAAAGAGAACAGCCCACGTGTGCACCAAACTTCATCACCATCGAAAAACCTATGGGGGGGCCACACAAACCCTTGGCTGCTTTCTAAGTAGAAGAATGATGGAATGGCCAAGACAGTAGAGCAAAATTCTTTGTAACAATATTTTTTTAAAGACCCGAGGTGATATTTGAACTGATGAGTACTAGTTTCACTAAAATTAATTTTCTAGATTTTTACAGAAATCGTGCTTCAAAGATCAATATCTGAAAATACAGAGGCCATGATACATGAGATCCAGCCAGTGTGGTGGGAAAAAGGAGTTACCTTAGGAGAAACTCCAGGATCCCTCACAAGAATGAGGCATACAGTTTATTTGTAACAGGCAACGGCCTTGGCTACTTAAAAAGAGACGTATATTTTCCTCTTTATTACCAGACAAAGATGTGGTGTGCCAGACCACCTAAGTACACAGGTGGATGAGAGCCAGCGACGCCGTACCCCGCCAAGCAGCATCCTGTGATGAGAAAGTTGCTGGGGGAGAAATGTAAATGATGGGGAGAGAGCTGTTACTGTGGACTTGTCTACAAAAAATGTTAACATTGAATCTGCACGTGATGAGAGAGGGAGAAAGAAGGGGGAAAGCTAGGTGAAAATAGAATAAGTCATAGCTTATGCAGACATCCTCGCTGGTGAAAGCCAGAGAAGAGTTCACTTAACAACCATCTGCTCAACAGTTCTATTTGCTGATACAAAATGAGCATCAGTGAAGGAGGCATTCATTCACACGTTGGGTCGAAAAGGGCTCTCTTTTCAGGGGCACAGGACTCCTGGGCTTTGACTGACCCATCTGTTGGATCTGCCGGAAAAAAAAAAAAAGGAAAGAAAAGGAGAAAAAGCACAACCACTGAACTACAGCAGCCTGGTTTGTGACTCACTTGACCAACCCCGCCCCTCGGGGGAGAGATGGGCACCTTGCTGCTTCTGGTTGCTGCAGGGCTGTCAGAATTCAATAATCATTAGCCGTTTCCTGTTTGCTGGACTGGATACAAAGCAGATTCAGGAAAGGGTTAGCCACCCATAGGACTCTTGGGAGTTAACACTCACCCGAGCAGTAACTTTCCATGAGGGCAGCTGGAGGTTTTTTTCTTGGTTTTTGTTTTTTTTTTTTTGGCTAAATAAATTACGTGGCTCATATTTGCAGGGGGGATGGATTTAGTGGATGCCCGAGTGTGACAGGTGTTTATTTTGTGTTAAGCTAAGATAGTTTGTTGTATGAAATGGCCCTGGAATATAAAAATGGCCTCGATTCAACTTTTAAACCAAATATTTGCGATTTAAATAATTGGCGGTTAGGACAATAACACCTGGTACTTTTGCAGGCATATTTCAAGAAAATTTATAGTCGTGGGCTCAATGACATTTATTGAACTCTGTTAGCCCAGTTGCAAATAGTAGCCTGCTCCCCAGTCTGCTGATTGAAAAATGAAGGCAGAAAGAGTGAACGACCTGCTCTGGACTTGTGGCTCGTGGCACAGTTGGGATTGGAATACACAGAACCTCCTCTGGTCCCAGGGACCTGACCTTTGAGTCAGAGCAGAAGCTACATCACAAATGCCAACCCCTGCTGCAGTGATGGTTATCTGGAGAAATCTGTGACTTTAAGGCCATGATGTTGCTTTCATAAATAATATTTACCAGGTTATTTATTCATGGGTTATAGATTATTCATAGGTCATAACTGTGAACGAAGCTGTTGGAGCTGATCAAGCTGTGGTGATTAATATTACATTAATACATGGGATGATGGAATGAATACAAGCAAATGTTATCAATAGAGGATGCCAAAACTGAACAGACAGTACAGATAGCTTCTAGAAATTAGAAGATTTTCCAGTCCTCTACTCTAGGCCTTGCAGTCTATTAGGGAAGGCTGAGAACACAGGTAGGAAAGGGCTAAACGAGAGCTGCCTGTAAAGAGAGCTGCCTTCTCACCTGTAGCAGGAATAGCTGACTATATTCTGAGTTAGAGGACTTAAGAGAGCAACTTGCGCGAGGATAATCTGCATACTCAAATGTTTCACCACGCGTGGGTTACATCGAAGGCCTTTAACTTTCTTCTCTTATTCACCTATGGAGAAAACCTGCATGCATTAGCAACTCAATGGTAATTTCATCTTACTGTAAAACATAAAGATATTTGTTGGCAAAACACCTCACAGGGGTGTTTTGTTAGAGAAATGAAGGCCATCTGTGCTGGAGTCTCTAGGTAGTTCTTTCTTCCCTTTTGTTCTGCAGAATTGCTATGCTTGGTACTCTCTCACTTTCAGCAAAAAAGCAATTTTGTAAATGGTGCACTCAAATGCTCTGATGAAGTTATAACTGATAAAGGCACCAAGACGAAGATGCTGCAGTGAAAAATGGAGCGCGTCAAAGAAAACTGATTCGTAATCATAAAATGCGGACGAGGTGGCGTAAAGCGCTGTGTGTATTGCAGGTAGTCAGTTGCCCACTTCCTGGTTTGCCCACAGCCTGAGGGAACTATATCTTGTCTGAAATGCTTGCGGATGCTAATCTGTCAATGCTTGTTCAAGGTCAAATTGTATCAGAGGGTTCAGTCTCCTTTAGAATTTCAACAGTCACCTCCTAGCTCCATTATATCTCCTTTGGTCAAATGAACTTTCATCTTAAAACTGTCAGGGTTTTTCTTATGTCTCTTTCCCCATGGAAGTGGGAATGCACTCTGATTCTTAAAGCTATATGTACTGTTTACTTCTTTTAACGATGACCTGATAAATCTTCGATATAGAATTCCAGTCACTTCCTAGAAAACACACAATCCAGCATGCTCCACCCCCCGTGCCCCTTTATCTAACGATTCTTCCTGCCTGGGTCAGTGTTTTTCCCTTTGGTCTTGGAAGCCAACTGCCTTATCTTTTCCTGTTGTGGATTCTTTACAATTGCTACTGTCCTGCCTGAGGTGCCTTTTCCCTCCTTCCCTTCGGGCATGTTTCTCTTTCCCATTCTCAGCAAATTAAACCCTTCTCTAAGATTCATTGTCTCACAGACCTTTCAATTTCTTCCTACCTGAGACTTTCTTTTCAGAGAATATTTTATATGAAAGAACCTGCAAATCTTCCCATGACAAAACACCCAGAAATTCTGAATGAACAATTTTTTAAACCTCCCCTTTAAATGCATAGATGAGTTCACAAAACATAATCTCTAGGGAGCACATGAATAAAAAGCCATATCTGACACTATAGTGACTACTGCTATTACTGTGTGTTGAGGGGGGGGATGGGTGTCAGTAGTCATGATAACCTAGGGGTTTAGGTTGTAACACCATGAAGAGACAAATGACGAGGCTTAGGGCCTGTAAGAGGCAGGGATTGGAAATGAGACCCATGTGTAAAGCTGGGACTCTTGAAGGGGAACACATTCCATAAAAAGCACGACTAGAAAATAAGTCAGCTCACCCACACAAAGAGACCACATGCAGGCTTTTTCAGCTAAGCCTGGTTTCTGAAGGACAAAGTCTCTCCTAGAGAATTTCATAATCACTGACTTGTCATCTCATGGGTTTGTGGTTCAAATATATAATACCCTATATGATTCATGAACCCAGGAATTTGTGAATCAACGTAAGAAGTGGTCACAGGTCAGTGAAATCCAGGGGCACCTGAGAAAAGCAAACATCCAGCCCAGCCCACAGAAGTTTCCCACAGAAACAGACACTCTAAAGATAAGCTCACAATATAAAATTACAAAATACTTACGGAAATAATTCACCCTGAACTAGAATCAGCAAAGACAATAAACAAACATTAGGATCATAACTTCAAGAAATTCACATATTACATTGATCTGGTAGACTTTAAAAAGGTGTATTTAGGGACTGGCCCAGTGGCATGGTCACTGAGTTTGCACACTCCTCTTTGGCAGCCTAGGGTTCGCGAGTTTGGATCCCAGGCACACACCTACACACTTCTCATCAAGCCATGCTGTGGCGGCATCCCACATATAAA
This sequence comes from Equus przewalskii, assembly GCF_037783145.1. NCBI lineage: Eukaryota > Metazoa > Chordata > Mammalia > Perissodactyla > Equidae > Equus > Equus przewalskii. Next base: position 36,313,124 of record NC_091839.1, on the reverse strand, counting down.
ATAGAGGAAGATTGGCACAGATGTTATCTCAATCTTCCTCACCAAAAAAAAAAAGTGTATTAAAATGATAAAAGAAGACATAAAAAAGCAAGACATGGTAATATCAAAGAGATGAAATAGAACCTCTAGAAACTTAAAATGTAACTATTTAAATAAAACTCAGTGAGCGTATTAGACAGAATATTAGACGTAGTTGAAAAGTGAATTAATGAACTGATAGATCTGAAGAAAACTATTTGTAATCTAACTCATATAAAATTATGGATGATATGAACTAGAGATAGACATAAATAATAGACTGAGATGCTCTAACATGTATGTCTAATACAAGTTCCAGAAGCAAGACATAGAGTAGAATTCCCCTTAAAAGAAGAGATCACATTTCTTCTTTGCTGTTATTACACATCCTTCCATCCATCCATCCATCCATCCATCCATTCATTCACCTATTAATTAATCCTTCCCTTTCATATGTCCACTCAGTAAACTTTTATTTGAGTATATACTTTATCTTTTACATTATGTTATGTGCTTTGTACACAGAAATCAAAAAATCTAATTCCATACATACACTTCCAAAAAAAATTGTTTAATGTTGTGCAATCATGCTTTGAATAATTGGAAACTCTCAAAGGGAGGAAACTAAAATGTAATTAGGATCTCAATCAGTTTACCACCACAAATTCTGCAATACAAGTACCAAACAGTAAAGTTAACTATCCTGAGGGAAAAGGAAAGAAAAGAGAAGAGCATTTTGTCTAGTTATTTGAGTGTATACGTAACACAGCAAGAAGAAAATATGCAACTGCCATGAGTCATAGTTGATATTGTTCTCAGTAAGCGCCTCAGATTGTTGGATTTCTCACTGAAATCTTCATTCTTGAGGAATCTGAGCTCTTGATGTCCAATCTGTCTTCATTGCAGGACTTTTCTATTAATCTTTACCTCTTGATTTAATAGAGGAACATTGGGATCAACTGGGTTCTAGCCATACTCCTTCATGCCCCTATTTGGTAGCAGTTACTCTATTTCCCCTAGAGAGCCAGGACCAAACACCAATTGTTTGCTGTTTTATTGAATGTCCCCAGGAGGACTAAATGGACAGATGGCAGTTACTACTTCTAATTTAGTGGTATTGTTGTTAAATCCTTTGATGGAAGCATTTCTTCCTTGGAGGTTAAAATTCTAAGTCAGCAGAGTAAAAAGTCATAGAGATTGGGGCAAATATTTTGTGAACAAGTCATCAGGTATAACTGTAAAAGGTGCCAGTCTCATTCATCCTTTGGTGCTAGGACCTATGTCTTCCAGCCATAAGTTGATTTTCCTTCAGAGTATTTACCATATCCTGTAGGACAGCATTTTAAACTTGCAAAATGTTATGTACTGGTTGACATGGTAGCTGAGTATTTAATAGGCAATTCCAGCTACATCTGGGTGATAGGGAAACAGATATGACAGTGAATTTTTATTGAATTGACTTATTTCTTTTTATACTAAAAGGACTTTCTTGGCCAAAAGCAATGTTGTGTGGCATTCCACGTGGATGAAAAAGCCATCCAGTAAGTCCATGGTTGGTGTTACTTGAAGAAACTGTCCAACAGGAAAGGCATATCCAAATCCAGAATAAATGTTTGTTCCAGAGGATATAGTAGGATTCAGCATAATCAATCTGCCACAAGATAGCTTCCTGGTCCAATTAGAATATTCTATCATATTGGAGGGTTCAGGTTCAGTAACTGTTGTTGGCAGATTTGGCACCTGCCTGGGACAATGGCCAAGTAAATCATAGTGAAAGTAGGTCCTTGTTGATGAGTCTGTGCATTACCTCTGTCCCTGCCAATATGGATGGTTGTTCAGAAGCCCATTGAACAAGGATAGGCTGGCCAGAGAAAGAGGTTAATTGATACCACAGATTAGTTGAGCCCCTTCTAGTTACAAAGAACCTTCTCTGCAGTGAAGGCATTATAATCAGCATCAATGTGAGACACACATATTCTCCTTGTCATCAATCCTTTTATCCTGTCTCTTCTAAGAGCTTGACAGCTCATTCAGTCTAACCAATCAGGACCTTATCTTGGGTGATGTGGACAAAAAATACGTACTTGAAGGTCTGCCCACTGGGAAGATTTCTCTCCTTCCACTTCACTTCTATTCAAAGCCACCCTGGACTGAGCTCTAATACCATGGTGGTCTACCTCTGCCTGTTGTCAGCCACAGATCTCTTTTCCATATCATCTAGTCAAAGGGAACTTCCCACGAAGAAGTGTGAGCCCCTGAAGTGAGCTGAGGAAGAGCCGGCAGCCTGGGAGGCGTAGTCCTGCTAGAAGAGTGGACGATGTTTCCTTTTCAAGTTTTTCCTTGAGGATCTTCATAAGGCTGGTCTCTGATAGACCAACTTCTGCTTGATTGTGGAGTAATTTGCTTATAGCCAGTTTTAGGACTAGGTGGATCTGATAACTCCACGTCTGCGATGGTCAACCTGATCACAGATGTCCTATGGTTAGCAGGACTCAGTGGCAAACAAACTGTTGTTTTCCAAAGTAATAATAGTTACACACCAAAGAGGATGTAGCTTTCTCCCAAATTGTTGGGAGCCTTCACGGTGACTCTTCTACTAGGATTTGCCCCACTTAATGCATTATCTTAATCTGCCACAGGCATCTAATCTACTTTCCCATTGAATTGGCTGACTCTTGGGGATCAAAGGGCAGAACTGTTTTCAGTGTAGCTTGGACAAGACGAAGACTCTTCTCTTGCTTTGGTCTTATTTACGTGAGGAGGAGTTTCAAGTCACCAAATAAGTAAGTTACCCAGTAAATATAGTATATATACCTTCCAAAATGCAAAGATTTCACCAAGGATTCTATGTACAAGACACTGCAACTTATTTTTAATTTTGGACTTGTGCCAGGCTACTAGTCTGCCAAAAATTTCACTCAGTTATCAGATCCCTCTAATTTTGTGGAGCATACCTCTCACCTTCTGATGAGCCTATGTCTAACTGGGGACCCTAGGAAACATGCTACTTTCTTCTCTTCAGGTCGGATTATTGTTATCATCAATGTGGTGAAACAGTGAGATTTCTTGTGAAGTGGGAAACAGTCAAGATCTCTGAGAACGAAGTTGCAGTACAGAGTTGGGAGCTGATGTATCCTGAGGCAGGATAACAAAGATGTACTATTCTTTCTTCCAGAGGAGTCTAATGGTTTCTGGTGTTTTCTGCTTGTTGAAGTTTAAAAAAAAAATAGAGAGATCACTGGATCAATAGCTGGTTACCAGATGCCATTGGCTATACTAATTTAGTCCATTAAAATGATTACATCTGGAACAGCATCTTTTGTTGGCATCATCAACTACCTCAGGTTATGAAAATTTACTATTATATTCTGAGAACAATGATCTTTTGCATTAACTAAACTAGAGAATTAAATTGGGCTTGTTGGAATTACTACCCTGAATTTTCCAGTCTTCGATGGTAGCAATAATCTCTGTGCTTCTCCCAGGCGTGTAGTATTGTTCTTGACTTACCAGTCTCTACAAAAAGAGAGGCACACAGGCTTCATTTCGACCTATTTTTCTATGGCTCTTACTCTGTGAATTGGAAATCTAACGTGAGTATTTTTCTAGCTGCTGAAATGTATTCAAACATTATGTTCACGACCTGGGGAAATAACCACGTAATGGGTTGAGGGTTACACATAGCCAATCGTGAGGGAAATGGGTGAAAAGTCTTTTCACAACTTACAGCTCTGGGAGTATAATGGGTTGAATACTTATGTCTGTGTGTGTGTGTGTGTGTGTGTGTGTGTGTGTTGGGGGAGTCTTCTCACTGAGGAAAAAAATTTAGAGACTTCATGAGACATCATTTTGAGCTTAAAGAAATTAAGGGAAATCTTGAAAGGGCCAGGACAAAAAAAGAAAGGAAAAGCTGTGAGGAGACAGGAAATAATTAACACACATGAAAGGAGGGATTCCTCCAAAGTCAGGAACCAAATTGTTGCTACTGGCTGGAAACTGCGCCTTGGCCTGGTGACAAGGTGGGGATGGGAAGTTGCTAAACCTAAGTGTCCCAGATTGAGTCTAGGAATCTTGAAGGTGGCATAGGTGGTCATAAGTTGGTAGTCTATCCTGGCTCATGGCTGAGGAAAATCAAATCCTCTTTGGTAAAAGGATCCTTGATTTAGGGTCTCAGATTTTCCACTAAGTAAGATCAACCAAATACAAGCCCACAATCAAAGATGACCAAACATGCAAAGGAACTAAACAATGAGTGAGAGTTAGCATGGGTAACCTACAACACTTCTAGACCCTCAAAGACTTCAGATATGGAAATCATAAAATATAGTTCCATAAGACATAGAACATAAATGACATTTTATGAAATTGTTAAAGAAATAGAAGATGGAATAACCAAAATGTGCAAGCTAGAAGGCAGCATTTAAAATGACTGGGTCTATTTTTTAAAAATACAAAACACAATTTTTAGAAATGAAAAATATAGTTGTTGAAAAATGAACAGATGGGTTCAAGAGCAGATTAGATATAAGGGAAGGGAAATAAGTTAGCTGGGAGACAGATATGAAGAAATTAACTGAAATGCAATACGGAGAATAAGGAGTTGGAAAATAGGAAAGAAATGTTAAGAGATGTGGAGGATTGAAAGAGAAGGTCTAACACCGTGTCACCTGAGTGTGATGTGTGGAACAGTAACAAGAGCCTCACCTGAGAGATTGCTATAAATTCAGACTCAGCCTCACTGCTAATCCCTTGAGTCAGAATTTACATTGGTCGATAAACTCCCAGGCGATCCATATGCACCCAAAGATTTGAGCAGCATCAGGTGAACAAATGTACAATCAGAATCCCAGAGGGAGAAAATAAAGAGAATGGAGAGGAAGCAATATTGAAGAGACAATGATTATACATTTTCCAGAACTGATGGAAGACATAAATCCATTTATACCAAGAAGGATAAATCAAAAGAATTTTACACCTGGAAAGATTGTGATGGAACTGTAGAACATCAAAAACCAAAAAGAAATCCAAAAATTACCTAGAGAGAAATGACAATTAGACTGCTGGCAATTAACACTGCAACAGTGAATTCAACAGCAGCAATAGAAGCAGAAGACAGTGGAATAATATCTTCAAAGTGCTGAAAAAAATAACTCCTTTGTACCCATCAAAACTATCTTTTTTTCTATTTTATTTTTTATTGAGGTTATGATAGCTTACAACCTTGTAAAATTTCAGTTCTACATTATTATTTGTCAGTCATATTAAAGGTGCACCCCTTCACCCTTTGTACCCACCTCCCACCCCGCCTTTCCCCTGGTAACCACTAATCTGTTCTCTCTGTCCACATGTTTAGCTTCCACATATGAGTGGAGTCATATAGGGATTATCTTTCTCTATCTGGCTTATTTCAGTTAACATAATACCCTCAAGGTCATCCATGTTGCTATGAATGGGACAATTTTATCCTTTTTATGGCTGAGTAGTATTCCATTGTATATATATATATATATACACTATATCTTCTTTATCCAATCATCAGTAGATGGGCACTTAGGTTGCTTCCATATCTTGGCAATTGTTAATAATGCTGCAATGAACATAAGGGGGCATGGGTCTCTTTTAATTGCTGATTTCAAGAACTTTGGATAGATACCTAGTAGTGGGATGGCTGGGTCATGTGGTATTTCTATTTTTAATTTTTTGAGAAATCTCCATACTGTTTTCCATAGTGACTGCACCAGTTTGCATTCCCACCAGCAGTGCCTGAGGGTTCCTTTTTCTCCACAACCTCTCCAACATTTGTTATTTTTTGTTTTGGTTATTTTAGCCATTCTAATGAGTGTCAGGTGATATCTTAGTGTAGTTTTGATTTACGTTTCCTTGATGATCAGTGATGATGAACATCTTTTCATGTGCCTATTGGCCATCTGTATATCTTCTTTGGAGAAATGTCTGTTCATATCCCCTGTCCATTTTTTGATCGGGTTGTTTGATTTTTTTGTTATTGAGTTGTGTGAGTTCTTTATATATTATGGAGATTACCCCTTTGTTGAATATATGACTTGCAAATATTTTTTCCCAGTTGGTGGGTTGTGTTTTTGTTTCACTCCTGTTTTCCCTGACCTTGTAGAAGCTCTTTAGTCTAATAAAGTCCCATTTGTTTATTCTTTCTATTGTTTCCCTTGAGTGAGAAGACATGGTGTCCAAAAATATCCTTCAAAACTATCTTTTAAGAATAAGGGCAAGGGGCTGGCCTGGTGGCATGGTGGTTAAGTTTGTGTGCTCCACTTCAGTGGCTTTGGCTTCACAGATTTGGATCCTGGACTCAGACATAGCACCACTCGTCAAGCCATGCTGTGGCAGCATCCCACATAAAACAGAGGAAGATCGGCAAGGTGTTAGCTCAGGGCCAATCTTCCTCAAAAAGAAAAATTATTCAGGCAAAATAAAGGCATTTTCAGATAAACAAAAAGAGAGAATTTATCAATAGATCTATACTCAGGAACTTCTAAAGGAAGTATTTAAGAAAGAGGAAAGATTATTCTAGAAGGAAAGTCTGAGACGTAAGAAGGAATGATGAACAAAGAAACTGATTAACTTGTAAATAAGTCTAAACAAACATTATCTGTATAAAATAATATCTAATTTGTGAGAGCTTAAACAAATGGCAGAATTAAAATACCTGACAACTAATGTTACATAAATTGAGAGGGGTGACTGAATTAAAGTGTTTTTAAATCTTAGTATCGTCTGGAGGGTGGTCAGTGGGATGACTATGGACTGCGCTGTGCTAGGTATTCATGGTAAAATTTCAAGGACGACTCCTACAAGAATAGAGATAAACAGTATAAAATTTTAACAGAAAGTAGAACTATCTGAAAGAGAGCATAACTTCGAGCTTGATTTTATAATAAAATCGTTTACATTAGCTATAAATGTATCTAGTGCGGAATCAAAATATGATAGCATTTGAGATACACTATCGTCTATTGAAAAAATAAAAGAACAAGGTTGTCATTATCAGCCAGAAAATTTATATCGTTTCCAATTTAAGCCAAACTTCCATTTCACTCTTCCTTCGAAAGTTATAATAATATACTTCGTTGTGGAAGTATCACTCCATCACAGTTATTTCCACAAAATTATGGATATAAATTAAAACAATTTTTATTTCCTATGAATATACCTATCTATTTCATTAAATTTTCAAATTTAGCTATCATTACACTTATTATTAATGCACAATTGATCAAAACAGCACATGTATTCCCCATTTTGATCAATATAATTAAACAAACAAAGTAAAATTTTATTGCAAATGCATCCCTTATTGAGACAGTTAGTGCTGCTGGGTTTCAAATAGTTCATGTACCCAAGTGTTGCTAGGAAGACACGAGATTCAGCAGTAATTGTATTTGTATTTTCTGTTTTATAAGATGTAAATTCTGAGAAAATTTTTAAAACAAAATAGATGGGAATGGAAGGAGTTTTATTATAGAAAGTCACCCACAGTGAAATTCCTTTAACACAAACAGATGTTGATTTCCAAAGAAGGGAGCCTACCTAATCCCTCTGTTTTTATTGCAGTAAAATACACATAACAAAAATTTTACCATTTTAACTATTTTTAGTGTATTGAATGGCATTAAGCACACTTATATTGTTGTGCAACCATTACCACCAACAATCTGCATAGCTTGTTTATCTTCCAAAACTGAAACTCTGTGCTCATTAGACACTAACTCCCCATTCCTCCCTACCCCCCAGCCCCTGGAAACCATCATTCTTTCTGTCTCTATGAATTTCACTACTCTAGATGCCTCATATCAGTGGAATCATATAGGATTTATCCTTTCGTGCCTGCCTTATTTCCCTTAGCATAATGTCTTCAAGCATCACGTCATCCATGTTGTAGCTTGTGTCAGAATTTAGTTCCTTGTTAAGGTTGAATAATATCCCATTGTATGCATACACCAGATTTTGTTTATCCCTTCATCTGTCAGTGGATACTTGGGTTTCTTCCACCTTTTGGCTATCATGAATAATTTAATGCCTCTTTAATAAGATAAATTATGAGCAATTACTATATCCAGTTGCAATTTACTTCTTATGTGGTACGTATCCAGATGACTTTCCTTTAGTCTCTAGTGGGCAAATTACAAAGTAGCAAGCAAGCATAATTCCTCTGATGAAAAAGCAGTTATAAAAATTTTTATACTTCCATTTGCTTCCCTTGTTGAATATTTGTAAATTATCTGTGAGAAATAAAATTAAACAATCATGCATTTGAGGTGCCAGATTGTAGGAACACTGATGACATTTGAGGAAGTCCATGATTTTCCAAGTGAAGGAAGGATTTCACATGTCTAAGAAGTCTCCTGGCCAGCAACGCTTGTTTTTCCAAAGGTCTCCTAGCAAAATATGTTGCTCACTATACCCTGTTCTGGAAGAATGTGCTGACCTCTTCTGCAGCAGTGAATCAATCTTATCAGTCCCTGTATTCATTTTCTATTGCTCCATAGCAAATCACTACAAATTTACAAGTTTAAAAGAACACACATTTATGAGTATGCAGTTCTATAGATTGTAAGTCTGAGTGTGTTCAGCTGGGTACTATGTTTGAGATCTCACGAGGCTAAAATCAGGGTGTCAGCTGGGTTGGGCTGGGCTCTTATCTGGAGGCTCTGGGAAATAATCGGCTTCCAAACTTGTTCAGATTTTTGGAAGAATCTGGTTCCTTGGAGGCTGTAAATCATATTTCCCTGTTTTCTTGCTGGCTGTCAGCAAGGAGTTGCTTTTTCTCCTACATGCTTCTTGCATTCCTTCTTATGGGGCCATCTCCAACTTTAAATCAGAAATGGCATATTGAGTTCTTCCCATGTTTTAAATTTCTCTTATTTCCCCTTGTGCTATGGGTTGGAGAAAACTCTCTGATTTTAAGGGCTCATGTGATTAGTTCAGGCCCGCCTGAATTATCTTCCTATCTTACAGCCAACTATGCCATATGACATGATCATGGGAATCCTACCTCATCATATTCACAAGTTCTAATAATTATAGTGGAAAAATTCTGCTTGCCACAATCTACCATCTCACACCCCAAAATTCACCTTCCTCTCAAATTCAAAATATATCCATTCCCTTTCAAGTTTCCCAAGGATCTCATCCTGTTACAGCATCAACTCAAAGTTGAAGAATCTGCTAATTTGGTGAACAGTGTGATGCCCCTGTAGGGTTTTAAACACTGGAGTGATACAATTGGAATTGTTCTTTAGAAAGTTTAACCTGTGCAGAAAAGCATTTAAGAAAATCTGACACTGTTTTATGATTTAAAAAAACTGCTCAATTATCTAGGAATAGAAGAGAACTTCAACCTAATAAAGGCCGTTGTGAAAAACCCACAGCTAACATCATACCAAAGGTGAAAGACAGGAGACTTTCCCTCTAAAATTAGGAACAAGGATGTGTGTGCTCACCACCTCTATTCAACATTGTAGCGGAGGTCTAGAGAGGACAATTTGGCAAGAAAAAGAAATAAAAGTCAGATTGGAAAGGAAGAAGTAAACCTATCTCTATTTGTAGATGACATGATTTTTCATGTAGAAAATCCTAAGGAATCCACTAAAACTGTAAGAGATAATAAATGAGTTCAGCAAGGTTGCAGGATACAAGATCAATATATGAAATTCAACTATATTTCTATACTCCACAAACGAAGAATCAAAAAATGAAATTAAGAGCAATTCCATTTACAATAGCATCAAAAAGGATAAAATACTTAAAAATAAATTTTGAAAACAAGTGTAAAACTTGTACTTTGAAAACTATAAAACATTATTGGAAGAAATAAAGATATCTCATGTTCATAGATTGGAAGACTTAATATTGGTAAGATGGCAATACTCCTGAAATTGACCCACAGATTCAAAGCACTCTCTATTGAAATCCCAGCTGGCTTTTTTCACAGAAATTGACAAGCTGATCCTAAAATTCATGTGGAAATGCAAAGGACATAAAACAGCCAAAATAATCTTCAAAAAGAAGAACAAAATTAGAGAACTCATAGTTCCTGATTTCAAAAGTTACCACACAGCTACAATAATCAAGACTTTGTGGTACTGGCATAAGAAAAGACATATAGATTAATGGGATACAATTGACAGTCCAGAAATAAACCCTTACCTTTATGGTCAACTGATTTTTTTTAAAGATTGGCACCTGAACTAACATCTGTTGCCAGCCTTCTTTTTCTTTTTTCCTTCTTCTCTCCAAAGCCCCCCAGTAGATAGCTGGGTATTCTAGTTGCAAGTCCTTCTGGTTCTGCTATGTGGGACACCACCTCAGCATGGCTTGATGAGCGGTGCTAGGTCCATGCCCAGGAGCTGAACCAGTGAAACCCTGGACCATCAAAGCAGAGCAAGCAAACTTAACCACTTGGCCACAGGGCTGACCCCTCAAGTGATTTTTAACAAGGGTACCAAGACAATTTAATGGAGAAAGAATAATATTTTCACCAAATGGTGCTGGGACAACTGGATATCCACCTGCAAAAGAATGAATCTAGACCCTTGCCTCACACCATACACAAAAATTAGCTCAAAAGGAATCGTAGATCCCAATGTAAAAGCTAAAGCTATAAAACTCGTAGAAGAAAAATGATTTCTTAGATATAACACCAAAAGCATAAGGAACAAAAGAAAAGTTAGATAAATTGAAATGTATCAAAACTAAAAACTGTTTTGGGGGCTGGCCCTGTGGCCAAGTGGTTGGGTTTGCATGTTGCACTTTGACAACCCGGGGTTTGCTGGTTTGGATCCTGTGCATGGACCTACATACTGCCCATCTAGCCATGCTGTGGCAGCATCCCACATAGAAGAACTAGAATGACCTACAACTAGGATACACAACTATGTGCTGGGGCTTTGGGGAGGAAAAAGAACCACAAAAACATTTTTATTTCAAAGGACAACATCAAGAAAGTGAAAAGATAATCCAGAGAATGAGAGAAAATATTTGCAAAACGTGTATCTGATAAGAGACTTGTAACCAGAATATATAATGAACTCTTACAACATAACAATAAAAAGACAAGTAACCCAACTAAAAAATGGACAAAGTATTTGAATAGACGTTTTTTCAAAAGATATATACAAAGAATATATACAAATGATCAATAAAGCACATGCAATTAATTATTAGGGAAATACAAATCGAAACAATGAGATAACACTTTATATCCACCAGGATGGCTATAATAAAGGGATAAGAAGTGTTGATGAAGATGTGAGATTAGGTAAATCCACAGAGACAGAAAATAGATTAGAGATTGTCTGTGGCTGGGGGTATGGGAAAATAAGGAGTGACTGCTGATGGGTATGCACTTTCTTTTTGAGATGATGAAAATATTCTGTAATTAGATAATGGTGACACTTGCACAAGTCTGTGAATATACTAAAAAATATTGAATGGTACATTGTAAAAATGTGAGCTTTATAGAATGTGAATTATATCCCAAGAAGTTGTTATTAAGGTAAAAAGAAAATTTAACCTGGCATCAGAGTGTGAGTAGATTGGGATGGACGAAAGAAGAAGAAGAAGTTAGTAGACTATTAATTGACTAGTGCTTAAGTTCAGTGTTAGTGACGGCAACAGGGAAAAAATGCAAGAACCATAACCAAAGATAGACTCATAGGATGTAGCAACTCCAATGGCAAGGGGAGTGAGAAAGGGAAGAATCAGTAGGCTTTGCTCCTGGGTAACTCAGAGAATGGTTATGTTATGGAGAAGTGAGTGAGAGGCTGGCAGGGATAAGGCACGTGGAGGGGTGGGTAACATGATGTTGGGTTTGGAGATCTAAGTAGAATGTGAAAGAGTAAAAGAGAGATGGCCAGAAGTCACTGAGTGCCCTTACTTAAAATTACAGATAACATTTATTTAGAACTTGCTATATGCTACATACCATTCCAAGCACTTGACGTGCTAATTCAATTTAACCCTTACAACAACTCTATGAGGCAGGGACTACAAAGATCTCCATTATACAAATGAAGAAACTGAGACTCTTTATTTTCTTGCCCAAGGTGGAAAATAAAGTTATATAGCCTTTCTAGATAACAAACAGATAATAGCCATTTTATAAGTAATATTCATCTCCTCAATTCATGATTATTATTCATTAACATTTGTTTACAAACAGCAAACAAATCATCATAGAGTATTTTAGTCTTGATTTATACGACTTGATTTTGTAATCTACCTGAAAGTGAAACCAGCCACCTTGGTGGCAAATAAATTTGCTGTCACTGGAGTTTGGCACGTCAGGCAGAAGTGAAGGGCAAGCTTTAGAAGGATTCATGTATCAGCCGAGGGTAGGACTGACGTCTCCTTATGTCTTCTCCTAGACACTGCCATCCTCGGTGAAAGAAATTCTGCTCTGTTGACCTCCCTCTGATTTCTGTAACATATTCCGAGGACTGTCTTTCTGGAAAGGTTAAGATTTTACTTCTATTAGGCATTATTTGTTTTGCAGCTATCTTTCTGGTGTGATTCCTACAACTAAATTTGCAAAAGAAATTGTTTCTCTCATAATAACAGCTTATTGTATTCCTCTGATATTTAAAAAGACTTACCTCTATCATCCTCTATGAGATAATTGTATTTCCTTTACTTCCTTTTTCAAAAGGAAGTTACACTGTCTGGTATATATTCCTGTGAATGAGGGGTGTTGGGAAAGGCAGTCGTGCACAGCCTGTGGACCCTTGCGAGGCTGCATAAAAATGTGCCTTGGACCTCGAATATTTCCTTACATGGAGATAAGGATCCCTCACAGCCTGTGCTGGGCACATGGACTTGTTTGGAAGGATCTTTCTCTGTTCTGGGTTTGATGTGTACTTTGTTCTGCTTAAAGCGTGTTCACCATATGGCACCTGGCCAAGCCCACTGCTATCTCTGTTCCCAACTTGAAGGAAAGGAAAGGCGTTCTTCACCCGCAGTTCTTCACAAGAGGAGTGCATGCAGATCATCTGCCTGCATCAGCTATGGGGTGAGACATACTGGCCACGGAGGACCAGCGTTCACTATTGAAGCTGATCTTGCTCTGTCTCTTCTCTGTGTGAGTAAAGCATTGTTCTATTCATTGTCTGTGGGAGTCATGTCTTTCTTAGTGACCCTGACACCTGCAAACCATGCAATGAGCTGACATCCTGGGACTGCTGCTCCTAATAGTAGGTCCTTCCATGCAGTGGGACTCCTCCCCTGGAGGTGGTACATAAGTCTCTTGCTTGACAAGGGCTGAAACTCTACCTGTCTAAAGAAGCAAGCGACCAAATGCTAGAACTATTAGGCTAATATAAAGCCTTCGAGAGCCAAAAATCAAAATCCAATAGCATTATTTAAAAAACATAGACAGGCAAAAAGAAAAACCACTTGTAATCCCGTTACTAAAACTCAATCACTGATAAGATTGTGTGGCAAATCCTTCCATTTTATTTTCCTTATTCAATATACTTTTTTAAAAAAAAATAGCAGTTTTAGATTTACGGAAAAGTTGCGAGGATAATATAGAGATTTCCATATATCCTGTACCAAGTTTCTTCTATTATTAACATTCTGCATTAGTATGGTATATTTGTTACTATTAATGATCCACTATTAATACACTATTATTAACTAGTGTACTTTATTAAGATTTCCTTAATTTTTACCTAATGTCCTTTCTCTGTTTCAAGATCCCATCCAGAATAACATTACATTTAATCATCATGTCTCCTTAGGTCCTTCTTGTCTGTGTCAGTTACTCACACGTCCCTAATTTTTGATGACCTTGACAGTTTTGAGAATTACTGGCCAGGAATTTTGTAGAATGTCCATTAATTGGGACTTATCTGATATTTTTCTCATGATTAGACTGCGATTATGGGCTTTTGGAAGGAAGGTACCTTGAGGTAGCTTGAAGTAAAATGCCATTCTGATCCCATTGTATCAAGGGTACATACTATTCACTTGACTTATCACTGGTTGATGTTGGCCTTGATCGCCTCGATGAAGTGGTGTAAAGTGACTCTTTTCTCTCCCCCTCCCCCGCCCCATCCTGTGCTCTTTGGAATGAAGTCTCTATGTGCAGCCCAAACTTATGAAGTGTGGAGTTATGCTCCACCCACTTGAGGGTGGAGTATCTACGTGAATTATCCGGAATTCTTCACATGGGAAATTTGTCTCCCCTATTTATATATTTAATCATTATTTATACCAGTAGGAACTCATGGATGTTTTATACTTTGGATTATAATACAATACTACTTTATTTTCTTGCTCAAATTTTTCTGGCTTTGGCCATAGGGAGCTCTTTCATGTAGCTCCTGTATTCTTGCCCTTTGAGATATCCCCATAATTGTAAGTAGTTGACTTTTTGTTTGTTTTTTCACTACTACCTTACTTTTTGTTACTGGAGGATGATCTAGGCTCATCTTCATGACTTCAGTTCCAGTCAGCCGTTTTTCTAAAGAGTACTGGTCCTTTTTACTAGAAAATGGCATTAGAAAGCAAGATCTGGGTATTAGGTATTTTCATTGATACTGGGGTGTCATTGCTTTTAGGCCCTTTCAGCTGACAGAACAAGGACATAACGGTTCAGTTCTAGTATACGCGTATAGCAGAATCAGAAATGTTAACCAGTGCTCCCAGAGGAAATAACTTTATTGACTAGACTACAGTACTTATATGCAGTTTCTTTGCCTTTAATCTTATTGTTTTCACTCCTTTCTAAAGTTACTTAGCACCTTTCC